>NW_023339873.1:4586497-4603839 GCF_004916995.1 Morone saxatilis
GCAGCCGCAGCACGCCCCGAGTTGCATGGAGTGCGAGGTCCCGCCCAACGCTGCTTGCAGCTTTAATTTTGTTTATTTTTTGGAACTTATTCTTGGAAAATTGTAACATATCACCCAACCTTAGTTCAGAGGTTTCCTGATCCTTACCTTTGAGCTCCAGGTCTCTCCCTTCAGATGTGGAAGTTGGTGCTGGAGCAACTGGCAACTGATCAATTTTCCCCCAGCTTTTACCTGGAAGACAAAAGAGATTATATGTTGTATGTATATCTGGAGTTTGTAACGAAAGTTATTTCGTCCTGGGATTATTAAAGTATTTCTGATTCTAGTTCTGATTCTGATTCTGAGTCACATGAAGCTCTGTGTAGTCTGAAAGGTGGAGTCATGTCATGGTTAAGGCATACTAGAGATGATAATACTTTAGGCCATTAATTCCATGTTTGTATACTTCCATACTTTCTACTGTATCAAGCATCAAAACCGTGAATAGGACAGAACTTCACTTGAAGTGTTTCAGGCAAACTGGCAATCATTTTGTATACCATATGTTATTTGGCTGATTTTCTGCAGCAGCCACTTTAAGCATGGGCAGGCAATATGGCAAATATGACAATATACATTTTTCAACTGACTTTGGCATATCATTCCATGTAGCTATCCCTTTGATATCTCTGGATGTAATAGACCTTTTTGAACAATATTGCAAATCAGCGTGCTGTACTGCTTTGATGGCAATATGTTTTTATATGATTGTATTTTGCATGATAAGTTTCAAGCACAGACTGTGAAAACCCTTGTTGGTGCATTCACGGAAACTCAGATGTATAAGACTTCCAATGCCAACTGCTAACAAGAACCGTATGGAAATAAGATCAATGTGCAAACATGCATGTCATGAAAACCTAAATTTTCCTCGAATGTATCCTGAGATTGCAAAAAGTCTAGTTTTGTAGCATACTGTACATAGACTGTGACCAGAATTCAGTCCTCACCTCGACACCGGCCGCGGTGTGCCAGTGTCAGTGTTTTATCTTTGCAGCGTGCCCTCTGCAGTTCACAGCCAGTCTCATAGCTCCGCCCATCTGAGCCGCACACTGGCTTTCCCTGCGTTCGTGAGCAGATGACCCCACAGTCTCTGTCTCTGTCTCTGTCTCCGATCACCCACTGCAATGAGAGAGACAGCAACATGTTGGCATAACAATGGTGCAATACATGAGGACTGTAACTCAGCTCAGGTTTCACATAACACAGACAGATACATCTTAAGATGACTGAACTTGTAGCTCTTTTTTCTTATTCCTTGTTTTCTTTCTTTTTGGCTCTTTTTCTTTCTTTCTAGTTTCACTGTTTAAACAAAGGCTGCATTCAGCTGAATCTGAGATTATGCCAAACTAACGCACAAATTAAACTCATGGGTCACATTTTTCTCAAAACATTTCTTTGCTCCTCAAACACTTGTCGGCCGCAGCCTTTCTTTGTTTAGGCTACTGTAACGAGGGTGTGAGCAGCTCTGCACTGAAGCTCAACCTAGAGGCTAATTTATCTAATTGATCTTTGGCTGAAGACCGGTCGAGCCTTGATTAAGTGTCAAAGGAACCATACCACATTCAGAGCAATGGGATTCCTTCTCCCCCTCTCCTCTGATCTTTACTCATGATCTATTAGAGAGTCGATTCTACTCTACTGTTGGAAGACGGCCTTCTCCCTGACAGCAATAATGGTTCTTGGCTTCGCAGCTGCCTCAAATATATTTAAGGTCTAAAGGATTTCAGGGGAGCACAAACCTTGCCAAAAAGATGGAGTTGTGGGTTAGTGAGGAGAGCGAGTAGGTGTGCATTGAGCAGCAGCAGAATCCTCTGCTGTGAAAAGTGGCCCAGCAATGCACCTGAGCCAACTCTTGTTAAAAATGTTTCAACTATTTAAAAAGAACCTTGATTTGTCTTATCTTGCAAGTGATGATTAAACTTTGCAGTTGCTCAAACACCTGTTTCGTAAAAGACAAAAATCAAGCAATTCTCAAGAAGGAAACAGCATGTGAAAATGTTCTCAAATGCATTTTTTCACCCAAAGCCTCTCAAGCAATTACCAGAATGCTTGTTGGAGCTCTGAACACAGGAGATCTCAATAAGGGCAGGTACAGAGGCAAGAAGGTGGTGGAAAATGAGACGCAGCCAGAAAGAAAAGGCACAGTTTCCATCCTTTACTTGCCAAATCAGACGATCTGAGGCAGTTTTCAAAAACGATTCACAGTACAAATGCATGTGTGGAGCTTGCATGTACACAAGCAGACTTTCTCTCTTTGTGATTCTCCCGCTCCCTCCTCATCCCCATGCCCGACTCAAAAAAGCTGTATTTTGAACAACATCACAAATGTTGCTTGGAAACAGCTTTCCTTCGAACATATAAAGAGCAATCAGACAGACCTGAGCAAAGTGTAGATGGTAACGAAGCCAAACCGCTGATGTCATGAATGTGCTGGTGTACAACTGGATCTCATATACAAATGAATCACCAGGAGTTGCTCTAAATAGATTAACTGCATAGCAATCGTTTTTTTCCTGTTAATGCAGTACTGTACGTGCATCTGTGCCTTTGTGTTGGCATCATTATCATTATCATTATTATTATTATTATAAATTAGGCTGCTCTAGAAACCATCTGAATTCTTTGCTTCTCCACCCATTCCACACTTTAAAGACTGCCAATAAAATTATACTTTAAAAATCTTCTAGTGACACTATTGTCCTGGACAATTTGACTTTGATCGATCAGTTGACACTTATAATGGTATTAATAATGAACTATAATATCCTCTTTTTGAAAGTCCTTCTACATCACTTTTGAAAATGACTGTATGTTTTAGAGTATGCTAATACATAATAAAACTTTGTATGTTGCACACTATAAAAACTAATTAAAGTTTTAAAGAAAAGCCACAAAATAACAAGACAAAGAGTCTACAGCCATGCTAGCTCTGTTAGTTAGTACTTAGAACTCAGAACGCTAACATCAGCGTGCTGACATGCTCACATTGACAATGCGAGCAATATTTCACTATATGCAATCGTCATGGTGGCGTTACATGAAAACTCAGGCAATCACCAAAGTCATTATAATTCATCCTTTGAGAACTATTACTGTCTGAACAAAATAATGTACCATTCCATCTGATAGATGTTGAGATATTTCAGTCTGGACCAAAGTGGTTAAGCAACCAACCATCCCTAGAGTCACGCCGCTAGTGTGGCTAATGATGAAGACTCATACAGCCACAGTGGCAGCATACTTGAATTTTATAGACTTTGTCATATTCTGGCTAATATCTCTCTCTCTGACAACCTGGAAACAACACAGGAGTTTAAACTTGTTATAGCACGAACTACAAATCCAAAATGTGGTCAAGAAAATGAGCCGCAGGTCAGAAAATAATCTTTTTACAGTCGTTTGTGGTTTTTTACTTCACCAATACCAGAGAGTATCTGCCAGAGCTGACAGTTGTGACAGTCATGAACATTAATTTCTAAATCTCAGCAATTTAATCAAAAAGCCCAAAATTCCAAAAGTGAAAAATCGGCCAACTGGTGAGCTAATATCACATGTGTCCAGTGCAAATTAACTGGTTTCGAGACTTTGTTTGGATCATTTTCATCATATTAGTGAAGAGAACTGCTTTTTTCTGGCTCGCTTAATACTCGAACAGATGAAGCCTCATTGGAAAAAATTTGGAATTAGTTCACCCCACAGGCAGGATATTTTAATTGTGCATATAAGTAAGATTTTTTTGCAACTTAATATAACAAACTGGGAAGTTTTTTGGCAATGGAGAAATTATCATTGTAATTATCATGTCTGTCACAGCTGTCAGCACAGGCAGATACTGTATTATCTGTAGAGAGCAAACAGAAAGATTAGAGTATCCCTGAAATAGAAAAAGATAGTGGAGCTTCAGTATCTGCTAGATAAAATCAGGAGGTAGGGTGGCAGGGTGGTCCAGAGTTTAAGAAGGTGTCCTGAAACTGAAGGGTCACAGGTTTAAACCCCACACAAAATAATGTAGCTGTTAAAATATCCGAGACCTGAGCACAGAGAGACTCTTTTGGCTGCTGAACTCCTCCAGTGAAATGTTGATACTTCCCTTAAATTGATGCAAAAAAAACCTATAACAAGGAGAAAGGAAATTTAAACAAAAAGGGGAATAATACTTCAGAGGATACAATGGGACACAAATCCAGCTCGCACAGCCGTAACAATATGTTGAGAGCAAGCCAGACAGTTTAATGTGATTTCAGTCTTGGCATTGAAGCATGGTATAAAATCTCTTGTCAGACAGCTCAGAGTAAAACTAAATCATGATGTGCCTCTTTATGAGAAAGTGCAGACAAGGAAGAATACATAGCACATCATTTCTTTTTTAACTTGCGTGTCCTCCTCTTGGCTTTTATAAAGGACAGGAATAATTCAGTAGTCTGAATAAACTGTATCTGTTTGTTTTTTCCAGAATAAAGACGCATATGACATCTTATTATATTTATATATAATATACAGGTAGTGTCAAGAACCACCATTTTAACTAAGAATAAAGCAGTTACATGTTTCTTCCACTGCACAAGTGGTTAAAAAGGATTGACTAGCCTGAGCCAAAGTACTGTGGATGGAAAGCAGTTTGTCTATGTGATGAACTGTTAAATCCTTAAATCTGTACCCAAAGCCAGCTATTCTAAAAAAGTGATTTAGGTCTATCCGGCCACTCCTCCAGGTTAAGAGCCACAGAGTCTGGCCTGTGCCCACAGACTGACCCGTCCTCCCCATCTCTGACTCACAACCAAAATGGATGCAGCCTCTCTACCTCCACTGTCATAATAAAGCATTAAATCACAGATTTTGAGACGGCATTGTCCGGTAAGTGGAAATAAACACTACCAAGTCTCCCACACGTAGTCATTTCTTAGTCATACTGTCCCACCCACAGACTCATCTCCCGTAAAGGTGAAACCAGAGACTCTGGCAGATCAGAAAAAAGTTTCTCAAGTCCTTTACTTGAGCTGAAGATTACAACATTACTTTTAAGTACTTTTAAGATAATATTTTGACTCATTGTTTATCTTTTAAGGTGTAGATGATGAAAGCCCGGTAGTCTTATTTACACTGATAAATGTGCTAAAGGTTTGCTTGAAATAAAGCTCAACATATGTGCATTAAAGTTAGCATTTTTGTGTATCATTTAACAACACACACAAAAACACAGAATTTTTATCACAAACTCTCATTAAAAAGCAAAAATAAAGAGTGATTGAGCATCTTTTAAGATTAAGATTGATGCCACTGTTATATCTGCCCATTTAATATAAAGCTGGAGCCAGCAGCCACAGCTTATTTTAGCATAAAGACAGTTAGCCTGACTCTGACCAAAGGTTACAAACCTCGCCTACCTGCACCTCTAAAGCTCAGTGAACATCACATGATATCTCAGTTGTTTAATCCATACGAAAACCAAAGTTAAAAAACGTTACACTGCGCTTGATTTTACAGAATGCTGCACTATTTTATGGGAAATAACACAACTTCAGTTTTTAACAAACTGGATATAAAGAGATAGCAGTTCCCTGTTTCCAATTTTTTATGCTACGCTAACTGGCTGTATATTTAATAGACAGATATGAGAGTAGCATTGATCCTCTCACCTCACTCTCATCAGGAAAGCGGATAAGCGTATTTCCCAAAATGTCTAACTATTCCTGCTATTGGCACTTGGCCAGTTACTGATGAAATCCTTATGCAGAGTTGTGTAATGTACTGTGTGTCATTTAAAATAAATATTAATACACAATTCTCAAAACCCTAAATTGCTTGTGCATAAACAAACTTGCCAAAGAACTGTTTCAGATTAAAACAACCGAGACAAAAACTTCTAAATTAAGAAAAATCAAGCCTCCTGGAGAGAATATCAAATAGCAGACGGTATACTAAACCCTATCTAATCTAATCTAATCTGTGGACTCAGACTCTCTGCACTGTATCCCAGCCACCTCTCAGGTCTGATCGAGTCTCACAACAGTTTCTACGGGACCACTGCTCTACATGAGGTCCTCACTACAATACATGTGCACGTGGTTCACATTTGACGACTGCCAAAATAAAGTTCACTCACACCAGCAGTGAATGACACTGAGCCTGGATCACGTGGTGTCTGAAAAACGACTCTCTTAACTAGCCGGGACAACCAGATGATTGAGGTCTGTCTTTTAGCACCAGACAAAGTAGTTTGCAGGCAATCAGCAAAGCATTTGACAACAGCCTTACACTTTTCTGTGGTTTCCATCTTACCAAGTAGTATTTGAATTGTCCTGATGTGGTAAACCCCACCCATTTGGCTGCTTATGGAGTTTAAAACAAACACTAAGAGTTATTTTCAGTTACTGTCTGAGCCAGGTCTGTTTGACAGCAATCAGCTGCTACAGTATTAGTGAAGATGACGGGACCTGGCATTATCTCCTGAGGGAAAACAGCCCCTCCTGTTAGACCAATAATGGCTGGGGTTGAGACTGCCCGACGTCCCATAATCAAAACCAAACAAACACATCTAAATGAAACATGTAACAGGAGCTATTGCTGGATCTGCTGAGAAACACGCGCAGCTCAAAATAACATAACTACCTAAACCTGTGGGGAGAAACTCCCTCTTACTCCCTTCCTGCAGATCATTATGCTGTGAGTTGTACATCTTAGTGCAATAGAAAGCACATCAAAGATTTACAGAGAGGCCAAAGCGCCAAATTACATAATGGAGTATTGAATGCACCCCTGAGGGAATAATCTCACTTTAACAACCGCTCAGAGGCCCTTTCTTTAATTTACAGATAGGAAGAAACATATATATTTTTAATCTTTAATGGACAGAGAGAAAGCTTATATATAAATCCCCTAATATTGTGAGGATATAGTATCCACTTCTGCCTGATGGCCCACCAGAGAGATGAAGTCAAAGATGAGCTGAAGGTAAAACACCAGGGGAGTTACACGATGGTTTGGTACTGATATCTTGCCCGGGAAACAATGAGATCTCACATTTAACAAGCCAAATTCCCCCTACACACACAAATACACACACACACACATCTCAGCCAGAAGCACACAGAGCCTTGAGCTCTCTCTCCACCACTCATAAAATAAGTGAAATGCAACCCCCATTGTGCAACCATTACAGCATTAGCAAAATGGGCTTTTTTTACCGTCACTGGCAGGGAATCTGTTCCAGCCCGAGCCACAGCAGTGGAACAAGAAGAAAGAATATGATTAGAAAATAATCATTTTTATATATGCACGCTTAAAGGTCTGACGAGGGAAAAAGTGGGCGATGTGAAACGGAACAAAGGTAGCAAACAAACAAATTTGTGGATTACGTCTACTACAGTAAATGCAATTAGTTGAATTTTCCAACTGGCTTAATGTGCATAGGGTAGAGCTCATTTCTTTGGACGGATTTTGAGTATAAAAACAAACATATAACACAATATAAACTGATGATGCCATTTTCACCTTTATTACACCAGTTCTTGCTTTAGTAGGAAACAGGCTTGCCAACTGGGTAGGCAGTTTGAACATACACAATGTGAAACCTGCCGCTATCACTCTGCTAAGCTCCTCCCACCAAACCCACAACTTGAACGGCAGCAGGAGTTGCTCTGTGAAACCTCACGCCTCTTAAGGCTCGCTCTCCACAACTTGAGCCTCGCCAACACCTCTGTCCCTCTTGCTGCAAATTGTCTCCTGAGAGGACCCGGAAATCCCCTTCGACTGCCTCAGCAACCCTCCGCTTCGGTGGTGAGGGGCAAGAAATAGCAGAGATTTCTTCAGGAGGGGGGGTGCAATATTATTGGACTTTCACACTCAACCCTAATTGAACATGCGCAGCTTTGTGCCAGTGAAAGTCACTAGTACACCTTCAAAAGTTTTCCCCAGCTATTTGACATCATGCCTCTTTGCCTCTTGTTGATACAAGTGCCATTGCATCAAACGTAATGAGCCTGAAGCTCTGTGTGGAGCCGGGACATGTTCACATCACAAGTTGCAGGATTTTCTGCCATTTAATCAGGCTTTCACTGTCTGAAGGGACGCGCATGCGCATCTGCATTTTAAGAAAACCTAATAGAAACGCCCTCTCTCTGAAATGACCTGTGATTGGCCAAAGTCTCCTATCATGGGCTAGATTTTCTAAAGCCTGAAAACAGAGCCAAGAGGAGGTGTAGAAGTCTATTTTTCTATGACCACTTGAATTACAGCATGGTGAAAGTGGCCTATTATGCTTTCCCATAGTTTCTGTCAAATGTTATGGTCATATTAAAGATAGCCAAAGTTTAAAATAATGAGGTGAACGTATGTAAAAGTAATCCCTTTGAGCAAAAAACTTTCGGACTGCTCTGAATGCAATTCAAACATTTATTTTCTGCTATATGTGACCAGCCATCAACTCATCGCAGATTTCTTTAATTGGTCATCTGCTCCAGACACAGCACTGCCCACAAAGTACAAGGATGCGCCCATCTACACGCTCTGTTGAGCTCCAGTTCAGCCAGAGTCAGGTAAGAGGATGGCTAGCTGAACGGCTAACTGGGCTAGCAAACTGAGAGCAGGTACAGTGAGCAGATAAAGTAGCTCAAACAACTAACAACAAGTAAAGATATTTGTCCATCAGGAAACTCTGTAAATTACTAAAAGTTTAAGCAGAGCAATCACAGGACACCAGAGGGAAGAAAGAAAATATTTTCTCTATCCAGTTTCACCAAAATCAGTGAAGAACGTGAAAAATTTGGTTTTTTATACATAATCAGGAGGCCCAGCTCCCAGAAACACTCTACTATAATGCACACACACTGGGCCTTTAATGATGTTCGTAAGTATAGTTGTAGTAGCAGTTGTGGCTTGTCATAAGCTAACAATGAGTAGTAGTGTGTTTCTGTTATGTTGAAGGTTATATAAAAAGTGTGGTGTGCCATAACTGAGTGTTACAGTACAGTTTCCAACCTGCAGAAAGGCCTTCCAATAAGCTAGGTGTTGTACTTGGGGCTGAAGTTGCGTGTTGAAATCACCGGCTGTTCTGCTGTCACTGTTAAAACTCAAAATGATAGTATGCCCATCCACACCCATTAGAGTTACTTAATACTTCTTGTTATTTTTAAAATCTCGCTGCCAGGGCAAGTTTTTGATTCCAAATAACTGTAACTGAAACATCTTAATTACTTAATAACACAAGAAGATTTATGGTGCAGACATTTTAATTAGAGATGATTTTTCAAGGACATGTTTTTGGCCTGTTATCCATCCTGTCACAGAAATGATATGACTATTATGTGGCTGTTTAAAACTGTCTTAAGAAGTTAGCTCTGATGTTTGCAGACAACAAACACTTCCAAAGTGCCAAAATACTGTGGTTAACTTTTGTTCTATAGTTTCTGTAAAACTAGAGACAGAACAATACAAATACAGGCTGTAGTATGTTTTTCTCCTGAAACTACATTTAATCAAATATCTTTAGCTGGACAAGCCCACTGCAATGATAACGCTCTCCATTTAGATTTAACAAGGGTCACTGAAACTCTTATCCTTACTTGATGAAGGGATAGTTAAATCAGATCCTGAGTAGTGGAAAAAAATATCTGTTCTTTTTAACTAACAGGAACATGCACCTTGACATGAATGACATCACTGTGTCTAAGGGAAAGACTTTTGCGTGCACAGATGGAGATTCATTACAAGCCGGGCTACATCAGTGTGTGTGTGTGTGTTGTTTGTGTGTAGTGTGTGCGTGAGACAGAGAGAGAGCTCTGTGTGCCAGATACACGCTAACGTGTGATGGGCTCATTATCCCCTTTGGGCACAACAACAACAAACAATGCAACACCAACACATACATAAATACATATATATATGGTCATCGAAAGCATCCCTGTGTCATTAATCACCAGCCTTTTTTTGGCATTCCCCCACTAGCCAACAAGTGAATAAGTCAAATAGAGGTAAAGGAGAATAAAAGCCAACCACAGAGGTAACAAGCCAATGAAAGTTGTCCACCAAAGTCAGGGCTAATTGTGTACTGTTGTGTGCTTTTAATGGGAAGAGATAATCACTTTTGTCCGATAATTAGCATTTAGTTTTCAGGAAATCTATAAAGCGAATGCCATCCCTCATGCTGTTTCAATTTACACACTTTACTTAACCGTGTTATAAAAAAAAGTGGAGAAAATAAAAAGGAATGTATGAAAAGCTGTGCCCTTCTTATCCTCCCCCTTATTCCTTTTAAATTTCTAATTGGGTTTTGTCTTAGAAAAGAAACCTGTAATTTAACATTTTCAAAGTAACCCCTTAAAACCCTTGTTGTGAACTCACAAGTGGTGAAGGAGCCGGGCAACTTTCACATAGGAGGTGCAAAGTGTGTGTGTCACTCACAGCAGGAGGGAGGGGATTGGGCTTAAAACATTAAAGTGTAGTCCCTGACTCCACCATTTCTTTTAATTTGAGCTCTTTATGTAATTACTGTCGTGTTTCGGTAGGTAAAGTTTTGGCAAGTAGTTTTTAAAGTTGACTTGTGGAGAAAGCGAAGAGAAAAGAAATGAAGGACTCCTAAGAACTGAGTTTCCCCTTCAAGAATAAGGTGTCTGTCTGTAACTTAACTGAAGTATCAAACAGTCTCCTTTGACTCTGCTGACTGAAACACAAACTCTGACAGCTATTCACATGCTTGAAGAGCGTTATAGAGGGTTTTTACAATCGATATAATGGAATCATTAAAGCATAAATGCTTTTTTACAGTAATTCTTTCTTAATTTCTACCAGTTTAAAGATTTTGTGGCCACCTAAGGGGCAGCATATACAAGCTGTACAGACAACATTGACATTTATGAACTTTTAAGATGATATAGTTACTGTGTTGGAAAAAACACAGTAAAAAAAATTTACACATCCAGCAGTTACAGAGCATCATTAGAATGAATGTAAAGTGCTTCTGCCACCTAATGAATGTAAGCCCAATATTCACTCTCTTTTGGCTCTTTTTTTGCTCTCTACCAACTTCTGAGGGAAATATCTATCTCTTCAGCTGCCAAATGCTCCACTATGTTCATAAGCTAGTTGCTAACTGTGTCTGTCTGCTGGGCAGGTATCATCTACCAGCTGCCTGTGGAAAGTCTGTGGATGAGAGCAGACTGAACCAAAACAGTAAAGTTTCAGGTCAGAAAACCAAAACAAAGAGCTAAAAGACACCACACAAAGCCGAGGGGAGCAGCAGAGTTGAATGATAATTATCTGTGGCTCCGTCACTACAACATTAAAGTAGTAGTAGTTTAGCAGCTCGAATGTATTGTTATATATTGTTACAGTTATATCCTCCAGTAGATTTAATACATCTAAAAAAGAGTCGATGAAAAACAATTTCACACAATGCTTAAATCAGATTTCCTCTTTAGATGATGGTCAGGAGATTTAATACAAGATTAATGAAAAGGATGACTTCCTTATGTTTCTTTTGAAGTGGTGTAAAGGAATCAAAATGAAAGTAAGGGAGAGAGGGAGGTGTTCTTCCTTTTCGGAAATGACTCTAAATCTGATTAACAACATTCCTTGTTTGTCACTAATGCTACATCCTGGCTACAGAACAGTCAGCTGTCTCTGCTGTTCCCAGGAAGTGTGGTAGTCTGTGCCTCTGTGTGAATGTGTGTCTATGTCCATCACACATTACAATACATTCCACACCACCATTGCATACTTAAGCTGAGACCACACACTTGCTCATATCAAAGAAAACCATTAAATATGTGGCAGAGCAGAGGATAATCTGCTGAGCTCGTTTGATAGGGAAGAGGAAGTGTTTCTGCCGTCCTGATGATCTGAAGGATTACAGAGAGCCGTAAGTCTTTCAACAGGCAGTATTCCTCTCAAACAAGAGCCAGTGTATGTCACTAATTGAATTTATATAGAGAAAGTTCCCATAGTGGACTGGACAATTACGTAAATGAAAATGCGCCCCATAAACCACAACTATCAGGAGCATCTGCAGAGAGAAAGAAAGGCTGAGTGAAGTAGCGATGATCCGTGCATGGAGCTCACTGGCCTGAAACCACAGAGCTGGACTTTGACTGCATTTCATTACACTGATTAGAAAGCCCCAAAATTGAGCATGAAATGCGTTTGCTGATTACGCAGTTATCGGAGGGAATCGACATATGTAAGCAATTTGATTGGTCGCTGGTGGAGTCACCCTTAAAGCCATCTGTCAGTGTCCTGTGAAATATAAGTGGAGCCTAGGTGTCTAGTCGAGCCATGTCAGGCTTGGCTTGTGAACCTGAAGTTTTAATGAAGTTTAAGGAAAATCAATTTGTTGACATTTAATGGAATTTAGTTGTTATTTTTGGGCTTTAAAGTTGTCATTTAATTTCTTAGTGTGCCCTGTTTCCCTCAACTTGTCTCATTTATTCTAATTCTGTTAGATGTCCTACATTTTCCAGAATGCATCTTAATAAACTGATGTGAATAGATTTTTACCTTAAATTCTTGTTTCATATGATTTCTCCCAGTAGGACTGTGGGGCAAAACGTAAGAAAACAAAATAAGAAGTCTGTGAACTGTGAGGCTGTAATACTTAGTACAGAAAACCAAAGATTTTCACAAAGACTGTGAATGTCTGCAGCAAACTGCATGGTATTCCATCCAACAGTTGTCAAAACATTTCACTCTGAACAACAAATGTCAACCTCATGGTGACGCTAGATGAAAGGTCAGCAGGCTTTAACCTCTGAAGACCACAAATGTCAGTACAAAGATTCACAGCAATCCTTCCAATAGTTGTTGAGATATTTCAGCCAGGACCAAACTGGACCATGCTGCTAGACACGGTGCTGATCTGTCTTACAATCAAACACTTTATAATATGATATGATATCTCAACAACTACCCACACTGAAATTAAATCTAGCGTGACTATCCCTGGTCCTCAGAGGATTGTTCCTATTTAGTTAGTTTCTCATGACCTTTTGTCCAAATTTACCATTTGACAAAAAAAAAATCCCCTGGACCAACAATTGGATTCTCCGATTTACAAATGAGAGAAAGTGAATATTCTTGGTTCCCAGAGTACTAATCCTGATTCTTTGATGAAGCCTAAACCTTTCTTCTAGCACTAACAATCGACTTAAATGTGCACTTGTACGCAAGAAATATTAGTATGTAATGGACACACTGAAATTTACTGATATCTAGAGGATTGTCAAAAAATTCCTCTATAATTGCATGAAACTTCCTCTAGCACCACCTTTAAGCGGTATGCCACCATTAATGCCAACTTCATACACAAGAAACATGAAAATGTTACAATTAGATTGCCATGAAATTTGCTCACAGTAAAGAGCTTTAACTTTGGCAATACCTTTTTTCTAGCATCACCATTACACCATAATTTACACATACATATATAATATTGTACAATACATTAAGCTGGTTGTGGATCACGTTCATAATCTCCAGAGGAGGAATCATTTTGAGTTTGTGTATCATCTTTTCAATGTTCTAAGAACAGCAAATTATGCATATGTATATGGTTGTATCAGTATTCAAACTCACACCACCGTACAACTAAAGAACCGAAAACCACAAGCCTCGTCACCAATAACTATTTGTAGGGATTTTCCTTTAAATGCCTAATGAGAAACTGCTGCTGAACAAAAAGTCAGAACAAACTTAATCTGAAAGGTTTGTATTTCATGACGTCTCTTCACAGACGACGGTGATGCCAAACTATGACCTTATCACTTTGCCAAGAATGTTTTTCCCCATAAAGACTAAATGGAGAAATGTGCACTGCACATCTGGGTGATTATGGTCTACAGTTCTTGTTCTATGCATCTCAGTGGTTTGATGGTTAAGGACCAAACTTCTTACTCTGTCCTCCTACTGTTTCTGTCAGTGTCTACAAAATATATGTAATACAGGTAACGGCTATCCTAAGAATAGGTATACTAACCCTAACCCCACTTAATTGCACATATACCTAGTCCAACTCAAAACTTCTCTTATTTCTTTAAAGGTCCAGTGTGTAACATTAAAGAAGGTCTATTGGCAGAAATGGAATATAATATTAAAATCACCTGACAATAAGAATCGTTGTGTTTTCGTTACCTTAGAATGAGACGTTTTTATCTACATTTATCGTCCACCAGGTTTCTACAGTAGCCCAGAACAGACAAACCAAACACTGGCTCTAGACAGCCTTTTTACGTTTTTTGCAAGTGTGTACGATCATAGTTTTTCCATGTTTGGTGTGCAAAATTCAATGGGTTGCAATCTGCAACTTCACCACTAGATGCCACTAAAACCTACACATGGAGTATGTATCATACATATGTATCTGCATGCATACTAAATAAGTAATTCTGCTTTCATTTACAGTAAGTGGATTTGGAAAGGCACTGATTACAAAGAACTTTACATGCTATGTTGTCATGATAAAATCAGGAGAACCTCCCTTTTTTAACTTGCTTTGAATTTGCTCTTTTCCCTCATATGGTGATCTGTAAGATCGTATTTTTATTAAGGCAACATGATTTGTTTGTTGTGGACCTCTTCACATTGACTATTCTGTATGTAGCTCAGAATATCCTCACTTTACTGTCCTTACTATATCAAAACTGTTCTGGAGGGCTCTTGAACAGCTGTCCCAAGTACGGACAAACACATTCCCAGCCCATTGCAGGAATGATTAGGATTCTTTAAAAAAGTCCTGTCCATTTGTTGCGTTTCTTCATCATTGTTTTATTTTGCTGCTGTCCAGTTTCTTGGCTGCAGAATGACACATCAGTGCTGAGTTGACGGGTTTGTAAGATGTACAGTCTGATGTAAATCATCAGTTTGTTGTTATTATTATTGTCATTATTATTATTATGTGTCCAGTAGCCAAATACAAAGAATAACCACAACTTTGGATACTTTTTCATTATATCCCTAATCTGCTAAGGTTTAACACATGCCATCTATTGTTTTGCTATTTACTTTTTCTAAACCAGCATCATCTGCTTCTTCTTCAGTCCATGATTTCTTTTATTTTCCCAAATTCCCTTCGGAGCCAGTGTTTGGTTTCTCCATTCTGGGCTACTGTAGAAACCCAGCGATTCAACATGGTTTATATTCAGGTGATTCTACATTAATAGAAACATACCTATGACTATTATATTCCATTTCTGTCTATAGATTCTCCTAATTGTTACACACTGGGCCTTTTAAATATCAAAATTCCCTTTGATATCTGCTGTTTACATATTAGTTTTTTCATCCACTTAAACAAAAAAGTCCAGTTCCTGACCTCCATTCCTTTGTGTACTGTAAGCATAATTAAGAGTCATTAGCTGACCATACGACAATCACACACAGGCACATGCAGACCACTCACACCTGCACTGTAGCTGTGATCTACCTCATACCAATAAAAAGGCTTTCCTGCTTTTGAACCAAATTTCTACTTTCCCAAGCTAAAGGTATGCAGTCTTGGCTGCCTCGCCACTCAGGCCTGGCTGTTTATATGTTTGTTTTTTCAGTACGTTTATGAGTCTTCACTGATGCTGTCACCAAAGTATGCAGGTCGACTGCTCATCCCTGGCACTAACAGGTTGATTTGATGAAGGGGATTAAGGTTAGATGGGTAAGAGTCGATGGCATCCTCATTTGTTAGCCCATGATTTCAGAATACATCCCTTCTGGGAAACAGATTTCTTAGTTTCTTAATGCCTGCCTACCACCTGCCTCATTAGACTGATGATTCCTGGTACTAAGGACCAGAAAACCTGCAAAATATCTTGTTGCAGACCTGCAATTAGATGTTAACTGTAATCCTCTAAGACTGTAAAAAAAAAAGCATAATTTCACATAAAGTTGTGTAGAAAAGTTTGTCAGTGAGATCATGAAAGTGCCTTTAGCATTTCATTGGTCCTTCCCCCATCATTATTGCCAGGCAGTGACTTTTCCTTGATAGCTTATGCAGAGACTGTATTGCACCATCATAGGAAAATGTGTGATCACCATCCTTATCATCGTAGTGGTGCTGCCCTCCCTCTAGCCGATGAACAAATGGGTTAACAATAAAGGAGACATCAAAGTTAGACTCAGGAATGAGGAGTGAATGGGTAAAAGACTTATCTGAACCGCACGGATAGATCACAAGGCAAAAAAGTTTCAATTGTCTAAAGCTTTGTTAGTGTCCCAATCACTTGTATTCCCCAGTTGTGAGCAGTGTTGGACTTCTGCACACATTGCATCATAGAGCCTCGGGGGAAATGAGAAGGGAGCAGTGCTATGCAGTGAAGTTAGCTCAGGCTTTCACCCCTGATATCAATGTGGAAAGTGGGGGTGTGAATTCTGGTATTACGGCAGCTGTGAGCAATGTTAAAAGTATCTACTGTGGTGTGAGTGGGGGTTTGCAGAAGGCCAAGAGTGACTGTTGCTCCTCTGTGCCCAATCCAGGCCAGGAGGGGGATGAAGTGGATGCTGAGAGAGAGTTTAATTTTAATGGATTGAGTTGAGAGATGCTACGATTGTTAAACAAACCTTGAGCTCGTTTTGAGCATTTTATTCCTTCTCTGACTCTTTTGTCTCTATAGTGTCAACTTTTTCGAGGACTAAGAAGCAGTCTGTGTTTTGAAATTGACATCACCCCGTATGTTGGAGTTTATCCAGTGTGGCTTTGAAAGGGTTTCCTAAGGCCGAGGGTGATAGAGTTTCTCAGCCTGCAGAGGAGCATAAAATCCTTTTAACTAAAGCAAGAACAGGAAGAAATAAGAACAGCAGTTTGGAAAAAGGTACAATGAAATCCCCTCTCTACTGATTCCCTTAACTTCCTAGCACTTGTTGTGTTATCCTACATGGCTAACCAGGGTCCTGCCACAAAATAAATACAAAAAACACCAAACTCACTTGTATAACAGTAAAAGCACACACTTCACTTAGATGTTTGGTCAGTGGGAAAACAATTATAAAGTAAATAACAAAGAAGTGATTTCACAAAAGAGAAATTCACTGTAACTCTTTCCATAAAGAGCCATATTGACCACAGTGTCTTGTGTAGGGAAGGAGCGAGGGATTCAAAGATGTTGTGAAATAGTTCCAATATGTGAGAGAGTATTACATATTCACCCCCCCACCCCACCCCCTCCCTGAGTCATCCTCCCCTGACCACAAATATTACACTGCATCTGTTAAACAACGCTGTTCCCCATCACTTAACTTCCCTCTCCGCCTGGGCAGTGCCATGGGTATTTGTGAAAAAACTTCAGCTGGAGGGGGAACAAATAAAGCTGTGTGTGTGTGTGTGT
>NW_023339873.1:4603904-4607081 GCF_004916995.1 Morone saxatilis
TGTGTGTGCGTGCGTGTGTGTAAGAGAGGGGAGGGGAGTTTAAAAAAAGAGATGGAGAGACATGACTGTGACAGATCTGTCCTAGAAAAGTAGAAGGGATGAAGCAGGGATGCTGTGGTGAAGGAAATGCAGGTTAACTCTGGTTGGTGTTCACAGTAACCAGAATAACATTAATTTCTATTCCATATCCTTTAAAATAACCTGTTATCATGTCTTACATTCTGACACAGAGTCTCCTTTTTTCTAATGACTCAGCTGAAAATTTAAAGAACAAGTCTCCAAATTACAGCCATTAATGGCCAAAATGCCTTTTTCTGGAAGATTAATGCAAAATAAATACAATATAGGTCTCGACAGGTCTTTTTTTAAGTTACAGTTTGTTGATTCAAGAAAACACAATGCCTCAAAACATTTTAAAACTGCACTGTACATAATAATTAGCATTCATTAAGCTACAGACTTTACTACTATGCATGACAATATTTGACAGTATTTAATTTAGGCCGAGTTTATTTATGTCTCACCCGCACAACATGCTGTTTAAGTCCTTTAGTTTCAGTTTGGGAAGTCCTTGAATTTGACGCCAATTGTTGACTTTATTGATTTCTCTGTAGGACTCCCAATCACTGATTAAGGTTGTCCTACCCCTCGTTTTACACAGTTATCTCATTAAGTCAATAATACACATCAGCACTTTACTTCCAATGATATGTATATCATATCCACGTGTTTCTATTGTTCTCTCACAGTTACTAAGTATATTTTTGGTAGAAGGTGAAATATCTATGTGTAAATTACGCGCTATATTCACCCAGCATTAAATCTGGCACACTATAGCCTACATGTTTGCCATGTCCTTTGTGCACCGTGCCCACAATGAACCCAATAATTATCCTGTACCTTCTAAAAAATCAAATAAAAGAAGAGTGTGAGCCAGCAGACACACAGGTAAGCACTCACCCGTGAACCAGGCTTCTGTGCGGAGACTTGCGGCAGGTAGCAGAGAAACAGAGGCGCCAACAAGTGAGAGAAGCTGCAAAGAAGAAAACTTGACAATAACATAATTGATGGTCGGTGAGCGCAGAGCAGGCAGCGGCAGGTAGACTGCGTGTGTCCGTCTGTCACACTGATGATCAACAGGTCCAAACCGGAGGGGGGACAGAAATAACACGCTCCAAAAACACTCCTTCACTCTACTTTCCCTTTTTCTTTCAGTTATTTTCCTTTTGTCTACTTCTCCAATAACTATTCACATAGTGCCACGCGTGGGATGAGAGATCAGGACTCGGCGGTGACCATGGTGACTGGTTTTATCCACTGCGGGAGGATCAGCTGTTCATCGCGGCTTCCACAGGTTGAGTCGCGCCTGTATCCATTGCAACTTCATTTAAGAGCAAAGAAGGGAGAAGCGCCACTGACCGACAGTCCGACCGTCCAATGAGCAGCGAGGGATGCTGTTAAAAGCCACGCCCACCTCTTTTTTTTTTTTTTTTTTAACCGAGCCAAGATTAACTCTCCACAGAGGAGAGAGAGCTGCTGTGGTCAGTTAGGAGAAGGAGACTCAGCAGCTGCAGGGACACTCAGTGTATTATCATCAGGCTTTGAGAACAGGGACAATGGCCGAGCAATTGTGAAGTCAAATTTTAGGTTCTCATCCCCATTCAGAGACACATAAAGCTCTTTAATAGCCTAGTATCCTGCTGCCGTGACATTTAGCCTGTGTACTTGGGTTACAATGGAAAACATCTATTGAATAAAGTCAATAGCTGTCACAAGCACTACAGGGGGTCAGCCTGTGTTTGTAGATTTGGCTGTTTGTGTGTGTGTGTGTGTTAGAGGGATGAGGATTCAGTGGTTGATTGGGCAAAAACAGCTGTGCACCAAATCCCTAATTATTGCTCATTATTTCACTTATTTTCAAGAGTAAACCTTATAGCAGCTGATCACCATAAAGAAAACAGCATGAGGAAAATTTTTTCAAAATAAATAATGTTTAGTTAAATTAAAAAGTTCATCAACAGATTGCAGTGTTAACACAAATTCATTAGTATGTTTCGAGAGTCATGATTTTTGATTTTGACAAAATCTCATTAATAAAGAATAACAATAAATGAATGCTTGATTTGATCGTATACATCAAAAATGGGTTTACAATGCGCTATAAGGAAGAGTAAGACTGGGTGATAAGTCTGGAATAAATATTGAATTATCAAGAAAACATTTTTACCTTTATCAATAGTCAAATGTATAATGAACACTATCAAATAGAACTCTTCACTTTGGTAAAACACCTTGATAACAAATTAGGTTTTTAACAACAGTTTGCAGGGAATTATGTTTTTGGGAAACAAATTTTTGTCAATAACAGAATGTAATCATATCGTCACAATAAAATACATTAAGTCAGTTTATGATCATATTCAGTGGTGGAATGTGACACATATTTACTAAAATACTACTTCATACTTCTACTCAACAACATTTTGGTGGGAAATATTAAATTTTTTACTCCGCTGCATTAATTGTTATATTACAGATTAAGATTTTAGATGTAAAACATATTGTGATCTTATAAAAATATGATGCACTTTTGTAGATTAAACACATACAGACAAATACACATTAATTAAGAATTAATAATAATTAATACACAGTAATAATAATCCAATAGTAGGCTGTATTGATAATAGTATAACAATGACTTGGGACCATTTTTTTGTATTATGTTTACTTTGATTTGTGTTCAAGTACATTTAGCTAATAATACTTTAATTCATTAAACTTTAAGTATTTCTACATTGCAGTTTTCCTACTTTTACATAAGTAAAGGCTCTTTTCTTGTCCAGCCTGACAGAAAAACTGGACTCATAAAACTGCTCCCACACTGTAGTCCTGTCATCCCACAAACTCTCAACTTCTGGCTCCCACGTCCTCTTTCTCTCTGTGCTCTCTCTTTCTCCATCCTTTTTCCCTTTCAGATAAATTGTGTGGCCCATTGAGAGCGAGTTAAAAAAGAAGGTGGAGAGACCAAAGAGGGTGAGCGAGGGAAGCAGAGTGTTGAGTGCAGGTGTCCAGCTTCAGTTCAGCAACCCCTCAATCCCCAGAAACCGGGCTTTTAAGAGCTGAAAAGGGCCATCCGGTCACCCTTTGCTGGAATGGGCAACCCCCCCCCCCCCC
>NW_023339873.1:4607086-4620713 GCF_004916995.1 Morone saxatilis
CCCCCCCCCCCAAATCCCCTTCTCTCAGTCTTTGTCCCTATAGATATTTTTTAATTGTTGGCTATGACAGTTCAGCGGCTTTTTGAGTGCCTCAGTGAAGAGCCTTGTAATTAGAGCTATTGAGCTGCTGGAATTGGCACAATTAGGGTCAGCATTAATGATTTCTGTGTGCACCGGGCGGTTTCAGTAAAAAGGCTATTTTCTCAGAAAGGATGGAGAGAATTTGTGAAGAGGGTCAGGCCAAATGCGAGAGAAGAAAAAGGGACATAAAGGGAGAAAAAGTGAGGCCTAAATGAACTGGAGACAGTGAATTATCTGGATTCTTGTTTATGGACTCAGCAAAGCGTCCATGTAGTATCATTATCAGAGATGTGAGAGGTGGGATGCGCCTCACTCTGGTGCTGTTTCTCACCCCGGGGGCATCATCTTCCCTCCTCTTCTCTGCTCCGTGCCAGCCGGCCACTAATGTCCTGGTGTGAGTGGAGAAATGCTTGTGGGAGGTGAGGATGAGGAGCAGAGAGGGGGGAACAGGAGTGTCTCTTGGAATGTTAACGAGATCAGTTTATATCTGCTCTTTCCTCTCGCTTCAACCCTCCACCCCTAACAAAGAAGACAAAGTTTTTCTTCGGGTGTAAAGCTGTTGTAGGGAAAGCATGGCTCGACACTTTAATTCTGTTGTCGTTTGGCCGAGCATGAAAGAAAACTTCTGACAACAAAAACAAAAAAGGAATGAATGGGCATGCTGAAAGGAAATGTATTTCCCAATTACTGCAGCGGCCTTTCCAAAGACGCCTCAGCCACTGTCCCCCCACTGGCTTACACCAACTACATACGGCCGAAAATTAGCAGGTGTCTGTAGACACAGAAACAGACGGAGCAGGACAGAGGCCACCCAGAGATCTGACAGCCGGGGTTGGTTGGTTGGTGGTGGGGGGGGGGGAGATTTAGCACAGATGTTCAACCATGATGTCACATGTACAAAAAGTAGAATTTAGACACACACAGAGTTCAGATGTGGTATGCCTAATGTTGTGGGTTAAAATAAGTTATAATGGAGGTGGGAATTAGTTAGTTGATCATTTTTAAGTCTAATGTACTTTGTAATCAGGGGAAACCAGATGTTCTGCAGAGGTAAAAGTACTATACTTACACGTTTGAGGTTTTGGTACTTTACTTGAGTATTTCCATTTTGCACAACTTTATACTTCAACCATATATTTTAGAGGGACCATAACTACGTTCAATTTACTAATCTGTAGTTACTAGTTACTTCACTAATTGTCTTTGACAAACTTAACATAAATTATAATGAAAAAGTACATTGCTTAAGTATGCTAAAGTACAATTCTTAGTTACTTGGACTTCCAGTTACTTTATACTTTTACTCCACCACATTTTAGAGCAGACATATCCTACTGCACTAACCTATATTAGACAGCTGTAGTTAATATACATTCAAAACCAATTATCTTATAAAAATGTACATTATAAAGTTGGATCCACTTTCCATTCCAGCTACAATATTAAAATGTTGCACATTAATCAATAATAAATAATCCAATGAAATATAACAATACAATGTTCTGGAATTTACTTTTTACTTTTACTATATATATTTGACCAATAATACTTGATAAAAGTCTGAATGCAGGAGGTTTAGTTGTTACAGAACATTTTTCCACTGTGCTATTTTAGACGAAGAAGAAGCCATTAGAAGAATTTCTTCCACCACTGACTAAAATAATATGCATCAAAGGTATTCCTAAAAGTACTTGTACAGTAGTTTGTAATGGTATTGGCGCATCCCCAAGAATTAAAATGCAGCTAAGTTAATGCATCAGTAATTTATAACCTTCTATAAGGGGCCGTCATAATGAAGACTCATTATACTCATTACAATACTACAAGTAAGAATCGTGCATTTAAAACTGAACTTCTGGTCTTGGTTACTTATAAGTTATCAGAATGAAACATAAGTTTTACTCCATTTCATTGGTCTGACAGTTTTCACATACACAACATATGATCAGTTTTTAAAATATGATTATTGACCAAAATGTATATATATCCACTGTAACCAGCGTCAACATAAAATGCTATTATATGTTAATGCATCAGTGTCAGTAATCCAGTAATTTAATTTATATGACAACACAATTTGCTGATGACACTTCTAAACATTTCACTTGTAATGGAGTACTTCTACACTGTGGTATTGTTACTGTAGCTCTGGATACTTCTACCACTACAGGTCTCTTCTGTGAACGGTCGCTGTGTACGATAGCTCTAGAAAAGTTAGTATTGTCAAACACGACCAAACACAATTATAGCACTGAATGAAAGACAGACGAGGGGACGGGGGGTTGGGTGGTGTGCTGAACGGAAAAGTCGGAGGTCAGATAGAAAGCCCACTCCATTTAAAGTGTCATCTGGATTTCATTTAATAAATTCCACATATTTTACATGTACTGGCCGCAATTTTCACTAGCTCCTGAAAACGAGGAGCCGTGTATAGCCCTTGGCTGGCCAACAGATCTGGACAGCAGCAACTGGCCTCTTATTACCCTCTTCAAACACACACTCACACATAAACACACATACACTGGGGCTAATGTAGGAGCATGCCAAGTGACGGAAACACACAGCAACAAATAAATAAGCCCACAAAGCCGAATTATCCATGACATTAATCAGAGATGTGAGGGATTTTTACGTAGTGAAAGAATGAAACAGAAAGTGGCAACAGAGAGCCAAGGGTGTGAAAAGGGCTATTGAGTCTGGACTGGGGTGTCCCGCACCTGCGCTGTCTATTCACCCCACTGTTTACACACTGTCATCCACAATTAATACCTCGTGGGGACTGGGCTGCCTGCCCTCTGCAGGGCCCCCGGACCCATCCAGGGCCCTTATGGATGCCTAATTGAGCATACCACTCTCCTGATTGAATTAACAGCTCTGTCTCTGGGACCTTTTCCCCTTGCACCAAGGAGGGGGACTATTCCACACCCGCATGGGACCCCTGTACCACAGAAGACAGAGTAAAGGGAGAGGGAGAGAGGGAGGGTTTGGAAGGGGGGGACTTGGTGGTTGGAGAAAGCAACGGGTCAGAAGAGGGAGTTGTTGAAACTGTCCAGAAAACGTGTCCCTTTCTGTTGGCGAACTGAGGCTGGAAATGTGAACTGGGGGCAACGAAAGGTCTCAGTCTTCACAGGACCAGTGTGTTCCAGCAGGGCAGCGAGTGTGAAGGACAGAGCGAGTGAAAAGACAGGATTGTTGAGAACATACACAACATCAGCCTACAGTACAACAGTGGTTCACGCACATTTGAGTGCTTATGTGGTACTTTTAACTTTCTCACAATCTGGTATCAGTCAGTCTTTTGTTTTATTGTGGTTCTCTTGTTCTTGTTTTGTAGCACAGATATTAATTATTAAGGTTAGATGTGTAGTTTAATGGATAATACATGACAACCTTATTTTAAGCAGTCGTAATAAGCACTAAATTAGATAATTCCACATATATTTAACCCATAAAACAAAGCATTAAAAATAATACAGATAACTAATTAGACTCAAAGAGGATGGATTTATTTTATGATTTTACTCTAATAATTTACTGTAACCAATTTAATGTTGGAGGGAATCTAAGGATATAAAGCCTTTAAATGAAGATCTAATTTATTTAAAAAATGCATTTGGGGTGCCCGGTTAGCTCAGTCGGCCATAGCGGCTGGCGACCATATGACAGAGTTGCTCGCAGCGGTCCCCGGGTTCAAATCCGACGTGTCGCGCCTTTGCTGCGTGTCATCACCCTCAAATCTCTCCCTACCCCACCTTCTCTCTGTCGCATCTCACGCATGTCTCCCTATTTTTCTAAATTTCCAATAAAGGCATGAAAAGGCCAAAAAAAAAAAAAAAAATGCATTTGAACAAAAAAGTAAATAGTAAAAGCTACATAAACATATATAGTATATAAATAATACCCACACATTAGACGGGAATGACCTTAAAGGCAAATAACAGCCATCTAAGGCTGTAATTTATCATTTATTATTCACATCTATATGTATTTTTATGTAAACAGTGACATAAGTCACATTGTAAAAGTCTTACAGGGTTTATCATCACATTTGGTTCAGTGAACTAGTCTGAACAGCATTATACACTCACTAAAAATGTTCCGCTCTGAGCGAACACCCCTACAGTGTCCTCTTGGCACGATCAACTACAATAGTAGTAAAATATAATAATGTGGAAAATCAGTAGCCCTCTGGAGAGGTGGAAATGCTCTGAGACCAACTGTATCCTCTTTATTTCCAGGTCTGTAAAAGAGTTTGCCATGTCTTTATTCGTACTTGTCAAAGTTCAGCGCACATGTAGAGCTGAAAATCAGAACTGCCTCTTGAAGGGAAATGAAATGGGTGAATTCATCTCTGCTGAGGCCGGCTGCTGAGTCATGTAGCCAAAAGTGGTTATTGTCTGAGTTCCCTGAGTTCCTTTCTGTCTGTAATCTCTTGGCTGGATTTATTGTTGCAACAAAAAAGAAAAGGCTCACAGATCCTCGTAACTGCACTGATACTGCCTTCGCTTTGTTATTCTAACTTAAGATGTCTTAATCAATCATTTGCTGCTAGATTTCCCAGTACTCCAACAGATTTTCCGCACTAGGAGAACTGATATATAATCAGTTTGTACTTGGTTATATTATGCACTGGAGCACAGTGGCTCATTTATCTGAGCATTGGACATACTAGACTTTGTCTACTTCACTGTTTCTAGCAGTGCTGCAGTCGAGACCACCTTTGTCGAGTCCAAGACAAGTCCAAGACCAGGACTAGTCGAGTCCAAATGAGAGAGATGGAGTCAAGGCCGGGACAAAAAAAGAATGCTTTTGCCATTGCCAATGAGATTTGTTTTGGCAGCCAGGTGTACGATTGCAAGTGGCAGTGATGGAATTGAATGTCAATGCCCGTTCTAGATGGATTTTGTATTAAACCAATACCCGTTTTCTCCATCAATGGTTTTGTTTTAAAGGAGGAAGTTACTGGACTCAGTCGAGACCACCTAGAATATTTGGCGAGTCCGATGGCCAAGTCCGAGTGCAAATACCACCGATATATAGCCATATCTAGCTGATTTGTTGCCCTGCTTCTCTAAATGATTTACTGACTGACTGATTTATTGATTGATTGCAGCAACAATGGGTTGATAGTTTAAAGAAAATATAAATCATTGCACTCACAGTCCTTTGTAAATGATAAGTAAACTGTTTGAGAGGGTGAATTGGATTTATGCCACGTTAAATCATTGGTAATTTAACTTTAAAATAGATTTTGGGTGTAAAAATTCCTCAAATAAGTAATTTTATCTTAAAAATATACTTAAAATGTATTTGCAGTCCTGAGTACGAGGAACAAATTCCTGAACATATAATACTTTAATATAAATCAGATTTTATTTCCTCATGCTCAGACTGAAGGTTTTGGCACCTCTAGACTGGTTCCCACCACCAAAACCAGTAGATAAGGGAATGCTCCGGGCCCTCGCCACCAGCCGGGCATTGCAGTGGTCTCCATGACTGCACAGAGCAGCTCACCTCTCGATGAACCCCCAGTCCAGCTTTGGTGGTGGGGAGCATGCCCTACAGTACCAAAAACAAAAACACAAAAATTCTGTCGAGCATACCCCTGCACCAGTGAACTGTGCAGCAACCACACCATGCCCTGTTCCCCTTTGGCCCCCCTCCCAGACCCCATGCCCCCGGTTAACAAGCCAGCCAGCACGTTCCCTGTTGTCACTTGTTACCCGCTGTCCTCCTGATAGGGCTCACGGGCGGGGCCAATTAAACTCGCACTGTTCCCCACACCGGGTCAGGAGTTTAGTGGGTCATCATCACTGTGATTTTCACCCAGAGTTATCTAATCCTGATCCAACCGCTCTGACTGGACCAAACCAGCCCAGTCAGTCTTAATAAACGAATACACTGCATTCCCTCATGTAGTAGTGGAGAGACAACTACCTCTGTTTTTTACTTCTTCCACCACCATACTGCCACTGCCAATTCTCCTACTAATAAAAGCTGCAGCAATAGTGGCACTGTAAGATTACTTGATATTATCATTTTACACAAAGTCATTGAACATGTGTTTGCATATCTCTCCTAGTTACACATATACAGTCCACCACATATATGCATTACATCAGAGAGGACAGAGTCCAGGGGTCACGAGCAGTGCAGCATTGAATTGAATATATTCATAGGTTTGTTTCCATTAGTGTATAATCACCTGAAAATAAGAATTGTTGTGTTTTTGTTACCTAGAATGAGTCGTTTTTATCTACGTCCATAGTTTCTACAGTAGCCCAGAATGGACAAACCGAACACTGGCTTAGATTGGGCCTTTCACGTTTTTTTTTGTGAGTTTTGCAGCCACTGTAGTTTCTCCTTCACACTGGAATTTTAAATAGAAAAAAAATATATCAGAGGCATCAACTCTTCTCATGAACATGCTCCTAAATTGTTACCAGCTCTATAGTTGCTGTCTCATCTGTGACCTTTCCTCAAACAAAATCTCCTGCACAAGGATCAATAACACAGCACATGTCCCAGTGTTGCATTCATTTTCATTAAATAATCTTTTCTTATTTAAAGTCAGTGGGGGGCTGGGGCTGTATTAAGCCTATGGAAGCTCCCTAACTCTGGTAATAATTTATAGATTTAGAAAACTGTATTTAGACAAGGAATTGGCAAAACTTTATTTTAAATCCCAGTTTTTAGCATTTATAAGAAGTACATAAACATGTATTAAATGTTTATAACACTGTAATATGAGCAGATATAAGTGTTAATGTATTTATCAGGTACCTTATACATAGAGGCTGCTGTAAAAACAGATACTGAATGACAATATAGTAAAATACAGTTGTAATAACATCAAATATAATTTATTATATTTTAGTTATAATTGTTGACAAATATAATTTTAGCTTAGCAAATAAAAAATAAATAGTAAACAGACATTCAGTATCATTTCATAATCAAATCTGTAGTTAAACTCTTATTGTCTGTAATGATGCTCACTACCTTTTTGACAGAAAAGAAACCCAAAGCATAAATCTTTTATATGATAGCGCCCTCTAGTGACTGTTCTGTGCCATTACAGCATGTTTCATTTCACACATACTCAGGGTGGCAGATGGCAGCTGTTTCATGCGGTGATAAGACTTTTGATGGTTCAGTCTGCACAGATTAAACCAACATGTATGTGTAGATAGCTTCAACTCTCATTAATGTGTTTGACATTTTCTTTTTTACAGATATTAGTATTTCCTAGCAGACAAAACAAGTTAAAGCAATAAATAATTAAGGAAACTGAATAACATTATTATGCAGATGCTTCCTTTATATAGACTCATACATGTCTCTAGTATAAAACCTATAGGAGGAACTTTGCTCCAGGCTAACATTGGGGTTTTGTTCCATGTTAAAAGCATGCAGGATGAGTGTGGAGGCGCTTGGTTTAATTGCAGCGTGCAGACAGTATTTTTAGCATATTTGCCACAAGCGGGCGGAGCTAAGGAGGCTGAGATGGAGGGATGCTGCTGAAGAGATAGCAGGTGGAGACGCTGATGTTTACGGATGCATTTTGCTGAGGGTGGATCACAGGAAGCTGCATAGGAGATTTTGTTGGGGTGTTTTGTGGTGAAAGTGAATTTCCCTCTGGGGACGGTCTTTATTTATCCTGAACCGCTGAGAGGACAGATCCCAGCCGCTGCTCAGTCGACTGAAAGCCTCCGTCTGTGTCTGTCGTGTCGCTGGAGGTTGCGACGATGTGATGCTCCATCGTTGGATCGACGGCCGCAGCCTCTTCCCCTGAAACCTGATATTATGCAGGGAGCAAGGGGCACTGGACGGATTAAAGGGGAACAAAGTACCGGTTTAGAAAACGTTTTGCAAACTGGCAGGTTAGTGGATGTTAGTGTGGTGCGCCACCGCATGAAATACAACCAATCCACGGGATGAAACAGCAGTAAATGTAGTAAATATTGTATTTTCGTAAGACAACAACAAACAGCAGGCACGTCTCTAATGAAATCCGTCTTTAAAATCTCACCCTGAGGTCGTTTTTAATGTGAAAGTGCAGAGTTTTCGGTGTCCTGCTGCTACAGGAAAGTCTAGGCCTTCACTGTTTGTAAGGTGTGAGTCCACGATGGAGAGTTAATACATTTGTCCAGTGCTTGTTTACCAGACACAATCTCATGCAAGCGTTTTAAATCCAAGTTTTTTACTATCAACTGCTTAATAATATATGTTGCAGGATCTGGTTTCAAATGTATTTGTAGGTTGATTGTGTGATATAGAGTGAAAAATATATGCTATGAGTAATCAAATTCTCTCAGCCTAGTAACTCTGCCAAAAATAGACTCTATTAAAGGACTGTGGTGTTTGTGCGTGTCTTATGTCACTTCCCTGAAGGGAAAATGTCTCATCTGGAGTAAAAATCAGTGCAGTGAATATGTGTTTATGCATGCATGCATCTCTGAACCTGCATTATGACCCTCCCCCCACAGACTGCATCTCTCTTAAGCTTTGGACTCAATGCTGTAATCCTCTAATTGAAACCTCTTCCCACTATTTTATCCACTTCCCCTCATGTATCATACAACCTCCCCCCTTCCCCTCCATCAATCCCCGTCCCCTCCCTCTTCTCTACCTGCAGTATTAGCCAACTATGGTCGACCCCTCGGAGGCTGAGGAGCAGAATAAGTGTAAAGGCCCGCAGCTCGAGACACCAGCTGTGGCCACTGAAGACCCTCGACTGCCAGAACAGGCCGATGGGACGACGACAGAGGAGGATGGGGATGCCGGTTTTGAGACACCGCCCACCGGCAGTTCTGAGCCAAGCCCCTGCCACACTGCGTCCCCGGCGGGGCCAGACGCCGTCTCTCAGACGCCCCCACCTCAGCAACCACAGACTCAGACTGAAAGAGATTCGTCACCCAAATTGCACCTGGACCTGTACAACTTTGACTCGCCAGCCGCAGAGGGCAGCCGCTACGTGTTAACAAGCCCTCACTCTCTGGAGGCGTGTGCCCGATGTGGGGTCAAACCTGTGGAGCTCTTGCACCGCCCGCTAGCTGACTTTGCCCGGGAGGCTCCTGGCCGCTCCATGCGCGTTGCGACAGGGCTGTTTGAAGTCTACGAGAGGGACAGGCACGCCAAACTCAGGCAGTGCAGGGAGGAGAGGGAGAGGATTATTAGAGAAGAGAAAAGAAGGATTCTGCAGGCAACAGTCAATAGCAGCAGTGCGTCATCCTCCTCTGTGGAGAAGCAGCAAAAAGCCTCCTCTGGCTCCACTCAGCCTCTCAAATCTGGGCCGGTGACCTCTAGTTCTGCCCCTGATTTTGCAGCATCCTCTAGAGCCACAGCATTAGGTCCAACCTCAAAAACAGGTACAGCTCTTTTATCTAAAGCCCCCGCCTCCATTCTAAGTACCTCCCCTAAATCTATCCATGCAGGATCTACTCAGTCCTCAAAAACTGGTTCCACACCCTCTACACCGTCCTCCAAGGGTGGCTTCCAAGGATCTACCAAGCATCCTTTGTCCTCCTCATCTGAACAAGTAAAAACCACACGGCCGCTCTCATCTGGCCCCCCACCGATAGTCAGGAAGTCCTCAGGCGGTAAATCTTCAAACACTTTCCCCAGATCAACACCAAAACCCCCCTCCTTCCCCAGAGCCAATTCTACATTAACATCATCAGTGTCAAAGCCTGCAGTCCAGAGCTCTGGGACTCCTCTAAACGGTGTAACAGGAGGACCGTTCTCTCAGCACAATGGACATCTTGGAATTCATTCCAAGGTGCGAGGAAAAAGCCATTCGCTGGAGTCCTTACAGCGGAGGAAGGATCCCGTCTGCTCTTCAACCTCCACCACCACAACTACTACTACGTGCACCTCATCAGAGTCGGGTGCCTCCTCATCTTACAGTTGGGATGGTGCACGAGATCACTGGGCTAAAGTCTCCAGTCCTCGAGCTCGCACTATGGCCACTTTCAACTCCCTGATGGGCCGCAGTCTCAGCCTCGGTGACCTGAGCCACTCTCTTCAGACCACACAGAAGGTGGAGCGCATAGTAAAGGAGGTGAAACGCCGAGGCCTGAAGGCCGTGTCTGAGCGCGATCGCAAGATTGCAGCTCTGATGCTCGCCAGATACCAGGAGGAAGACATCATGAGTCAGACCCGCTACGTGGCTCACCTTCAGTGGGATAGTGAACGCAGAATGGATGAGCTGCGGCGGGAGCAGGAGGACAGAGAGAAGCAGCGTGCAGTGCTTCAGTGCCAGCGGGTGTGGCAGACCCAGGTGTCGATACGTCAGCGACGACTCAGCCAGCAGGAGCGACAGTCAGCAGCTGCCAAAATGCGTCAGGCTGAGGAGAACGAGGAGCGATGGAGGGAGCTTGCGGAGCAGCAGGAGCGCAACCGTCTGCTGAGGTTACAGCAGGCAGCTCGAGAGGAGAAGCATAAGAAAGCTCTTCAGGAACAGAACCTGAAGGCCCTGGAGGAAGAGCGGGCGGCCATGCTGGAGCAGGAGAGGCTGCTGCTGAAGGAGAAGCTCACCATGGCCGAGCTGAAGAGGCAAGAGAAGGAGCACCAGGCCCAGGAGGACAGACGAGGTCTGAACAAAGCAGAGAAGAGACGTCACGCTGCTCTGATACAGGAGATTGCTCGCAGAGAGCAGGAGGAGAGGGAGGAGGCCAGGAGGGCGGCAGAGGAGAAGCTCAGCCGCTCCCTGGAGAATTACGAACAGATAGTTGAGCGTCGAGGGCAGGAGCTGAAAGAAAAGGCCAAGCGTGAAGAGAAGCAGATCCAGAAAGCACGCAAAGCAGCAGAGAAGCGCGAGAAACAACAGCAGCAGCTTCTGGAAGCTCGCGTGAAGGAGGCAGAGAAAAGAGCCCAACAGGCAGCTTTAGTGGCCGAGGAGAGGGCCAAGGAGAAAGCTCAGCGGGCCGTCCAAAGCCGGCAGGAGAAGGAAAGACTCCAGAGGCTCAACAGGCAGCGAGTGGAAGAGGAGGAGAAGCAGAGGCGTCTGGAGCTGCTCCAGTCCATTGAGAGGAAGCTGGAGAAGAGTGAGCAGATCTTTAAGGAAAAGAGGGCGGTGCTGGAGAGTGCTCGCTCTGTGGCGCGAGCCTCTTTTCATGTACGAGACAAAGTGCGGGAGGAGACCAACATGCGTACTTTTGATAAAATGGCCCTGGAAGCTCAACTCAAAGCCAGCCTGGATGAGAAATAAACCCATAGCTTTGTCGTGGACTCCTTACTTCTGGTCATGTGCTTGGCTCTAGCCTTCATTGTGGCCCTCATCACTCAACAGCTTTACCCTTTTTTCCCATAAAGACCCACAATGTTGTTTTTTCCTTACATATCTTCACCCATCAACTGGTTTTAAATACATTTTTGAACATCAGTTTTGTTATAAATCAAAGAAACCAAATTATTTTGTATCATGGATGTAATGAGACTACAAACTACTACAGCTGTTGCAAATGAACAGTGAAGCCTGTATGGGACATACAGTGGACTTCATATTCGATGAGAGTGTAGAGAAAGCTGCCTTGTGCAGCAACACAACCCCTCCTCTCTCCTCCCCTTTGCCCTCTGCTCCATCTATCTCAGCTACTGGACTGAAAGCTGTGCAGGAATGAAAAGAGTCATTGTTTACCAGGAAGCACAACTCCATGACAACTGCAGAGGCTTTTAAGGGAGCACTTCTATAAGGGGAAAACTAAGCGCAAATGGTTCTAGACCCCCAAAGCAAATGAAGGATCCTTTTGTACACACACTGTGACACAGCTAGATATAGCATGGAAGTAAAGCCCTGGGCTGGACACTTGTCCGTACGTAACCGCTGACAATGCAGCACAGGAAGACCACGTGCACAAGCCCTGTGCTGATGAAGCATCAGAGGACGCTGATTCCTGCAGAAGGGGCTGTTCTCCCTCCCTCATATTCCCTGCAAGGACTCTCTCTCTGTCTGTCTCTCCTCTTCATGTCAGTGAAGCAGTGAAGCGGTCTGAGGGACAGCCACCTTTCAACTCCCCCGCAGTCGATCTATCTGCTCCCAGCACAGCCGCCTGGTGACCGAGTCAAGGTCAACAGGTACAGGAGTTTTTATTGCTTTTTTTGTTATGCAATGCTTTCTGTTTTGTAACGTGCTCTCGCCTTTCAACGCTTGCAATTAAAACAACCCTTGATCACGCTGTCCCTGACATGTCAGTGCAGAGAGAGAGATAAAAAAAATGCATTTAGTCATGAGCCGACATGCAAGCCAACATCAGGCTTTAAAGGCCTCTGGCTGTGCTAATCCTACAATCTCTCAGATTAAAAAAAGAAAAGGGAGATACACATGGGATTTTGCCCCCCGATGTAGCAGTTGCCATAGCAATAGTAATCAGGATGGAGCAGCGAAAGGTGAATGACTGAGCAGAGAAAGTGCGTGGGAATATGAGGGGGTTGCCTGTGGGGAGCTGGCTCTCCGGCGGCTCGTTCTGGTTGTTTCTAACGCAGGGCGTTATTGGAAAAACACACCATCGCTTTGTTATAGTCACATCTGTGTGAGGCAAAGAAATTACTGCACCATTCCCCCTCTTCACTCATTCAGGGAGAAATCCATTTAAAACCTTCACCTACAGCAGTCCCTGCAGCACATCTGCGGCCAGGAAGTAGACTGGGCCGAGCATTTCAGACAGACTGATACCTGCTAAGGTCACTAACTGACTGAGATAAAAGCCAGAATGAATTTGAAATGCGGCATTAGACCAGCAGAGGACTGACAGGCTTATGGCACTGACTGAGCCACGCTGTTCCCACCAGATAATCATGGGGAGGTGATGTAAGGTTAGAGGGATGAGACGGCAGATTTGTAGGCACTTATGACAGTGACTGAAAAGATGAAATGTAGAAAAGGTTATATTAAAATGCAGCAACATTATAAAGCTGCAGTAGATCCCTCTTAATTCTAAATAAAAAGAAAAACAGTAAAACAGTAGATCAGAGAGGCAAACTGCAGACTTTTGAGTGGATTTCTAATCTGACCAAATTTAAGAAAAAAAACATTAAAAACATTATATGTTAATAATATTTAGTTATTTATGTGTGTCAAAGCGCGAAATACTGTAAAAGAAAGTACAAACAATGCAGTAAGTGGCTTATCTAAAAATCCAAGAACAATCTAACCAAGCTCATGTTGTATATTCTTATCTCTAGTCAGACTCTGGCTCAGGTTACACTTGATGTGTAATGTAGTTTAATTTAACATTTTATATTTAATAAATTGATTTTGCAATAAACCACAAGAGGTTGTGCTTCACTGTCCAGCTCACCCTCAAGTGGCTCATTGCTTTTATATTGTCTTGATCACACTGACCAGCTAAACTCTTATGAAGATAGACAGAGTATATAACTTCAGAAGAGATATACAGAGTATACATGATATTCTTTTAAAGGTCCAGTGTGTAACATTCAGGAGGATCTATTGGCAGAAATGTAATGTAATATGCACAGGTATGTTTTCATTAGTGTATAATCCCCTGAATTTAGTAATCATTGTGTTGTTGTTACCTTAGAA
>NW_023339873.1:4620760-4621016 GCF_004916995.1 Morone saxatilis
AGCGGGTCCTCTTCTATGGAGACCGCCAGAACAGATAAACTAAACACTGGCTGTAGATAGTGCCCTCCATGTTATTTGCATGGCTAGAAATCCTACACGCTGGTCCTTTTAAGATCCTATCTTGTCCACGCTCATATTTTAAGATTCAGTCAATAATGTTTTGAAACACGAACTTAAAGTGAAACACTGAGCAGTCAATGTTTTATTAGGTTCTTAGATGTCTTCAGATACATAGAAAGTGCACATCAGACTTTCC
>NW_023339873.1:4621062-4623506 GCF_004916995.1 Morone saxatilis
AGAAGTAATGAAAGTAAACTGCCACAAACAACCAAATTTAAGTTGTTCAGTATAACAGTACTTTGATTATGAAACGAAAACAGATCTTGAAAAAGATATTTTATACTGACCTCTTGGATTAAAATAGCAAAGTTGAATTCATAGTTTCAATTCAATGAATGTATTTTTTAATCTGGAATTTTTCTCTTTCTATGTTAACGTTACTTTAAGCCCCCTTTAGCATAGTCCTTTATAAAACCGTATTAAATGGTTTATAGCACGCAAATATGACTTTTTAGTGTGTAATGTATTAACAATTATAACTCCTCATATGAACAAATAAGCTGTTATAGCTGTTGATAAATAGATTAATGAATACTTAAAATATCCTAGAACTGTTTATAAATGCCTAATGGGGATCGTACTGTCTATACTGACATTATCACACTCTTATTTTATTTGCTGCAGGTCCTTGTGATGAACAAGAGCGGGTGTAACCTACGACCCTCGTGCCAGAACTTTTCTTCCCACGCTGAACTTTATCACAGTGTAAAACACGAGTCTCTCCTCCGATGGAAAACGCATCCATATCAAGAGTTTGTATTCATTTTAAGCTAGTAACAGTGCCATCTATTGTGCTGCCGAGAACAGGAAACAGACAGCTGAGCCAGATGTGAACCGACAGCCTTTTACCTACATAAATGAAGTGACGTGTACAAGGTTCAAACACAGCTTTATTAGCATCAAGGCATGTTGTTCAGTCCATCGTTTGTTCCCTCTTACCTTCCCCTGACATGTGGGCTTCTTTTCTGTATCCTTTCTGTTACAAGTTATCATTTGTACATTATCATAAAATGCTTGCGTCAGTGAATTACATTGAGTTGCTTCGTCAAAGACAGTTTCAGATGTAGCAATAATGAAATGGCCGATATCATACACGTCTGTGAGTTCATTGTTTTCTTTAAACCTCTGTTAAAGTAAAGGACACAATCTGTGCATACAATCAAAACCAGAATAATAAAAACAAACCTTTTACAAGATGGATTTGCATTGTCTGTGCTATCTGCTAAATATTTTCTGTATACTGTAAATCTAGTATAGTAGTACTTCTTTTTAGAGAAATTACAACACTAGAAACTCAAGGTACAAGGCTACAGTCACACACTGCCGACTGAAAGTTGTTCACACATTTTGATCCACAACACGTTATTAATGTCAAGTACCATTACGGCCTTTTATCAGGTGGAGTCCAGAGTCCCAAATGGTCAAATACTCCTTAGTTTAATTAGGACATATCATAATCGTTCTTTAGCTAAATAAAATCTGATGGTGTCTTATCAAAAGTTCCAGGAAATAACAGGACTTTTTCCCACGACAGGAACTTTTCCAGGAAAACCTCATTTAAAATAATACCCTACTACCCTAAATGCAGGTTAAGTTTCTGTTTCCCCACTAGTTTGAGAAAGAAAGAAGAGAGAGGGAGTGGCGGTAGGAAAGTGCTAGTGTGTGAACAAAAAAAATATAGAATATTATTTGCTAATTGTTTCATTGAATTGTTAAATACGAGTGAAACACCCAGCAGAGGTTTCAGTCTCATTTTTCACCTCTGCATGTCTCCTTTTCATTTATTCTTTACATCCAACTAGAATATCGGATTCATGTAACAGTGAATACAAAGAAAGAAAGGAGTATGAAAATTACATTTCAATTGCTGCTGTAGTTTTTAAATCGTTCTAATTTGCCTAATCTTCAGGTTTTTTCAGATGGAAACTCTAAACAGGGATGCTCAAACGGGACTTCCTGAGTTTTGTTCTTGTGGTTCCTGGAACTGTTTGGTTGAAGGAAGCCCATGAGGGGGTCTGAGAACCAGTTTCTAAAGGGTTTAGCCAGTGTTCGCAGAATTACATTTCGATTGCTCTTAATATTGCAACCGTCAAACAGATTTCTGTGTACAATCATCTACAGTATTTTAAAGGTGGGTTTGGGATCAGGATCTCTATAGCACTCACTGTGTGGACTGAGGTAAATCTAAGGACCATTTCTCCTCATGTACCTCGTTCTCTCAGTCCTCTGTTTTATTTGTGGCGTCCTTGCGAGTGATGATCTTGTACACGCTCTCTCTGAAGTTGCTGTCAGAGGTCAGTCGCCGCGCCGTCTCCCGCAGCTCCTCCATGCTGTCGTCGTCTGCGTTGCTTACAGCAAAAGACTTGGAGTGTTTCACTGTAACGAGGCAGAGAGAAGAACACAATGAAGTACTTATGACTCTAACGGGTTCCTCGTTAAATAAAGGAAGAAATTAACATACTACTGATTAATCACTTGTTTGATTTTACAGAAAATTAAGACAAAAAGACAAAGACTCCGGTTCCAGCTCCTAAAATGTGACTCGTTTTTTTTCCACAATTTTTCTATCATTGTTAACAAAATATCTTTGGTTTTAGACTGTTGGTCAGACAAAGCAATTT
>NW_023339873.1:4623525-4624141 GCF_004916995.1 Morone saxatilis
GAACAATTGAAATGTACACTGCATCACTCATATTTCTCATCCCTACTACCACTGCAGTTACAACAGGTATGAGTACAAGTGATACTACTTCTATTACAATTACCACAACTGTACTACAAGAACCATCCATTGCTACTATAACAACAGTATCAGTAATGCTACTGGTACTAAATCTACAACTGCTGCTGCTAATAGTAATAAATATTAAAAATAACCAGTGCTAATAACTGCCATTACAAATAACACTACTACTACTATTTTTTAACACAAAGTGTTTTACATAAAAGAGAACAATCACAACATTTACAATAAACCAGAAGTAAGTACAATTAAATGGGATACATTTAAACTAAAGACAAGATTAAATATTTGGATATTAGTGTTTTCCACCTGTGTTTACTAGTACACTACTGCCTTATACCTAATGTTACTAAGTGTTACTCAGTGTTAATATTACCTTTATTTGTGCAGTGCATTTGCAAACAGCACAAACTACTCAAAAATACTCCATAGAGACAACTTTAAAATATATATTGGAGTGTTTTTCTGCACACTTTAGGAACATGGACGAGTTCAGTCATAAAATATGCATCCATTATACAGTGTGTGTGTGTGT
>NW_023339873.1:4624241-4624573 GCF_004916995.1 Morone saxatilis
GGGGGGGTTCTGATCATTACTGTTTGATGCACAGACTTACACCAGTGGTGTCTAGAGGCTCTCCTCTGGATCCTGCAGCTCTTGATTCTGCGTGCAGCAGCTTTGTGCAGATACACAGCGTTCTTCATTATCGCTGGAAGCTTCGCCTCGATCTCTGCCGCACAGATACACTCCTCAAAGAACTCTGGTTACAACACACATCGTAAACGCATCATATAATATTCAAAGGATGCTAAAACGTGTCAATTATTCTTATTGTTTTAATACATTTAAGGTTTGTGAAATAAAAACTGTGGACAGTATTTTCTGAAATTTTACAAACCAAACAATCA
>NW_023339873.1:4624653-4625018 GCF_004916995.1 Morone saxatilis
AAATAGTTAAAAATGAGCTCCACCTCAATCTACTACAACAGTAAAGTTCTGCTTTACATGAATGCATGAGTCATAATAATAGTATGTAGTACTAACAGTCACAGGGGACATTTTTCTGCATAAAGAACACTTCCTTTTATTACTTGAAGATACAGTTTCCTGCTTATACTTACATACTTTCTATACTATCACATCTATAACACAATCTACGGATAAGTCCATCAAAATACAGCTGCTAATGTCGTTGTCGTAATGTTGTCAGATTCTTTCCTTTGTCTTTGTTAAATATCTGCAGCGTCACACAGCAGCAGCAGCTTCATTAACATAATGTCTGCAGGTAAATCACATGAGGTCTGCTGGGAATA
>NW_023339873.1:4625091-4644458 GCF_004916995.1 Morone saxatilis
TCATTGTTTCCTTGTATTGCCCTGTGTATGTCGATATCTTTGCCTCTGACATTCAACTACTTGGCCTGTGAGTTTTGGAGTTGTGTGTGTGGACTAGGTATGCTGCAAATGAATTGCCCTTCTTTGGATCAATAAAGTTATCTGAATCTGAATCATTAGTTGCAGCCTTAATCAATTGAGGCAATATCTAGTGAATGAATTAAACAAAATAAAACATGTTTCACTATCTGTGACTGATATCTGCTCAGTGTGTTATTGTTTCTCCTACAACCAACACGTAATACAAACTCTGTCCAGAGGAGGGCGGTCACACAGGTATAAGTTCAGATCTAATTATGGACTTCACATCTCCACTGTCTGTTTAATCTGTATCTGTATCACTGAGTAAATACGTTTAAATACATATTTATTCATGTATTTGACTGGGAGATACTGATGCTATCCATCATGGACCATCACACCAAACTCCATCCAATATTCATTCAATTATGCCTCTAACTTCTTTGACTTTATCAGCTCCCAATGAAGTAAATGGATTCTTTTCTCACATATTGGCTCTACCAGATACAGACATGTTGAAAGTATCAGTGAATGCACTCACTCCTCAGCTGAGTCACGTCCCCCTTCATCTTCTCGTCTCTCTCTTTGGTCCGTTCCAGCGAGTTCAGGCCTTTCTCCAGGTCCTGCAGAGCCTCTTCAGCCTGCTTCAGTCTCTTCTCCAGCTCCACCCGAGACTCTATCTCCGCCTGAGACACACAGCAAACACACAGGGTGTTAGTGACAACCTATTTAAGCAAATGAGTTGACTAAGAGGAGGGTTAGATTGATACACTGGATCTTTATGTGGATATTAAGAGAAATATTGGGCTTTTGACTCAGCTTAAGAGGACAGTACTAAAATAAATTCAAACTGTTTGTAACTAATAGTAATTAGTGTCACATAATGAACTGAAAGCAGTACTACAGGCTTCCACCACTTCACTCATGGATTTTAATAATACTGTTGAATTTAAATACACAGAATACATATTGATAATATCCCTATCAATATTAGCCAGTAAAACCCCACTAAACACACATTATCTGGAGTATTAACCAGGAGAGACAGCTGACTTGAGGTGACTCGTGCAACCAGTCAGTGAAGGTTCGTGTATTTGCTCAAGGGCACTTCAACAATACAGGAGTTTACATCTTATTCATTTCTGTGCTCTGTGCATTGTTAATAATGCAGTTTGACTGAGGCCTTAAGGGAGAAAGAGAGAGTGAGTTGAAGTAAAGAAGTGATTGATAGAAAGAGGAAACAGGTAATTTCATACAGAACAACTGGACATGAGAGGATTTTCTTTTTGGTTCCAGTAAGTGTAACGTGATATCAGCTCTTCATGTCAGAGAGACTCAGCATGTCAGACTGGGCGTGGAGGAGGAGGAGGAAGAGGGGGAGGAGGAGGAGGATCTCTGGCTGAACCACCCTGAAGATTTCACAGACCTGATTCAATTAAAATCTGACTGAATGAGCCGCCTGAATATGAACAGAGGAGGAAGAAGTACTCAGATCTTTTACTAAGTAAAAGTAAAAACACCACAGTGTAAAAATAAATGTCAAACTCTTGTATTCGAACTCTCTCTAAAGCAAAAGTACAAAAGTATTAAAAAATAATTTAAAGATACCTTCTTTCTACTGTCAGATCCGATTTATTTAGGGTTGTGGAAGCTACACTGTGGGGGCCTGAACTTATGACCTCAGTATTTCAAGAGATCCAGGGCTACAGCAGCTCGAGTACAAGGACACTAAAAATTATTATGTTATTGTTTGCCTGATATCTGCCTGCCAGCACAAGTAAGTACAAATATAATTTTCGCTTGGTCCATCGTTATTGTTATTAGTTCCACCTTGAGAGTCTTGTGCTAACACTAAAGTAAAGGTTGGACCTACTAACATTGAGCATTTCTCTCTGTATTTATAAGCAGATATAATCCAAAATGTTCTTCAATCATTTTTAACTCTAACCAATTCTCTTTTAACTCTCTTGTCTTCATGAAAATCCTTCTCCTGAAACAGAAACCCGGCTAGCTGATTAATACAGCGACCTTTAATCTGACTTTGAGCAGTGCTGTGTAGCTGTGTAAACTGGACGCTGAGAGCAGCTGAGTCATGCTGTGTTACCTTGAGCTCGGCCTCGGTCTGCCTCTTGTCCGCAGTGAGCTGAGAGAGCGACTGCTGCAGCGTCTGAGCCTGAGACGAGTAGTACTCCCTCTCCTGCTGCAGGACTGTAGCCCGCTTCTCGTTCTCCCTGAGCCTGAGCCAGAGACACACACAGTCAGACACACACAGTCAGACACACACAGTCAGACACACACATAACAGCACAAAGAAGGTTGTGCATATCTTTGTGCTACTGAGAAAAATGCTCCTGTCTCCAATGGTTAGTTTAATGGTTATGGTATTATTCACAGCCACTTTGAAACCCTCCAGGATGAAGCTGAAAACAAAGCTGTTGTTGCTGTGGATGAAAGTCGACCTTCTCTGTCAGGACTGCATTTATCGGAGCCGTGCTGTGCTCACTGAGCTCTACAGGACACAGATGATTGCACACAAACGCACATCTGTACTGTAATTTCAAGGTTAAAACAGAACTTTATCTCAAACAGACCAGTTTTATGTGTGAGACACTTAAAGGAATGGTTTGACGCTTTGGGAATTTCACTTATTTGCTTTCTGTGAACATGATAATACAGCTTATTGTAATTTAAGAAGCTTTTTTACAAATTTAACAAACAAGATATAATGTGTTCATTAGGGAGCTTTTTAGATTTCGTTACCTTTGGACGGAGTCAGGCTAGCTGTTTCCCCGTTTTCAGTCTTTAAGCTAAGCTACACTTACCAGCAGTATGATAGTCAGTAAAATCTTTAAAATTAAATAAAACTTTTGTTAATTCTTGAGCCAACTGTTGAATTTACTCAGTCAGTGTCAGTTGCTGTCTTCCTGTTAGTGGTTGTTGTTGTTTTGAGAACAGATTCTGTTACAACAGACAAAATGACATGTTCTATAAATAAAATAAAATCTATTTTATTCTATTTTATTTGCCTTTAGTGGCGAATTTCCGCCACTATGGTACAGACGTCCACTTGGACTCAAGGATGAACTTAATAGAATTTCGTGGTCAAAGGTCAAAGTCCCTGTCACTGATATTTTACGATTGGTCAGACAATGAATTGTTGACACTTTTGACTCAAAGGTCAAAGGTCAAGTGACCTCAAAATGACCTTAAACACTTTTTTGGTCATAACTCAAAAATTGATGTGGTAATTAAACTTTACACATATGTTCAACAGGATGCAGTGAGGACATTAATTCTACTTTTGTTTTTTTATTATTTTTTTGTTTTAAATATACTCTTTTATCATATGACTAAAAAAAACTAAATATACTTATAATTGAAAGAGCAAAAACTATTAAAATACTAAAACTCATACACAAATTGATCTCCAATGTGTAAAATATGTAAAATTAGAATGTAATAATTCAGTAAAACAAGGCTGTAATATGTGAAACACTGTACAACCACAGAGAGCTGTTCATTCAACTTTACTATCCTTTTCTGATATCTTCTATTGTATCTTTGCATTATTTTATTACGAGCATTTATTTATTATTTATTATTAAATACAACAAAATATTAGAAACACCTTTCATGAAAGAAAAAGATGGTTTTATAATATACTGTAGCTGCATCACTGGATAAATGTGTTTCCAGTAAAAATACTGTCTAATTTAACTGCCTCAAAACATATCACAGATGACTCAATATGTAAACAACTAAAGTAATCAACTAAACAAAACCTTAACCTTTTAACCAGTATTTGTTGCTGTTGTTTTAATACAGAAGAGGATCAATTATGTTTTGCATTTGGTATGAAATCTGCTCTGTATGATTAAGGTTGTATATTTCTGGATTTTTCCACATAGTTCCAGCTGTATGTCAGTCAGAGGACGGCCGAGAAGAGGAGAGGGAAGGCAGAGAGCTCATGGAAACATGAAGTTATATTTCAGTGTTCATAACAGAGCATTAGTGCTACACAGTCAATAGCAGCTGCCTGTAATATCCCACTTACTGGTGCTGATCAATGGGCTGGTTGTTTAGGGATCAATACACATTTCCACTAGTAGTTACATCCTCTGTGCCATTAGCATAGAGGTTCCCTGGAAAGGCTTTGACCCTCTGGATGCCAAAACATAATCGCAGGCTGAAGCCCTACAGTTAAACTACGTATATTATATTATATGATATATACATATAAATATATATATATTTATATATATATATATATATATATGTGTGTATTAATGATTCTGTAATCAGCATTACTAATATGTATCAATATGTAAAATGTTATTGAATCCTATTTTTGTGTAAAAACACAAGTCGGTAGAGTACTGTATTTATATGTGTATTAATTAATGTCTGGAGGGGATCTTTAAAGGATTTCTGACTTAAAATCACCGAAAAAGTTTTCAAGACATGAAATTAGAATGGAAAGTCTGTTATATAATTGCGTTTGTTCTGCTTTCAGGCTCTAAACCAGTAACTCCAGTCTGATTCTGTTTCTGAGGTCTCACTCACTTCTCGTCAGCCTGCTCCTTCTCTTTCACCAGGAGCTTCATTTGCTCCTCGATGTGTCGCAGGTCCTGCAGCAGGTCCACTTCTCCAGGATCCTCGCCGTCTTCAGACTTCTTTGCCGCCTCCGCCTCCTTCTCCTCCTGCTCCTTCACCCCCAGCAGCTCCAGAGTCCGCTGTTTCTCCTGAGAGAGCTCCTGAAGGACCCAACAAGAGATTCAGATCCTAGTGAATGTTCTCAGTCTATACAAATGTTCTGGTTTCAAGTGGGAGATTAAATGCTGCGTATTACAAGTGTAACGTATATCATTGTTTAATGAAATTAACAGGAAAAGCAGGTACGGTCCACTTGCTGGTTATGTGCTTGGAAGAGATAAGATTTTATTTGTCAAATTAACAGGAAGGTTTAAATTTCTTAACCTTCAGTTGTTTACATTGATCTTTTTCAGAAGCAGCAACTCAGCTAAAATCCAAATTTGTGAATGAGTGATATATATTTATATTGAACTATATATGATAGTTACCTTGTACATACACACATATTTTGAGTTCAGAGAGTTGCGGCCACATAAAAAAAGGTTTTTTCGTAATTTAGGATCCAGTATGTAACATATACGAGACTGATATGGATTATAATATCCATATAATATAATCACCTGCAAATAAGAATCATTGTGTTTTCGTTATTTTTAACTACATGAAGCCATATTTATACAGTAGCCCAGAATGTTTTGCTGCCACCGTAGTTTCTGCTTTGCGCTTGAAAGGGGAGAATGAAGCGACAAGTTGCAATCTGCAACTACAACTCTAGATGCCACTAAATCCCACACTGGTTCTTTTAAAGATATTTTTGAGGCTTTTTATGCCTTTATTTGATAGGACAGGTGAAGATAGGAAAGGGGGAACGACATGCAGCAGAAGACGGAAAGTTGGAATCAAACCTGAGTAAGGACTCAGCCTAAATGGGACTCTACCTGGTGAGCTACTGTGCAACCCTAATTTTGATATTCTGAGAAAAAAGTCATAATCCTTTTTCGAGATATCAATACCATTTTTATATCCATCCAGACTATTTCTTGGTCAGAATCAGTGACCTCCTTAACATGTTAATTAGTGAGCTTTAGAGGTGCTGGTAGATGGATTTTGTTACCTTAAGACCTGTTTCCAGTCTTAATGCTGAGCTAAAATAACCAGACAAGTAAGTGAATCAGCATATTTCCCAAAATGTGAAACAAATTCTTTAATTTGTGACTTTTTCTGTGACTTTAATCTCAGTATTCAGCTGTTTTCCACATGGCTCTAATCCTCTTCAGAGCGAGTAGCATCAATATCAAATGTATTACATTAGCAGGATAATTAAACTATCAACCTCAAAGGTTTGTTACATAACATATTACATCAGAAGTTGTAACATAATCAGAATCGAACCAACTCATCAATACGATATTCTTGTTACACTGACTGTATCTGTGGATGAGTTACGCTTACCTCAATGGATTTTTGCAGCATGACGGTTAAACTGCTCAACTCTTCTTTCTCACTCTCGACCCCCTTCAGGGACTGAGCTGTGTCGTCCAGGTCTCTGTCATCAACACACAACAGATCGCATTCATTTACAGGCTTGTACAGCGTAATCAGCATCAGTTAACATGAATGGGAGGAGTCCTTACAGTTTGATATGCTCCTGCTCTGCCTTCAGCTCCAGCACCACCTCCTCAAACTTCATTTTCTCCTCCTCCAGAACCTGGTTCAGACGCTCCAGCTCCTGCACACACAAACACAACACAAAGACAACTATTTCAGAGCCTTTATGTGGGAATATTTCACTGATTTTATTCAATTAAATTAAAAGACGATACACACATGTGCATACAGTACTGAAGTTCATCAGGAAATCACAATAAAGTCACACGATTTATTTCCATTGCAGTCCTGAAGTCCTGAAGGGAGTGAAACATATATGCTTATATCCCATTTTATACTAATATGGACCTGTCCTAAAAAGATGTGTCACTATGCTAAGTTAACTCAGCATCCATTTTTCATCATAAGAATGAAACATCACACTTGATGTTATTGCATAGCTACATAGTTTAATAATTTAATTCCAATATTACTGAGAGCATCGTTAAGAATCCTTTATTTCAATACCACAACTAAAACAATTAATCGACTAATCAACTAGTTGTTTTACATTAAATTATTCAGCAACAATAGTTTTATTAGCAAAAACATTCAAACATTATCTAGCTCCAGCTTCTCCAGTGTGATGATTTGCTATGTTTCTCTGTTTTATTTCATAATAAACAGAGTATCTTTGGATTTCGCTGTTGGTCAGACAAAACAAGACATCTGAAGAAGTCGTCATCTAAACAATTAAAAATAATATACATATACATAAAGTCTAAACTAACAGCTAACATTTATGAATATTTGAATGATCTGATATCTTCTTATTGCAAACTTAAAAATATCAACATGCTGTTGCTGTTACGTGACGATGCCAGAGCGCGTAAACAAAGCCTCACCTCTCTCTGCGCTCTCTGGTGACTAAGCTCCTCAGTCTCTTCCATCAGTTTATCTGGAGAATAAAAACCATTAGACATAAGCTCCTTCCGTTTGTTAAACCTTTAATAAGCTCTTTGATTCAGGTGACTTCGCCCATGTTTACCCAGGTACTCCTGCTTCTCCTTGGCCAGCTGCAGCCCCTGAGCCTCCAGGCTCTCGATCATAGCCTCTCCCAGCTGGGCATTCTTCCACGTGCTGTTGGACAAACAGTAATTTTAACAAAACAAAAGGATATCTCAATAATTTTTGATGGATTGCCATGAAATTTTGTACAGACATTTATGGTCCCAAGAGGACTGATCTCTTTTTACTTTCATGATCCTCAGACTTTTCCTCTGGTTGACATTAGTGGTTTAGAAGGAAATATCTTGAAAACTTGTGGATGGGTTGTCATCAGACTTACTACAAACATTCATATTCTCTATGAACTGAACATTTCTGACTGGCAAATTTGGGATTTTCTTGTTTTTCTACAAACAAAAACATCTCCAATCCAAGTAATTCTATAATCCCATGAAAATTCGAAATAAAGGGCTTCAAGAATCATATATTGTGTGTGTAAATCCTTCAGAGGAGCAACATTTAGAGGCATAATATGTGCCGGTCAAATACTCACACTTTCCCTGACTCCTGGAGCATCTCCATCCACTGGACCTGCTCATCCTCAGACTCAGCAGCCAGGACTATGGTACCCTGGGGGATGGATTCACAAATTTTACATCAGCGCCTCAATAATGAGCTTAGGCTGTAAAATAGACAATGGATTTCCATCTTTGGGCTGCTGAGATAATAAAAATTGATGTAACACAGTGTGCAGTTAAACTCACTCCATTATGTGTCCCATTTGTTGCAGGATTAGGCCGATTTCTCACATTATTGCAGCGATAAAAGTACAATTTAGAAAGAGCTTAAGTGCTTGGCTCTCCTAGCTGATCTGTAAATTGTGTTTTTGCACTTATTATACTATGTGGCCATTTTTGCATTCATTTGTTGTTTCATTTGGTCTGCACTTTTAGTCATGGGTTTTCTCAAAATATACTTTTAAATGTCTCTAAGGCTTATAGATGATAAAGTAATGGAGGAAATATTGCAATGAATGTGTGACAGGTACATGGTCTTACAGTAAAGTCTTCCTGGTTGACCACGATGGCAAAGGGCATGCCCATGTTTTCATTAGCTGACACCACGCATCCTCCCAAAGGAATGACTCCCTGAGACAGAAACACATCAAAATGTTATTTATAATATTGTTTCTGGTTAATTACAGTTAAAAGCTTCTGTTCACAAAGTGACCTACACACATAGTTATTCATCTAAAACCTACATATCTTCCACCATCTTCTTCATTTTCTTACAGGTGTACAGAGAAGATGCATTGGCTCACCTTGGGGTGGATGTTGAAGTACCTGTTGGTCTCAAAGTTTCTCTTCTCGCTCTCTGCATAGTAGAGCAAGAAGCTGTCTTTGATGATGAAGAATCTTTGTACCGAGGAAGACAATGAAAGCAACAGTGAGTCAATCCTGTGGGGCTGAAAGGAACCAACGTCTGCCAATGTTCTCAATATACAAAACTGATGAGCAGGTAACTAACTGCAAAGTCTACAAAGTCTGCCTCTTTATGACAACAAGTGATCGGTATAATCAATCTAGAGGAGCTGCTTTTTTTCTGTATATACTGCTGCAGTTTTATTTTATGCTTTCGGTCAGCAGTTCCCAACTTTTATTTCTTATCACCCACTAAAAGCAGCACTTGCCACCCCTCATATTTTGTCAAATGAATGTGAGTTATGAGCTGCAGAACAGAAGAGCGATTTTTCAGAGGCCCAAAAAGGCAAAATTATACTGTATTTCATAATAAAACACAAAGATTGTGAACAAAATCTGAAAGATAAACATATTTTTGTTGTTGCAGAATCCTGTTTGTTCTTATTTCTTACCCCAATAACCACCTAGAGACCGCTCAGATTAATACATTTTTGCCTCGTCTGCAAATGTGTTAACAGTAATTTATTTATTTAATATGTATTCAATGTAAATTACAGTAACTATAACATTGGATAGAGATTTGCTAAACACACACATATCCAGTTATCCTTACAGTATATTGTACTGACTGAGCTAATAATAGTGCTGTAACTACATTGTTTTTTAAAAAAACCTGGCCCATAAACACAAGTTGTTGTAAGTAAAAGTCAGAGAGACGATGCATCTTTTTACTGATCGGATCAGACGTTGCTTACATTGTGTTTACTTGTCACTTTCATGTTCTGTTATTGTGCATTTTAAGTTTGGAATAAAGTCAACCTGAAAACTAACAGATAAATAAATGAGCAGGTATTTGATATATTAGTTAAAGGAATAGTTGCCAGAGACAGATTTAATAAAGAAATATTCAGATTCAGTGCAGCAGAGGCCGAGATATCCTGAGCCTTTAATTCCCACAATGCAACTCAATGTCTTTAATTGATGACATCACCAGGCTTTATTTTCTCTGTCGTTAGAAAAACTCCTCTACAGTTCAAACACACAATATAAAGCTATTTTCACAGGCTGAGCTGCACTTTTTATAACTAGTGTTGCTTTAATTTCACCCCCAGGGAATGTTTCAACTAACTGCCGTTTTTCTTTTTAAGCTGGTGACAAAAACAAAATCACTGAGCCGCCTGCAGTTTGGCACAGGAAACCAAATGAGCATTTACCAAACACAACCAAATTCTTTTGACCTTTATGACACAAGCAAATGGCAAAGGTTACGAAGAGTGTGCTGCAAATGGACTCTCTGGATCCACTGTGTATTGTCGTTTTAACTGTTATGTAAACTAAGAGCATTATCATGACATAAGGTACCAATCCAGGCATTTTAACATCCAAATATACAGTCATATCAGGATACACAGGAAACGCCTGTGAGTGTATCCTGTATTATATAAAGTGATCCTCTAATACACATGTCAACAGTTTAGTTGACAAAATCCTGAATGTCCACTTTCATCATTACATCAGAGATAGTCAATCAAGTCTACAGGTTTTATCCACTTTCACTTAACATTATGTAATTTGTAATATGTTTATTATATATATATATATATATATATATATATATTTATTATTTCAAATATGGCTGTAAAGAAAATTAAATAGATTTTGCTCTCAGAACAGTAGATTCATTCCATTTCATACCTGTGCTGTCAAATAAATCGTCAATTTAACTCTTTGATGCTCCTTGGAAGGATTATTCTCTAAGATTATTGTTTGGAACAGAGAAAACTTTCTGCCTCATAAATGTCAGAGAAACATCAGATTACCTACAACCTCTAGTTTTTAAAGTTCATCCAGGTTTTGACGAGGTTTTACAGGCTGCAGAGAGGCAGATTTTCCTCTTACCAACAGAAAGGAAGATTAACAAAACCTCTAACAGCAGATCAATCACGCCTCACCCTCACCTGCGGGACCACTTGGCCGACGGCCGTCCGAAGGGCCTCTTCCACAGCACCCCGTGCAGCTGCACTTTGGTGCTGATGTCCAACACTTCAGAGTCCGACTGCTCCATAGACGACCAGGGCGAGAACAGAGAGTTTCTGGACGAAGACGAGAACATTCTCTGTTGTTTCCCACGCCCTGATGGAAGGTGGGGCCAGAAAACCAAAAAACTATCAATAATATATAAAAAAAAAAAAATGAAGCACAATACAGTCAGTCAATAACAATTACCCCAATAACACACACACACACTCACACACACACACTCACACTCACACATACACACACACAGGGGTGCGAGTACAGCTGCAGGGACAGCTTCAATACAAAACAGGAAAAGTAGCAAACAAATCCCAATAACTCAGCAGGGTGGAATGATGCAGCTGCCAATATGCTCATCAGCTGGAGGCAGACTGACTGCACAGCAGATGAAAACAGGGATGAGAGAGCGAGAGAAAGAGTGAGCGAGGGAGGGAGGAAGAGGAGAGATACTGGGAGGCGATAGGGGAGGGAGGGAGGAAGGGAAGCTTTAGGAATGAGTTGCTAAATCTGAAGCGGGTCAATACATTGCAGCCAGTAAAAGCTGTTATTCAGATTACTGTACTCGCAGCAAGCGGGGAGTCTGCATCTCTTGGCAGGTATAAACTCCCTGGTCTCTCCATCCATCACTCCATCACTCCCTTTATCCACAACTCCAGTGGTGAATTAGGAGAACATCTGTGGGAGGAAAGGCGCGGCCACACAGCTCCTGATAAAGAGGATGGAGAGTCGAAGCGGTTAACATGCAGCTCAGCGTCGTCAGTGTCAGATTAATTTACAGAACATGTGTCAGAGTGGATGGACAGCAGATTATAAAGATATTGACAGCTCAGCTTCAACAGGGAATGCATGAGCCTGTAGACCTTTTTTTCATGAGTAAGTAGGGGAGAGGGAAGGGAAAGAAAAGCCTCTGAAGCGATGATTTAAGAGAAAAGTCCCACAAATATAACTATAAATTCTTACCTTGATGAATATGAGATGAAAACTTGATAAATGGGACCAACTGCTTTCTATGAACTGCATTTAACCATCAATTTAAGAGATGAAATCAGGCTCAATTCCACCTGTTAAATCTTGGGAAAAACCACAACAGTAAACAGGCTTAAATCATCAAAGTAAGCATTTTCACCAGTTAAAAAACTTTAATTTAGTCGTCATAAAACACATTGCTTTACAACTGATTTTCACAATCAAAAGTTTGGAAATAAGGCAGACTCATTCTGGAATGACAAAATAAAAATAGAAAAGACACACCTACCCCACTGAAACTATTACAAATATTAACCTGATCCTAAAACGCTCCCGAGCCAAACTGAAACCTCCAATCAGTCCCAATATATCTGCTCATCTCTTCCTGTTTGTGTGGAGACCTGCAGATATCTGGCAGTTTAAAGGGATCCTATAGTTTAATTTTCTTAATTTATATGCAAAGATGTTCTCTGTGTTATTGCATTTTAAGATGATCACAATAACTTTTCACAAGCTCAGGAAAACAGACGCTTCTACTTTTATAATGATGTATTTTTCAGATTGATTTAGCTTAAAGAATATGTTCACAATTTCTCAAGTTGCTCTACAAACTACAGTCAGACGCCCATGTGTCTCCTGCAAAAGTTTGCTGTAATCAGTCCTCTTGTCCATACTGTGCATGAAGATATTCCAATGTAACAGATGGGGGACAGAATCTGCAGTCGTCCTTCTATATAAAAAAAAAAAAAATGCATTCAAACGTTCAGCCAAAGTTAATATGAGGCTTTATCAGCCTGAATTAGACAAATAAAGCTGGTGTCTTGCAAAATTTTAATCTTTTGAAGGCAAATTATTAGCACAAGAAGAGAATTTTGTACATCACTTACACTGGATTCACTGCCAGTATGGACGAAAGAAACTATTACAGTAACCAATAACTCACTGGCTCTACATACGAGTAATTGAGTATTGTCTTAAGACGGACTTTAAAAATGCTTTAAGAAGCAGAGAACGCTCTCGTCCCATAAAAGAACATTTCATTCTTTAATTTATCTGAAAAATTCATAATCACTAAATTTTGAGGTTTTTCACTGGACAGCAACATGAGACCAGAATGTTTGATCTTAATTCATATTATTTTACAACTTATATAGCTAGTTGACCCATTCCTGTTCCTTCATCATCCCCAAAAGAAGTCACGTGACAAACGAGGATGAACTTTAAAGGCTTCTTATCATGAAGGACATGAGCTCACAACGACAGTTTTGGTTATTTCACATCAGAGATTTAAATATTTTTGTTCTCTTCTCTCTGGTTTGATGTGGGCGGGGCTCAGTGGGAAAAGGGTCTCTTACTTTTATGCACCAATCAGTCTAACAACATTTGAATCAAACAATGACGACGCAATCTGATCAAATCACGCCCTCAGTCCTGACGTAGCACAGAGTTTTTAAGCTCCTAATAAATAGCTACGGAAGTTTTATTTCCCACCCAACTTTAACTTTGATTATTGCTTATTGTGTCATGAATATTTTATCTTATAGACAAATAACCACATTTTCAGGGGCTTTAAAGGCTGATAGACTCCCAAATAAATGCAGTTTGGCTTCTCAAATGCGAGTATTTCCTGTCTTCTGTGATAGTAAACATCATAGTAAATATATTTGGGGTTTCAGACAAAGCAAGACATTTGAAGAGGTCACCTTGGATTCTAAGCATTTTTCTGAGAGACCAAACAAAAGGAAATAATTAACAGATAAAGAAAAGAATCGTTAGTTGCAGCCCTAAACACCTCTACCAGTGGACCCTGAACCCATTTAACATTAGTTTGGATGAGAAACATGTAGATGCCAAATCTCCGCAGGGACTCTGATGCAACATTGTTCAGAAAGATGAAATGGCACATAATGGGGCTGTCCTCCAACATGTATGGATGTAAAGCAACACAGTGGGGTTTTTTTCCCTTTTGTACACACATACAGCGTCCCATAGAAAATAAAAACGGCCATGCAGCTGCTGGTCTGCATGCGACTCCACCCCTTTTCTCTCGCAATCACAAAAGGAAGCCATAAAACCGTGAGGGTGGGTTTCTTCTCATCATGTAACTTGGAATTAATTGACAAGTTTTGTGTGTAAAACCTTTCAATTTATACATAAAACAAAGACCTCATCAGACAGTATGTAGCCTCGTGTCATTACTGCAAAGAACAGTCCGTCCGTGTCCAAAGTTTCAAATTAAATTAAATTAAAAAATAACAAGCTGTTTTTGTAAGTTAGCAGTTCCATCTCACACAGGAGATCATGATGACCATGTGGTAGGAAATAGTTACTCTGTACAGTACACGTACATACTTACATATACATGAGCTCTGCTGTGAGCAGGCACAATATCCATGTGTCCTGATTGAAGGGGGAGCAGCCTACTTACATTTTAATTCATCAGCCGGGGGGTGGGATGTTCAAGAGCCGACATATCTTGATATGTGCAACACATAACAAGCACTTTAAAGATGAAGGTAAACCCTCATTTTAGACTCTGCTGCACTCCTGAGAAAGAAGTGACTTTTCCCCAATTTAATGTGTATGATTATTGCTCAGGTATGATTAATTAATGAAGGGTAAACCAACTAAAAAGCTAAAAAAAAAAAAAAAATCTTGCTCACGGGATCTGCAATATGTCTGTTCTCCTGAGCCGATGGTCCCTAAACGTTTTCATCCAGTTCATGCCCCCTGCAAGGCAAATCGCCATTCACACGGAGCTGTTGAAATGACCCCCCACCTATAAAGAAGCTTAATAACACTCTAAACAATCACTTAAGACAATTCTATACAGATTTTTCCTCCATCATCTATTTATAATTACTCTCCAAGTAAAACAGAACAGATATACACACATCCAGAAACTAAACAGACAAAATAAAAGTGACACTTTATGTTGTGGTACATCAAGGCTGGTTGTGTCTTTTCCTTAAACACTGGAATCGAGTTTGAGCAGATTAATCGATGAACCTTTACGTGTGGTTTTACAGGAGAGACGCACCATCAGTATTCATCATAGAAAGGCTTCCAATCAGGTCAAGAAACTGCTCATCACAACTTTTCTAACAGGACAAACCTCCACTTAGTAGATAAACTCACTAGCCAAAGACAAAAACTGTCACAAGCATCTAGCTGGTTATTCGGACTCATCTCTCATCCCGCTTCACGGCTGGCTGCAAGAAAAAGATCTCGGTAAGGAAATAGGACAGGGACGCTTTCTACGAACCGTAACGTCGCCGTGATCTCTTCAGTTATCTGCTCCAACTTCCTAATATGGCACTTGAAAATTAGTTTAAACCAATCTGGATTGTTGCTTAGAGATTTACACTCTGTACAATTATTAAAAAAAAAAAAAAAAGTTTTCTTTCTTGATATCACAGGTTTAAATCCATCTAAATCTCACTGTGCAACTGCCATCTAGTAAAACATCACTGTAATGAAATCAAAGTAGGTTCTTTGACTTTGGACTATCACGATAATGCAACACTGAAACCTCCATGGTGATGTAAATAAACAGAGCTAAAGTGCCCAAATCTCGTTAAAAAAAAAAAAAAAAGATTTCTGATGGAATAAATGGACACATACAGTAGCTGCGAGATGTTTGCCCTCAGTGTCAGCATCGCTGCATGCCTTGGTTGTCACTGCAGCAACTCTGATACATCATTCATTCCCTGTTTCAAGGTCAGTTTCAAGTCTTAAGATGTCCCCGCAATGAGCACCAGTCTGGTCCACGAGGTCCATCAGGAGACAACAAGCAATAAGACATTTAGATCCCACAATGTTTGAAGTCTCTGTTTCCGCTTCTCTCCACTGTACACCCGTCTGAAATTCGTCCTGAGCTCTGTGTCTAATGGTGGTGACCGACGGACAGCACCAGAGGAATGAGGCAACCCAGCACCAGAGCTCCCACCTCCACCTTGCTCAGTCCCTTGCTTCCATTCCCTCCGGCAGGAGCGTGGCTGTGGCCGCCACCGCCGACCTCAGGGAGGACGTGAACGGTGGCCACGTAGAGGAAGGTGCCAGCAGAGAAAAGCATGGCGACACCGGTGGCGTTGATGTCTGACAGAGCCTCCTTGCTGCTCTGAGGGGGAAAAGAACAGAAACACTGTGAGGCAAAATGTTTGGCTAAAAATCCAACAACAAATGTTTCCTTTCTGAAACTTTTTTATGAAATCTATAACATGTCTGGTAAATGTTTCTTGTAGAGCATTTCATTAAGGAAACCCTTTTCTATCATTCCATAAACTAACATATAGGTGACATATTTCATGGATATTTTACATTATATTCAATGCATAACAATAACAGCAACAGTGAACACAATAACTGCAGAAAGTTATTGTGGTTTTGGACAAGATTATCTCCTGTGAATAAACATCAGAGATGTGTTTGTGAATACACTGTAGCTTCTGTTCAGGTCTTCGCTGTGTTCTTATCCTGAATATTTTATAAAATGTATATCTTAAATAATAATCTAAACTTTAAAAATAATAATCTGCCATGAGCTCCAAATTCTCCAAAAACAGACACAGATTTTAACATTTACCTGACTGAGGCCTAAAAAGGTGAGCATGGCGAGGACGGGCGCTGCCAGGGCGAAGACCAGAAGATGTTTGCGGATGCGGTTCCTCTCAAGACCAGCATGCATCAGGAACGATACCAGGCCGAACGCTGCTGGGGCCTGCAGACGACAGAGCAGCAGAGTTCACATAGGTTCACATTTGCAATGTACGGCTGGTTAGGGCTGGAACTAACGATTATTTCCATCCATTATCCATCCATTATCTATACCAGCACTCTGCGATGGAGCCGATCTCAGCTGACATTGGGCGAGAGGCGGGGCTACAACCTGGACACCAATCTAACTTATTCACCAGCATGTCTTTGGACTGTGGGAGGAAGCCGGAGCACCCGTAGGGAACCCACAGACACTGGGAGAACATACAACCTCCACACAGAACAAACACAGAACCTTCTTGTTGTGAGGCAACAGCGATTACTTCCATTATCGATTAATCTGCAGGTTTTATTCATTTGGTCAAGACAATGTCAGAAAATAGTTAAAAAAGCTCATCACAGTTTCATTAATATTATTATATATTCCAATAACACAAAGAAAAGCAGCAAATTCTAACAGATGTGACACTGGAACAATTAAAGTTGGTATTTTGTGCCAGAATAAATTACTTAATAGTCATACAATTACTTTTTCTGTCAATCAACTAAATAGTTGTTTCAGCAAGTTCAATTTGTATGAATGTATCCCACACAGCCACACTATAAAGACATGGACCATTATTACCTTGTGCAGCATGATAGCTACAAAGACAATGAGCTGAACGCTGGTCTGAGAGGTAGAGGCAGCAGCTCCTAGTGCCACCCCATCAGCTGGAAACAAAAGACGGAGTTTAATCATTAATACGACAACATTAACACAATTCTGATTCCAATAGTTTTAGAAAAATAAAAGAGCAACGGTTACTGCTCAAATGCTCTAAACACCAAATCATACCAATTCTTAGTTTAAAAGGAGATTCACTTATCAATCAAAAGGCATAGCAGAGAATAAAACGCACCAATTTGATTGATTTTAAATATAAGTCTTATCTCTTACAATCATTATAAGAAATGAGACAATGAGTATTCAAAAACAGACCGACCTGCAGCATGGACCACGAGACCCAGGGTGGTGGTGATTTTTGAGGAGGTGACCCTTGCTGACTCTGGATCTGAACCAGACAAAAACAACAAGTCGCATACATTTATTCAATAACCATATTTATACGTTAATATGTAAAAGTGACAATGACAGAGCAGCATCTCCACGCTGAGCGAGAACTGTGCGACGGCTCATGTTGGCAGACTGTTTAAACAGTTTGCGGAGCATTAGCTGCTCAATTAAAAAGCTCGGAAATTGTTTGGTGCAGAGCGTGGGTGCATCTGGGAAGACAGAATTTGCAGTTAAACCATCTGGGGGTGTTTTGGGTGTAATTCAACAAAATCATTTTCTTCCAAAGAAGATTAGTACTTAATGAAGCTAATGACAAAGCTGCTGTCACCAAGCCCCATTTTCACAAACTGAGTGTCCACAGACTTTCTGGACGGTGTACGGTTAATACGTTTAAGAAGTGCTTTAATCTTTGTGTTTGCTGTCCCTTGTAATACCGACCTTCAGTGCTGTGCACATGGGAACTGCCTATCTGGTCCACCAGCAGCATGAAGACGAAGCCCAGGACCAGAGACACTCCGATGCAGGCGTGAAGCTGCTCGTGACTGTGCTCATGTTTCCCGCCGGCGCTCAGGACTGCTTCTGCGTCACCCTTCGCCTCGGACGCTTCCACGACTCCAGCCTGGCCGTGGCTGTGGTGTCCACCTGAGGAAACACCAGGAGAGAAGAGAAAAAGATTTACACATCTGATTCCTCACCCTGCTTAACACAGAGACCATCACAAATTCATGTAACATTCTGGTGAGATACAGTTGGTAAGCAAATGAACACAAAACAAATATCTGTGCTTGACGAAGTAGAGAAACAGACGTCAGCTGGTTGTACTTTACCACATGCTGAACTTTGCTCTGTTTGAAAAGGATTCAAACTGTTAAAAGTCTACACCTGCAAATGTTCAACCTGTATATTACATTATACGTCTAAACTCTCTGTGCTTGGTTTTCTTCTGGTCTCTCTCTGGCACTCCTGAAGGCGTCTGAAGCTCTGACAAAGAGCCAAAGACATTAAAGAATTGGGGGCCTTTTGAGATGTGTCAAGCAATGGAGGAAGAAAATGTCAATGTCAAAACCTCTTTTACCCTGAGGCCAACCAGGAGTCCCGCAAATAATCTCAACTGATTTAAAGCCCGGAGGTTCACAAGAACCACAAACTAATGCTGAAACCAGCCAAGTACAAAGTTCTTGACTTATGGAATAACTGAACAGGCCGACAGTATAATTATGACACCATCTAGAACCAGGAGGACAGGTTTACAGGGAACACAACTGAAACCGAGACAATACAGACTGCTGTTCCAATATGCTTAATACACACACACACACACACACACTATCAAATATCCTTGTTTTATTCTTTGTTTTTAATATATGCACCCAGAGAGGCGTACTTCAAAACAAGTTTGACAGTGTTAGGCTTTCTTTGACTCTTCTTCCGCACAAAATGGAGAGATTGTGTGCAGCCTACTTTTATCAAGAGGAACAGGTGGTTATAATGGAGAGCTATGAAGAATATTAGCAAACGATTACAGCAAATAAGGCGAGAGAGGAATGCGGACAGGAAACTGCTAAATGTGTAAATTCGTAATATATTTATTTGATCTCTCTGTTTATTTCTAATGCGACATTGTAGAGCTCTTAACCTTTAAACGTAATACAACATATTTAAACATCATACACAAGAACTGCATTTAGGTCTGACACCGTCTCATAATGAAGGATATGTGGAAATCAATTCAGTTTTTTTGGCCAAATCAAAGTAAAATGAATTTAATTGAATGTTAATATGCGATAAATAACAATACACTAATTAATTTTCTAACTCTTAGCTGCAGTAGCAGCGGTGTAGCAGTCACTCAGGCAGAAAATCAGGACCAAGCACCCAGTGGTCTGTAGTTAATGTATGTGTAACATTTAAAGGGACACTTCACC
>NW_023339873.1:4644558-4654875 GCF_004916995.1 Morone saxatilis
AGGGAATTAATTAAATAAATAAAAATAATATATAAAAAAAGAGAGGAGAAAGTTAAATAAATAAATAAAAAGAGAAGGGGAAGTTAAATAAATAAAATTATAAACAGAGACAGGGTTAGATAATATCCTACAAAAATAAATAAAAGCAGGGCCATCAAACCACACATCGTTTCAAAGAGGCCTGAAAACCTTTAATTTTGTTTTTGTTATTTGACATTTTCTGTAACTAATGAATGCAACTGATCTATTATATATATTTATATCATCATATTTTATAATGTTACATTTTATATAATATTTATTTTATATTTAATTTTCATATGTCCAAGAGTTTCTCTTCATTTGTATCTTTTAATTAAAAAAAAAGTTCAATTATCTTATTAATCTATAAATATAAGTTGAACTGCTGGACAACATGTTTCCTACTTCACTGTAAAATCCATTCTCAGCGTACTAAAGGCTTCAAGTTTCCACATCACACTTTATGTGTGAATACTGGACCAGGATTGGCTATTTCAGACTTCATTTGTAGAACACTTTCATACAAGCAAAAACAAAACAAAAAAACATGCTCGCAACTTTCCACTTTCAGCAGATAAATCTGAAAAATCCTTCTAGTTAAACTCTAGTTAAGACTTCAAATTATAACCAATATTAAATGTCCAAATGGAGATGAGTGAAGTTATTTAACTGAAGGTAACTGTTCAAGTTCCCAATTGCTATAACCCTATACACGGCATGCATGCTATACAACACATACACAAATCAAAATAGAAAGAATGGTAGGAATTTTTTTTTAGATTTACGAGGTCATAATAGAATATATGTGGTGCAAATACTGTAAACTAATGCTTTGGGTGAGTCAGGTGACTAATAAAATACAATTTTTTCTACTTTTATTTTGGTACATAATATCCTTGTTGTTCCAATAAGGGTGCCTGTGAGAACACTTGCATTTGTGTATGAGAGACCATGCCAACTGCAACTGTATATGAAAGTTATGAGTTTTTTATATTGAAATCTTAGACCACCTGTTTTTGACAATACAAAAACAAATAGTGTTTCTCATGGATAACTGCATTTAAAACCAGCCAAATTATTTTATTATAATAATAATAATAAAGAAAGACAAACACCATTTTCTAAAAAAAGCATATTTATTAGTTCACACAATGGAGCAGTGCCTCAACATGACAACAGTAAATCAAAGCAGAATGTGTCCAACATATTGGAGAACAGATGGGTGTAATGCAACTGTCTTTTACCTCAACAGCATCAGAAAGGAAAAAAATATATAACCAAAGTTTTATCATGCAGTATGTTTGTGCAAACCCTTTCCGTTCACAGCTCAGACTTTTCCCTTCCAAACACACAGACATACAAGGCAGCAGCTCCTTGCTGATGGAATGGAGGGTGTATAGACACATGTTTACAGTGTGCTGCACCAGAAAACTGTAGGTGGCAGAACTGTTAGATAAGGAAGTCAGACACAGAGAGAGACGTGTGGTTTTTATTTCACCAGTCCGATCTTCTTCGCTTCTGTTTCATATATCAAGAGCCTCCACATTTTTACTATGAAGACTTCTGCTTCTTCATCGAGGACCTAAAACACAAACAGGTTGGTTAGCTTTATATCAAACGCCTTCATAAATGCAATAAATATAAAAATAGTGTCCATCTAATAACAGTGTAGCAGGCTAATGCTGCTTCACCTCTAAAACACTACAGCCATGCCATCGATTGTGAGACTGTACTTGGGGACAGCGGCACTTTGAGCGAAAGCTAACATCAGCATGCTAACATGCTCACAATGATGACACTTACTGATGGGTAATAAGTTATAATATTAACCATGTTCACCACAGAGTTCAACACAGTTAGCATGCTAACATTTGCTAATTAGCACTAAACACAAATTAGTCATTGGTTATGCAGGTATTACGTCATAAATAAACCCAAATGTTCCACAAATTAATGTTTTGACCTGATGATGGCACTAAATTAAAAAGTTAAGAGATGACCAGAGTGATTCTTCAGTTCATCCTGAAGGGGACATGAATGTGTGTACCACATTTTATGCCTTACTTCTTCTACTATTGTCGACACCTTTATACTTAAAGGCACAACTTAAAAACTTGAAAACTAATTTCTCTGTACACATGTTGGCTTTGTGTTGTGTTATATGGTGTTATTATATGTTGGCAGTGTGTTCTAGTATAAATCAACCATATACCTCAAATGTATGAAAAGAAATTAAGCTCAACAAGTGATGAGATTCAAATAACCAGCAGGGGTTATATGGCCAGAACCAATTTTAACTTACCATAGCAACATCATCAAGAATACCCTGAGGGGTGCTGTGTGCCATCACCTGGAGAGAAAAGAAAACACATTCAGTTAAAACAAATAAAATGCAGCGCAACAGATTCCAAGACACACACACATAATAAATAAAGATTAATGATTGTTATTAATATAATATTCAGAAGCATTCATATTTTCTATAGAAACCAACATTTTACATTACAGGTATAAACAGGGTAAACTTAAAAATAATGCATCTGATTTCACAAACCTTTGAACAGACAAAATCAACCAGGGTGGGTTCCTCCTCGCCGATGTATTCAATAATCTTCTTATTGATCCATGGTCTAATGCGGCGATCCATCAGAGTCTACAGAAAGAACAATCAAACAGGGAAATGTAGCTGAAGAACTGCCCACAGAATATCAAATCACTACTCTTTCTTTGACCTTTTGAACATAGTAATGAAACAACCAGAGGCTCTTTACCGAGTCGACCATAGTCCAGTCCAGAGGGTAGGAGAAGAGCTCAGGCCTGGCTGTGGGGATCTTCTCAATAAGGCTCTTTATGTGCTTGCGTTTCTCCTCTGTGTTGATGCTGCCTTTGGCCCCTGAAATTTCTGCCCCATCAAGCCCCAGACTCTTGTCATCATCACCGTAGTCCAGTGGAACCAGTTTCCTTTTGCGAGGCTGCTCATCAGCCTCTTCATCGTCAAACTTGTTGAAAACACTTTCCACGCTCGCCAGCTTCTTTCGCTTTCCTACGTTGAGCTGGCTGGGACTGTTGGTGGCACCTGGAGAAAAGAAACAAGTTTATTTTTCAGAGTCGAGAAAGTAAATGCCTCTGTGCCCTTAGGTTGCCACTGTACTCACCCAGTTTGAGACTGAGACCAATCTTGGGCCGGTGTTCCTCTGGAGGTTGGACCTCAGGAGTGTTCTCGCCGGGAATGATGATTCCGCAGGGAGATTCGTTGCCGGGTGTGTTCGGAGTCGCGTTCCCACTGGCAGAGGACACTGAGGGAGCAGTAGTGATTGGTCGCATGATCGGTTTGAGTTGCGGTTTGGCCTCTTGGGAGTCCTCGACATCGTGGTAGTCATCCTCGTCCGCTTCCACGTCGTCGTCTTCCGAGTGCGGCTGGGGGGCCCGAGGCATCGGCTCCGCGGGCCTTCCTGACCCCCTCTTCTCCCGATCCCGATCCTTGTGGGACTTCTCCTGGTTCACCTCCTCCTCGGGTTCAAGTTTCAGAGGAGGCTGTCTTCTGCGCTCTGCCTCCTCCTCCATCTACACAAATAGACACAACACATGAACGATGGGTTCTAGTTATTTTTATTCAGGAATTAATATTTGGTGACTGGTGGCATTTTAATAACAGATGTCACATCTTTACTCACTGGACACCAAACAGGACACAGAAAATGGGTAAAATTGGATTCATGTGTGCTTACATTTCTACAAAACAAAAACAGCAAGACATATACAAGAACGGAAAATGATTACTTTTAGACTTTTAACTGTTTTCGTAACAAAAGACGCTGGCCTTTTTTTGGGGGTGTGTGAACAGTGAGAGGACTTTTCATTGAATCTCAAGTGTCTGAGTTTATCAAATGGTCAGACTTGTAGGGGCTACTTTTGGTTTAAGTTGGACTTTGGATGGAATTATTTTAAATACAAGGGCAAATCACTCTGTGTAATAATTGAAAATGACAATTAGAAACCCCTTTACCCGTATCTGTGGCAGTGCAATCTGCATTCTCCAGGGGAAATCGAGCTGCAGGTTTCTCATGATTTTTCCAGACCCTGATTACAATGACCAGGTTTTTCTCTTTTACACAACAGTTAAGAAATCGGCTCACTGGAGAAAGCTGAGTGTAACCAGGTTACTAAAGTGCAATGATTGACTCACCCTCTGCAGCTCAGCATCAGGGTCAGGGTGACCTTCAGCCAGAAGTCTCTGTCTGATCTCCTCCAGTTCCTCCTTCTCCCTCTTCCGGTCTCGCTCGTCCAATTCTGTCTCCTTTTCTCGGTCACGAAGTCGCTTCTGCAAAGCGCTGCCCCTGAGGATGAGAGTGAGAAGTCGAGTAATGACAAACGCAAAACACAAGCAGAAGTGTGTACCCACACGTTTAAATGTGCATTACGACAATCACCTGTAGTATTTAGGGTCGTCTCTGTCGTCATCGTAATCTTCAAGGAATTCTTTCAGTCTTTTGGCTTCTTTCATCTGAATTTAAACACAGTAGCATAAATGCATCAACATATCTGCCATTATAAGTTCCAATTATAAGTCTAATGGAAATAATAATTAGCAAACAATTTGATCTTGTTTAACATGTTTTCATGTATACCATTTCACGACGCCTCTCGTCCTCCCTCTCAGTTTCTTTGCTGTAGTCACGAGCCTTCTTCCTCTCCCGGATCTCCCAGTTTTTCAGGCGCTTTAAGAAGACAAAAAATAATTCAACCATCAGAGTCAGACTTAAACAAACAAAGACATTTAGCAATTTAATTAGTGTGCAATTAATTAAACAAAGGTTTTATCTATCAAAATCAAAATCACAGGAAAGATAATATACGTACTTCTTGGTAAGCTGCCTCCTTGTCTCTAAGCCTCCTCTCAAGTCTCCTCCGTTCATACACGTCCTCCTCATCTTCCTCGCGGTCTCGTTTTTTATCTTCTCTAGTCCTCTCCCTGCAGAAGACAAAGGGTTACTGGTGTTAGCCCAATTCAATTATTTCAGAGTTGAAAAGGAGAAGGACAAATTTAAAGAATGGACATAAAAAAAGTCAAGCACTTATTTCACTTATGTAGTCAGTCAGCTGATTTGGCCTGAGCCAGCACCGACCACCAAAAGCAGAGCTGTATTTTACCAAAGTGGTTTCATTATAACATATTTATCAGCCAGCGCACTGGTTTTCATATACCCTTAATAACAAATGTTTCCTGCACCTAATGGAGCTTTCAATCATGACCTTGAGCTCAGATTGTTTTGTCAGCTGTCTTACTGTCTGTATTGAGATTGAGTCAAGGGTAAGTCGATTGAACTGTGCAGCCATTTTAGAGGCTGTATATTAAAAAGGTGTTCCGACCGTTTAGTCCCCCTCCATTTATTTCAATGGGGTTGCTTCATAAGATTCATAAAGGTAGGATTCATTCGCCCGGCTGCTGCGGTGGATAACTGGAACATACTTTGAAATTTTAATAACGTGATACTAGTGTGTGGCTGTTATGACATTTTAATAGTTTTTACTGAGCCCAGTAATTACAGCTCCTCTAATAGGCTCGTCAGTATAATAATTTTATACAGCAGACCACAGTGTCGAAATGAGTCATGTGCTTTGACGTTTATTAAAAGGGCTGCTGAGAGCCTCAAGTATGACATCGCTGTCCTCTCACTGACCTCGATCTGCTTCGGCCTTCACTGACGTCTCGACTCCTCTCCCTCTCCCGCTCCCTCTCTCGCTCTTTCGTCCTCTCCCGCTCGCGATCTCTCTCTCGTTCGCGGTCACGGTCGCGGTCTCGGTCTCTTTCCCGCTCCTTGTCCCTCTCTCTCTCCCTTTCCTTCTCTTTCTCACGGTCGCGGCGCTCCCTCTCGCGCTCCCGCTCTTTGTCCCTCTCTCTCCTTTCCCTCTCGATCTCCAGTCGCTCCTTTTCCTTCTTTCCTTTTTCCTCCTCCAGTTTCTACAGGAGCCCAACAGGAAGAAAAGGAGGGGGAAAGAATGTGTTACTAGATTCTCAATACCAAAAAGATCATACAAGAATACATAAATATACAGGTTATCAGCACGATACTGAAAATGATTTTGACTCCCTGGGCGAGACATGCTCACATACTGCCATGACTCATTGCCTTGGAGAGGCTGGCTTCTGAGGAAGTCCTCTTATCCCTGATGTTTCCTCCTGGAAGAGTGGTCCGCTGCTTGAGCAGGTTTAATTAATACAGATACTGCTCAATTCAGGACACACTTTTTTAAAACCATAAATTTCAGGTCAATCTTGAAAACATCTAAAAATCGGTGCTTATACAGCAGGAGTGGAAGTTAAAACCCATCTACTAGTACATTTTTTACTATGTTTTACAAGCACTTTTAGCTCTAAACATTTATATTATTGTATTTTGTTACATCAAAGGTGTTATGCATGGCTCATTTCCTGTCCTGGCTCTGGTATTCAGTTGTCCCCATACCACATACACTAATATTGATTGATTTTTTTCAAATATGTAACAGGTCAACTTGTCCTCTGCAGTTACTACATGCTCTATGGTGATCTGAGATAATGCTCTGATGTAATAAGAGGTTATTCCAATAAAAACTGTAGGCTGTAGGAAAATACATATTGGTCAAACCCCATATCCGCCCACTTTCCAAATCAATGCACAATCGGGCAAATGACGAAATGTAATAGATTTGACCTGATGTAAGAGATACTGTCAGTTAAAAAGCATGTTTGACATAGTTTAGTTAATCCACAGCACCACCAGGTAAATATGGTCTAAGTGGTACTGACTGGTGATTGATGATTGATTCCTTAGGTTGAAGGTTGAATTTGAAATGGGGCTATTCTACAAACAATCATGGTAACATAGATAACTTAAGATAAAAGTATTTAGTAAGTGCCAAATCAGCTTTGAACCACTGGGTCAACAAGTTTGCTTAGTTTTAACTATACACTTAAGATCACCACTATATAATGTGCTGGTTTGGTCTCACCTATGGGTGCCAAGCGGATTAGAACAAGCCCAAGCTTGACGTGGCAAATGGCCCAACTAAGTGAATTACATAATCAGCTCCCATGTGTTTTCCACATGGTCATCTGAGATGTAGGGGAGCAGTGCCAGACTGCAATGCAAGTGAAGCAGTGTGGCAGCTCTCTACACAGCAGTGATAGACCCAGGGATATGTTATGCACACTTTTTGTTGTTGTTGTTTTTTTTTCATTTATATTGTAATCTTCTGTAGTAAATAGTATATAATTGCAACACAAGTGGACACAGATTTTTGACCTTTTTTATGGCATAAAACACTTGAAAGTTGTGGAATGGGAGGAATGGTACAATCAACTATGCTGATATAATGTTATTAAGAAAAAGATGACCAGACATGCTTTTACAACAGAGATTCTGTGTAGCACCAGATAACTCTCGCAATTCCCTTCAGGGCACCTTTGTGTTTTGCAAATGTCCAATAGTGATTATTAATATATTTATGCCAGTTTATCTGGAATATACTCTAAATATCAACACTAAATATTGACCATTTGTCTGCTTTCTGAGTGGTTGACATAAAAATCATGGCATTTTCTACAGACCGTTTTGGAGCTATTGGTGTGCAACTTACAGGTGATGAACTACGGTTTCAGCGCTTCTCTGCCCCTACACATCCTACAGGCTACGTGTGGGAGGAAAAGCAGGTCAAGTGTAAAGTCAAAATAATCAGGAAAAAAACGTCCACACGATACCTGTGAAGCAGTTCATCTAATTACAGTGCAGCCATATAAATAACATCAATAACAACTGGTTTTGTTAATTCATGTCTGAAATAAGTCAGATACTGTATTCCATTTTACCACAAGGAAATTAGTGAAGCAGTCTTACCAGTAGGTTGTCTTCTGGTGTCTCTATGGACGCTCCAACCCAATAAATGCTTTAAAAAAACCTCAACTAAGTCAGGCCCACAGTTCAAACTGATTTTTAACAAAACAGCTGTTATTGTTAAGTGCTGTACTTCTTGACTGGTTAATAATATTCAAAAAACCCTGTTAGAAGTGTGGGTCTGACAGCTGTCCAATGATGAACAAAAATAAAAGAGGAGGAAAGGATGGAAGAGGTCTGAACTACCTGTTCTACACGAGCTATATGTTCTACATTGTAATTTAGTGAGACTCGATTCAAACTTGTAAACCACGGTTCGCATTTTTTCGTCCAATCCGGAGGAAGGGCTTTCAAACATCTGGGGCAATTTACAGTACCTTACGGGTCGTCAGTTAACCATCTGGCTCTCATTGTACTGTCTTGTTTTCTAACTTTTTCCCATCCTAGAACTTACCTCATGATCTAAAACTCCATTTATGGAAAAACACGTTTTTTTGTAGCATGTTTGAAGCGTACTACTTGAAAATAACTAAATCCTCTTTTAAAACCCTCTCACAGAAGTGGGCAACATTAAGTTGCATGTGAATTACCTGTCGTCAAGTTTAAAGTTGCAAGTCTCTTTGTTGATGGTAGTTTGTTTTGCCTCTTTTGAGTTCTATTACCTGTCTATTACTTCTTTTAACAGTGACATATCAAAGTGCTGATGGCTGGCTCTTATTACAGGGCACACATGCACGAAGGCAGGTGCAAACACACAGTCGTTCTTTGCTACTGAGGCTGCGACTTCCCTGGTCAAAGTTCACCGAGGTTGAACTCCACACAAAGAAAAGACACAATTAGTCAAGATGGTCATCCTAATATGACCCACCTCTGTAGCAGTGTTTGAAATTGTGATTAAGTTACAACTTCAGAGGTAACGTCCAGTTTCATGAGGCGTTATTTTGTCCCTGCAGCTTTGTCTTCCTCAATCAATGTGATTCATAAATACGCTATTATATTTAATGTATTTCCATGTTCTGTCATTGTATAACTAAAGGGGTGGGGGTGGAGTCAATAAGACATAACGGAAGAAAAAAAAAAAAAAAGAAGACAAAGAAAAAGGACTTACCTTGCATGTCTTCAGACCACAGAGTGCTGTGGAGGGGCGCTCCCTACTTTGGTAATACTACATGCTGCAGTTCAAACTACTGCAGTGGTTAGGCTCATTCAGTCTGCGTGTGTTCTTCAAACACATCATTCATTATCTGAGGATCTGCACAGGTTCACTGAGCTGCCCAGCTTTCTAAAGCCAAGTCCAAGTATAACATGCTACATTTGGACATATTTTTCGCAATTTGTACATCCCAATTTCAGCACCAGTACCAGTGGGGCCTTGTTTCCCCAAGTCCGCATGTAAATACATTTAATTAAAGTGGACAGAGAGCCAGTTGCCCCTCTGCAAACCCTCCAGAAGGGAGCGCCCAACATGAGTAGAAAAGAAATGAAAGATCATACTTACATCCTATCCTCGCAACTTTTTCCAAAGCTGAGATTCTGAGATTCATCTTGCTCTAGTCACCAAATGAACTCTACCACATTGGTGGGGTTTAATCAATAGATTAGCTTTAGATGGAATTTAACATTGTGTCCATGCACTCTGTGTGATGACTTTAGCTTGTGCAGAGCTAAAATGTTTAGTCTCAAATCAGTATTATAAATAATGATAGTAACTCTTGCCCAATTTGGAAATACTGACAGATACTATAAAGCCATCTACGAGTGGTTGACGTAGTACGTGAATACTACTAAATAAGCTTTTAATAGATACTATAAAATATTTGAATCAACATCTACTACTTTCCATTCCTTTAATGTATGAATTTCGCTAACTAATTAATATATGAATAGACGACCTCCATTCTATGGTTGTAGTAACAGTCTTACGGAGGAATTACCTCCATAAGATATATATAAATTGCAGCTCCACTTGCTGTTGAGAAATTTATAATTACAAATGTGGAGGATTTCTTCTCCAAAACTTAAATTACACAGTAAAAACAGCAGTTTGATACATTACCTTGTGTGTGTCGCGGAATTTACTGATCTCTCTGGAAATCAAGTCTCTCTTGTCATCCTCCATCTCCATGGCATTGATATCCTCCTTAGACAAAGGACAGAAAAAGGGAAAGAAAACACACTAAGTACTCCGAGTTACTGTGAGTGAGCTACGAACGACAGAGCGTCTACATTATGCAAACAATACCTCCTCTTTCTTCTCTTTCCGCTTCTTGTTGCGAGGTTGACTGTCAGGGTCCTGCGAGGGAGCATTGAGCTCACTTGCATACTCTCGGATCAGGACGTCTATTGCCCCCTTCACCACCTGGTCCCGACGCAGGGTTTCCTCATCAAGAAGCTCCTCCTCATCTTCGTCCCCATTCTTTGA
>NW_023339873.1:4654975-4656156 GCF_004916995.1 Morone saxatilis
ATAGATATCTTTATCTTTTACTTAGCAGGTGAACAGCATACCCCATTGGCACTCCTCTTCTTGGCCTTCCAGTCATCTAGCTGAGCCTTGGTCTTGGCATCTACCTTAACCAACAGCTTCTTATCCCCTAAGAGCAACTCGTGCAGAAGTCTGAGGGCTCGCAGTGTGGATTCAGGCTCCTTATACTCACAGAATCCAAAAGCTTCCAGGATTTGAGAGCAGAAAGAAAGTTAGTTCCACAAAAAAACAAAACAAAAACCTGATGATTTTAAATATTTGAAGTGAAAAATATGGAATTGGAAAAACTATTTGATGTATTATTAGTGCCAGACAAAGCCTCATTATATCCACTGTGATTCAGTGGTGTAAAAAGTACAGTGGGGTGCACTTTGTCTGGACTTTAGAAGAAGCTGGATTACGTGTCCTTTTTGTTTTTACCTTGAAGTTTCCCAGAGGCACCTTGGACCCTTTTCCAGCTTAGAACAATACCACATTTCTAAACCAAAAGAGATTTTTTTTTTTACTTTCGCATTACAGACGCTAATGTTTATTTTTAAAATTCTATTATTCACTGATAAGAAAGTTGGCGCAACAGTATTTGTGTATCTATGATAAGCAAGTTCACAGGAATTTGTCAGTGGATACCTGAGACAAACATGAGCACTTCACAAGTTTCCTGCCTTTTACGATTCTGTTCTTGTAATATTTATATCGTGAATTTCATTTGAACATCATCTGGATGCACTCAGTCAACTCACCGCGAGCAGCTGTCTGACCAACATGTCAGACGCCTTTTCAGAGATGTTCCCTACAAACACAGTAGTGGTGGGGCCTCCGCTGTCATCTGTGTCCTTGGCTCTGATGGTGCCAGGATCCTTCTTTGGAGCCATCGGCTTCTGTGCAACAGCAATTGTGGTTGGGACAAGAACCTGCAACAGCAAATTACATTTTTAGGTATTACTCTTATCCAGAACAACCATAGAAGCAACAAAGAAAAATGCAGATATTACAAGAATTAAACTAAAATTGTTCACGTGTAAGGATTATGTATGTAATAGCAGGTCATGCAGAACAGCTGATGCTTCCATTGCAAGCAGTAGGATCTCCTCTTTCTAACTCACTGTGGTTGTGGGGGTCACCACGCCCATATGTACTGGGATCATGGGAGTACCTGAAAATAG
>NW_023339873.1:4656256-4670572 GCF_004916995.1 Morone saxatilis
AAGGCAAAATAAGTGCTGTTGCACCGCTGCTGTTGCACCCCTGACCAAAATCATTAGTGCAGTTGCACAACAGGTCAAAAACCATTTGTGCTGTTGCATGACCACCAAAAATATTTGTTGTATTTGTTTTATATCGTCTTTAAAACTCTACAAAGAAGACCTTACTGCACAGTGGTTTATTGTAGTCTGACCATATTCATGACAGTGTCTGTAAAGCTTAGTGGAGGTTTTCTTTTTCTCCCACTGACATTAAAAAGAAAAAAAACCTGAAACACACTTGATGTGTTTGGAGCCATCAATAGCAGCCATCAGATTTTTTATTGGTCAAGAAATTGCACTTAATATGACTTTTTGTTGTTCTTTTATTATGAACAGACGTCTCAACCGTTTGGTAGAGGACTGTATCTAAAATACTGTAGGGTCTAATTTAAAAAAAACTATTGATTGTTGTTATTGTTATCATAATTGAATAAAAAATGCAAAGAAATAATTTTTCCTTTGCTTTTTTCATGGTGCGTACCTTAAAGGGTTATTCCCAGACTGCAACCTCCCTATAAATAGAAATCTGTAGGACCTTAGTTGGACTAAAATCGTAGGATGATGAGATTTGTCCCCATCCAGGCTAAAAGTGATGCCTTACAGGCTTTAATCGGGGACACTTGTAGTCCTTTTAACGATATTAAATTCTCTGTATTCTGCATTTCAAACACTTGGTGGCGCCAAAAGCTTTTCTTTATTCTGCAGCGAGCGCGCCCTCCCAACGTGTTCATACATATACTGCCAATGGTTCATCCACCAGTGTGCCCGAACAGGCTGATTATGTAAGGAGAAAGACACTCAGCAACAACTGTTCTAGAAGTCCAACGAGAAATGAGAATAACAAAGAATAGATTCACAACTGTGGTAAAATCTATTTACTTATGTTAAATTATTTGTTTGTTTGTTAGTTTAGTCTTTGCATATATATAAAGAAATCTGTGTGCTTTTGTTTTTTACATTGTATCTGCGTTTTTATATTTTGTTGCTGTTACTGTTTGTGTTTGCAAGAACATTATTGTTTAATAAGAGAATAAAACCAAACCAGGAGTAAGACTTTATATACAGAAATAAGATGAATATGTCTTTTTATTATTATCATTTCCTATCACAGCTAACAGACACTGAATTTGGCAGTGGCGAAATGTCATAAAGTATATTTAATGGGTGTTTCCATTCTATGTTTACAGCTATAGTGAGAAGTCACTTTGCAGATTAAGATTACAGACAAAAAAACCCCAGCTGTTTCTAAAGTAGTTCAAATTAGCTCTTCCTCGACCAGATAAACAGTAACCTCCTACTTACATTCACTTTATACATCATTAATAATAATAATATAATAGTGTATAAAATATGATTTTTTTTTCTACATAACCAGCAGCCTCTTTAACTTTTGATTATTTAAGTGCATTTGCTGATTCACTTTAGTACTTTAAATTAAGATTTTAAACTTTAACTTAAAGTAAGTAAAATATAGCCTGTTGTTACATTGTGGTATAATAGGAAAAACTATAATAATAATAATAATAATAATAATAATAATAATAATAATAATGCCTCTGTCGCCACTGACAGGGACCCTAGAATAGAGTCCCCTAGATAATATATGAAAAGATGATAGTTCTTGACCTGAAAACCGATATGTTTTGGTCGGATCTTTTTGGACACGTGTGGACAAACATCCAGGCCAAATGCTCCAATGTAAACAAGCCTATCTGCCCCGCTTGGCTGCGTCTCTGGAAATTTCCACCTAGCCCAGATAACACTGCAGTTTAACGCTTCACAACAACAAAAAACACTTGGCCTATATGAGCTCGCAGGCCACGCCCACTGAGCGAACCCACTTATTTCGCCACTTCCTATTGGCCAACCCGAAGGTGTGTCATCCGCGCTGACGTCAGACGCTATACATGTACTTCCAGTAATAAAAGTTTCTAAGACGCAACCACTGAGCGCAACCGGCTCCTTCCCATCCTGTCTGTGAATAAATTAGGGTTGTGCTCATTTCTACCATCGATGCCCTGGCGCTCACAGTCAGCAGCTCATGAATATTAAGCAGCTTTAGGGGAACATAAGACCGGCCTCTTGCACCAACGCGGCCACATTCAGCATCCACCAGGGCAACATCTCACAGGGCTTTCATCAGACTTTCTCTCGGCCACTTGTGTCCGCTAGATTTGGGTCCATTCGGGATTTTATTTTTAAAAAGAAAGAAGAAACAATGGCTTTGAGGGGACCTTTATTCCGTCTTCTCAGAACTCAGCTGAGTCACACTTCCCAGCAAAGCAGAGCTCAGTCTGTGGCTGTGCTGGGAGCTCCGTTTTCAAGAGGACAGGTAAGGGAGGGGGGGGAAAGCAAACTGGACTTTTATTTTAAACCCAGACATCTGAACTTAACTTAATGTCTGTTTGTCCCCTGTGACAGAAAAGGAGAGGCGTGGAGCACGGACCTAAAGTCATCAGGGATGCGGGGCTCATCGAGAGGCTCTCCGGGTTGGGTAGGTGAGGGGAGACGGGCTGTGATAATGGAGCCAGCCGGTGCTGCTGTGTTATGTAACAGTGGATGGGTGTAACCTGCACCCAGCATTCAGACAGATTTAAACCAGTTACATCACCGGGACACCTTAAATATAAACATTCGCATGTAGCCTGGGAGAGGTTATACCGGCACACAGACCTCAGAGAACAGAGTCATCTCTACTTTAGTCCGGGTTAAAAAAAAAAAATCCTTTCCGGGATAAATTATAGGGTACAGTAATAGATCATATAATGGGATGTATTTAAATAGGATAAATTACATGTATTGTTTTGAGGAGCTTGATGGAATAAAATCAAAAGGCACATTTTAAATAAATGATGAAATGAAATTAAAATAATGGCGACTACAAACTCATGATAGAGCTCCTCCGCGGGAAAAGGCAACGACCGTACTAAAGCGATACCATACAAGGGTAAAAAATAAATAAAACCCTCCATAAAGTACCCCAGGGTCCCTCTGTGAAACACCACACACACATTAGAGGACACAGGGTGATTTCTAAAGCGGGTAAGCACATGGTTTAGTCATTCTTGTCCCCGGCACATGCTCGGAAGGCTGCAGGAAACGGATGGCTCATTTTATTTGCTCTCTGGCGTCACTGCAGACAGACTCACCCCACTGTAACAACTCTTTTGTATGTCGGGTTTCTCCGCCTCCGGTAGAAGGGAAGGGAGTGCTGCTTTGAAGCTGAAAAAGGACAGCTTCAGGCGGAAAGAATCCCGTTTTTATTTTAACGCCCAGGTCAATGAGTTTGCATTCACCCACATGCAATGGAAACAAAGGAGATTTACCTAATAATAGAGGAATGAGCCACAGGGATAATGGGAATACATCCTGCTGTAGCAGATTTGAACATGTACTGTGTTCAGTGTGAAGTGCAGACAGATAAAGACAGATAGACAGATAAAGTCTCTACTGAAGGACACTGAAGATTAATATGGAGCCACAGCAGATCCAAAATACCCGTGGGTACAATAAGGTAATGAGGGCTTTAACCAATTATTTGTATCGTGATGGTAATCATTTAAGTTAATAAAAAAAATTAGCCTACAAGTTAGCCCAAAGTTATTTTTATGACTTATTAATAATTCTTTAAAATTGTTTTATGAGTAGTATAAAGGGAACTACAATCTCATTTCCATTATACATCCCTGTGCTGTAAATGACAATAAACTAACCTTGAATCCTTGAAAACAATACAAAAAAAAAACACCTAGTGGTATACTGTAGGCAGGATTATTTTACAAAAATATTATTTTTATACAATAATAAAAGGAAAAATACCTATCTGCAGGTCACTATGTACCGAATGGCTCAGAGGGGGTGTTAAGCCAGAAGTGTCTGTTGACTCCACAGGAGATTACAATTTAGCTACCATATGTATGATAAGGTTGCTATAAATACATTCAATAGAGTGTCACACAGACTATTGGGGTGGATAAATAGAATTGTCAGTGATAATGGCAGCTTCATGTAAAGTCTTCACACAATGGACAGTGTAGACAGTTAAGGACATCATGTGCCTGTGTTGTAGCCAATTAAACAGAGAGTTACAGCATTTGCCAGGTAATCCCAGCTGTCTGGTCTCATTCATCTGCTCATCAGCTGTAAACATCAGATGTTGTGCAACAGGCACACCCTCCCCATCCTATTTCTACTGTTGGGACATCATTTTATCTTCTGCAACTGATATTCTGTATTCTGTTATTGTGACAGCAGGAACACAGTTATTAATGCATGCAGTTATCTGAACTGTATACATTTATTATTGTGCAGCTTATGGCACCCACCTAATATGTTTGAGTGTATTAACAGTTATATGTTCTAGATATTTAATCTTGGTCCAGATTACAGTTAACAGAATTACAAACATGTTTCAAGTGTTCTATTCTGAAAGTACTATAAATATAAAAAATAAACCTATCATAATTTTTACCTTAGTATATATTCTATACTACTAATACTATACTAGTGTGTATATATAGTATATTAGATATCCCAGAAGTGGAGCCAAAAAAATATTACATTACAAGAACATTACTATAGCCTGCAATTACATGGTTTCATACAAAATAAGTAATAAATAAATAAATAAACCCTTTTAAAATTAAAGGTTTGAAAAATGTCCTCAGTCTTTTGAAGCTGAAGGCACGGAGTTGGAGAAGAGTCATCGTCCTGGTGGCCTGATGTCAGTTTGGCAGCAGTGAAAAAAAACAGCTGTAGCTGAGCCACATGAAACCAAACCCCACCTGAACTAAATACCATATCATCTTGAAATCTTCTCACGACAAAAACTCTCTCAGGGGAGAATCGCACATATAATCAGACCAGTTCTCTTTGTGATTTAACTTAAGTAAACAGCACACTTACAGTAGCAGCTGTAATCTTGCATTTCACAGTAAACAGAAGCGGACGTCGCAGCCCGTCGCTTCTTTAAAAGACTTTTTTAATTGTCCTGCAATAGATGCTCACGATTGCACCAAGACAAGGGCTATTCCTGTCCTGTCTACGAATGGAAATGAACCACATTGGTTCCCCTTAGATCAGCAGAGTAACACTATACTGCCATCAAGGCTCACATTGCCAGATGAGCCCCCAACATGGTGGATCACATCACTTGTTTACTCCACAGTCCGTGTCCCAAACTAAGTGGAAATTTTTCGGTCTTTACTTCTGCAGCCACATAGCATAATGTGAACTGCAGCGAAACCTGAGCTGCCGGGAGAAACTGGACAAGTGGAAAGTGCTCCGTCACTAATGTTCCACTGGCACTGAATGACTCAGCGTCCTCAGGCTGTAAGCTAGACAAATGCATGTTAAGTCATGCTGTCCAGGCCGTAGACTATGTGGGCTATTAGACTGAAAATGGCACCTGCAGTCTTCAAAGCACAAGTGTTTCTGAAAAGCAGATAACGGGGGCAATGCCCGAAGGATTAGAGATTGTCCACAACCAAGATTGCAGGTTCCTTTCATGCAACAGCCAGTGTGTCTGTGTCAATATGTAGTCACTGTAAACCTCACCAAAACAGTGACTCAAGGGCTTGAATTGATGGCTTTGTTTTGTGTTCCTCAGACTACTCTGTCCACGACTTTGGCGACCTTAACTTCCACCACCTTGAGAAGGATGAACCCTACATGGATGTGAAGTTCCCTCGCAATGTGGGTGCAGCGAATAAGATGCTGTCTGGCGCAGTGAGCAGAGCTGTCGGTGCCGGGCACACCCTTGTCATGCTGGGAGGTGATCACAGGTAAGAACACAGAAACTTGCTGTACGTGAAGAGGAGCATCTGTCCTGAAATCATACAGTGCAACTAGTACAGTATTTAGGCGCCCTGAGCCTACTGTATATCATTTTACCTTATGCGCTACAACACCCTTGCAAGGACACACGCACAGATATTTAAAGAGCTGTTCTCCTTTTACAGCCTTGCTATTGGATCAGTGGGAGGGCATGCCCAGCAGTGTCCTGACCTGTGTCTCATCTGGGTTGATGCTCATGCAGATGTAAATACACCCATGACTTCTCCATCAGGAAACCTCCATGGCCAGCCTGTGGCATTCATGCTCAAAGAGCTGCAAGACAAGGTGAGGAGAAACATTAGGCTTCACTAAAAACAAAATTTAAACAGGACGTCAGCAGGCACTTTGTAGCAGGAACTAAACTTTACAGAAAGGTGTATGAAGTAATCCAGGAACCTCCATCGACTTCAACTACAACCAGTAGTAATGCAACACAGAACTTCCTCCTATGCAACATGGACAGATTATGAGATAATGGCCCCTCCAACATAGACATGGAAACATTTTGAGTCTCTTTCAGTTACATTTAGCAGTATTTAGTATATACATACACACAGTTTGAGATTCAACATACTGATTTAATGACTAATGTTACTGTATTTTAATGAAATATGAATGCAGTCTCAGTTTTCTGTGCAGCTGTAATACGAAGGAGGAAATAGATAAACACAAATGTTGGATTTGGTTGGCAGATACTCATTAAAATACCGATCAAGGTCAAGAGCAAAAAAACACACTCATAGAAACAGACAATCACATCAAACACCTGTTCAGCTGTAGGCCCGTTCAGTAATACATATATATTTAAATATTTGGCAATAAACAAGTTCTACAACAACCAGTCAGGTCAGTTTAGAAGCACATTTTAGCCACCTTTCAGACTTATGATTACATATTACATATAACATTATCTCTGTCTGTACAGATGCCAGATATCCCTGGGTTCTCCTGGATGAAGCCCTGCCTCTCCTCGAGCGACCTGGTGTACATTGGCCTGCGGGATGTTGACCCCGGAGAGCAGTAAGTACATACCATACGTACATTCCAGATGTGGCTGATTATAAGAACGTAACTTTCCAACAGATAAGCACTGCGAAATTAGTTCCTGATTTTTCGGATGTTGTTTATCACAGCCACATCCTGAAGAACCTGGGTATCCAGTACTTCACCATGAGGGATATCGACAGACTAGGCATCCAAAGGGTCATGGAAGTCACTTTTGACCATCTTCTGGCAAGGTATGTTGAACAGATTCTAATATTCTTTTACTGTTACACATTTTAACATGATTATATAATATTTTTTAAGGTTTCATATACTTAACTTTTTTCTCAAATCTATTTTTGTCTTGCTCATGCCCGAGTTAAAGTGAACCTTAAATTCACACTTTAACTTTCTCCCCTCTTTGAACAGAAAACAGCGACCGATCCACTTGAGCTTTGACATCGATGCATTCGACCCGTCTCTGGCTCCAGCCACGGGAACGCCAGTGAACGGAGGTTTGACCTACAGGGAGGGAATCTACATCACAGAGGAAATCCATAACACAGGTACAGATCATTACAAATATGGTCGCAACATCCTCAATAGACAGCTTAATGCTGCTTTAAAAGCTTATTTTGTCTGTTTCTGGGTCCTTAAAAGGACTTTTACTGTCAGTAGTTAGTTCTTAACTTGTGGATGTGTTGATGTGCAGGTCTGCTGTCAGCGATGGACCTGGTAGAAGTAAACCCCGTGCTGGGGGCCAACCAGGAAGCCGTGGAGGCCACAGCCTCTCTAGCGGTTGACGTGATCGCGTCATCACTGGGACAGACGAGAGAAGGCGCTCACCCGTCCATCGATGAGATTCCTCCCGCGAAGGAGGACACAGAGCAGCTCCGCCTCTGAGAGCATGAAGCAAAGCTATGAACTTTATCAACATTGTCTCTGAGCATTCCACAAAGACTGAATCAAATAGCTAACGTTTTGAAGTTCTTGTTCTCATCTCTTTGCCATTTAGTGTTGTTTAATGACAAAAGCTAAATTATGTTTGGATTTATAAAACTATTAATGGGCTTTTATGGAGTTATAGAGTTCACATTAATAATTCGGAGATGAAAGCCCTCGACATAATTTAGAAACCACTACACTTATTGATGGGAATACCATTCATTTAAACAGCAATAATAACTTATGTTGCTCCTGTTTGTAGTATGTGTTAGACGACACAGCTGCCACATATTTATTGTGGGTTTGGTTTACAAGAGAATGAACCTGCCTCAGAGGTATGATAAACCAAGTTTGACTTAGTTTGAAGTCCACAGTATAACGTGGATTCTCCAAACCGTTTTGTGGCTGTGCCAGTTACTAAAAAGTAGTAATGATGTGTTTGCACTTTGGACCAGCTGTGGTTACTGTATTTTCTGTAGTTTTTTGTATTTTCACAATGATCCAGTACATGTATTAGAATTACTGTGTTAATAATATTTACTGACAATGTCAGTACCAATTGGATTGAAAATGAATATCTGGCTTTGATTCAAATGCTAGCAAAAATATTTTGCTTGAACTGATCTAACGCTTGGTCTATGTTTGACCTGATGAGGCCACTAAATGACTATTGTCCTTGTAACAAAGAGTTTATATTTTGGTCTTCCATAAATGTGATTACATTTTTTGCTCATGTGTACAGGTGTCTTATTTCCTCCTTAGTTTGTTTCATGTTATTCTAAAGTTATAGAACTAAACAGTTTAATTTTTACATGAGAAATCCACTATTTTAACGAGACTTTATGGTCTACAGACATGCCAGTGGCTCTAAGGGGTTACGTTAGTTTAGTGTGTTATCATGCTAGGATTTGCTTATTAGCACTAAGCACAAAGGAAACTAAGTCTGATGGGAATTTCACTAAATCTTCATGTATATGATAAAAAATCAAAGAGACAAACTAATTATTTGACCCGATGGTGCCGCAAGATGAAAAATCTGAGACCCCCCCAAAAATTAAGATTCATCCTGAGGGGAACATGAATGTGTGTACTAAATGTCCTGGCAATCCACCCAATAGTTATTGAGACATTTCACTAAAAAACACAAATGTCAACCTCATGATGCTGCTAGCAGAAAAGTAATAGGATCATCAAAGTCATTAGGCTTCAACCTCTGGGGACCATGAACATCCGTACAAAATTACATGAAAATCTATTTAATAGTTGAGATACTTCAGCCTGGGAGGATAAAGAAATAATGGCCAATGTTTCAAATAAACCAGGGGTCTCAAACTCCAATTGTCTTGAGGCCATTGCTGGTACTGTCATCTCATACTACAAGTACTACAAGAAAGAGCAATATTCTGAAAATATTTCCATTACTAACGTCATATTTAACAAAAAAGAAATGCAAACCTACATTTTAAAAAATTATTTAAACAATAATAATCTGGATTATATAATATTTTTGACGTGGGGCCTCTGATATGAACTGTTTTCAGTATTGTAGTAACTGTTATATAGTTATCATTGTTAAATTGATTGATTAGTAGCATTTATAAATATTACACAATTTACATGTGGTTATACAACTTTAGTATTTACCCAATATAACATCCTAAAGCTGTTTAGTTTTTTAAGGGGCTTGAAAGCAGCGCTTCAGAAAAAGACAAAACAAACATTATCTTATCCCTCCACCCTCCACCCGATCCACACAAGAAGGTCACCAAACATGTTTTTGTACTTGGCGTCACACACCAAGGCATGATAACTACGCGGAAGAAAAACATTATGGCAGATGTGCCACAAAACACAGCACTAAAAATAACCTTATCACCTATTATTTGAGAATTAATTCCGTAGTAACAGGTGCTGTTTACACACCACTAACCTGGTCCGGTCTGGGGCTTCAGCCGGTAACAATGACGTCAACTCAACAGCAGATGTTTTTTTTTTACTCTGGCCTGTTTGGCTGCCATCCTAGAAAATTATCAGATACATCCCAAACTGAGGTTAAAGATTAGCTTTAATGATGTGTAGACTGTCAAATAAGCCCATAAATGAACCCTATTTCAAACATGACTTTTGTATCATACAGTGATTAGACAATATCATTAACTGTTAAGAACATTGCGTGTATTAAGAGTTCCCATCCATTTTTCACATTCACACCTCTGACTGACAAATTTGGCCTCTGGTCCGAATATCCAAAATTAGGAAAATTATTCCTAATACAACCATTTGGATACTGGACAACACAACAAAAAAACTGGTGGTATTTCATATACTGCTGCATTATATTGCAACTGTTTTGATAACTAATAATAAAGTATCCCAATTTGAGAAATGTCTACCAGTAACATGTCTCCTACCAGAGAACCTGCACATGTGGGAGTAAGTAGATCGAACTCATGCTTGAACAAATCTTTACAGAGAATCGTCTCTGCGGTCTGTAGCAGCCCCCACATGTCCAGATAATCAGGGCATTATTGGCATTAACAGCCTGGTAAAACAGTGCAAATCTCAGTTCACAGTTTGTCCATGGAGCTTCTGTGTGTTTGGTCCATTAACAGGTAAAAACTTCTTGTCAAATGAAACTTCGCCGGCCCATGAACAGAATCCCCTCTTGGTAAAGGTTCACTTTAAGACTGATCCATTGTGCTTATTTGCACTCACAGAAAAAGAACATTATTGCTTCTGGATAGTCAGTTGAGACAGATGTAGAGAGTCTAGGTTTGCCCTGGATCCAGAGCGTAGACTGTTCTCAGATGGTACAGTTTGATCACCGGAAGAACTTCAGATAAATTACAGCACCTAGAATGGCCAACTCCATTAAAATGATGACCCCTAACAGCAACTTGTTCGTCACCAGCCTGTAAGACAATAAAAAAATAAGCAGAGACTCTGGTCATTGTTGTACGAGCATTTACAGAAATAGTTCATGAAATTTTTACTTTAAAATCACATTTAAGAAAGATACAGCACAAAGAACCTGTTACCACTTCGGTGGATTAAAAAAATAGATAATTAAATGACATTTTAAACATTCAGAGTGAACTAACATTTGTTGGTTGCAGCTTCCTCAGATGTGACAATTTGATGCATTTCTTTGTCATACATGACAGTTAACTGAATATCTTTGGGTTTTGGACTGTTGTTTGAATAAAAAAAGTCAACTGAAGATCTTATCTGGGGATGTAGGATATCATAATAGGCATTTTTCACTACATTGTGATATTTTATAGATTCAAAATTGAGAATATAATCGCCACATTAATCAAAAACGTTAGTGTATCAATAAAAACAGAACAAAATCAATTAAACTGCTTTAGGGGACCACTTACCGCCGTGCCATAGCACGAAGAATTTTTCTGCTTCGACTGAGGTTTTCTCCAGTATTCACCAACTACAAAATAGACAAAAGACGCAACACATTAAACAAAATAATTTCCCAACAATAATAAATTGTGTTTTTATTTCTCACGATATTGACGTAATAAAAATAATCCGACTAATAATAATCATATTGACCCAAACCTGAGCTGTACCACGTTTCAGGTATAACTATAAAAACATCTAAAACAGTGTATCTGCCCTCACAGATTAAACCTAATGCAGTACGAGGAGCTCATCCTGTAACAGTAACATAATAATCCGCAGCTCACTCTGTTTCTGGTGCGGTCCAGCTGTTCCCTCTGCTCCCCCAGCTCCTCGATGATATCCGTGCCGATCTGCTCCGTCTCGCTGGCGATGCGCTGACTTCGTTCAATACTCTGGCTGGCGTTGTTCAGGGAATCCGTGCCCTGGAGCAGCAAGGCTCTCTGGGACTGCACGTGTGTCTGCACAGGTGGGCAAAGATGACAGAGCGAACCAGGGTTAATTCGACTAATTGTGACAGAAGATGGAAGAAACATTTACAAGAGAAAAAAAGCCATTCTCAGATGGACATCAGTTAGTTTAGTTGAATACATTCCTGGGGTTATTTCACAGTAAAAGTGCTTTCTTTTTTGAGACATTTCCTGCTTTTAAATGTACTTGTAATTACACTGATCATTTCGCTGAGTGTCACACTATTAACAGGAACAAAAAATACCCCCCAAAAGAGCCTGAAAGCAGAAATACTAAGGACTTCCCTTGTAGCTGCATATATCACACAATAATAACACTGCACAACCATACAGACACGTAAGGGGTTTCGGTTCTGTTATTAACCCTCATAATGAGAAGACACCTCGCTCATTCAGCATTTATTGAGGGTCCACAGCTCCACACTCACACTTTGCTGATTTTGTGATGAATAGATGCCGTGATGACCTCCCTCCACTTGCTGGAAAGGAGAACCAAAGCCAGGAGCGTTGTTTTTCATGTCCCTCTGCAGCTTGCCCAGATCCCGTCGGTACAGACGCAGCTTCGTGCTCATAGCATTTTTGTGGGAGGAAGGGGCAGCGCGCAGCTCTTCTTCCATTCCTTGTAACTGGAGAGACAGGAACATTGTAATGGTTAGTTCCAGATAAAGAAGTGGATGAGGCTTCTGAGCATTAGGTCACGTTATATGTGGATGTACAAAACTAACTTCAATACCAGCAGTGGGAGGTACATTTACTTTAATACTGTACAAAGGTACAATGTTTAGGCCCATTTTATGCTACTTTATACTTCTACTCCACTACAGGGAACATATAGTAGTACTTTTTCCTCTATTATATCATTTTACAGCTATTGTTCATATTTACTTTGCAGAATTTAACATATAAAATCTATTTTAGAGGATAAAAGATGGGACATTTGTGTCAGTTTTTAGGGTTTTACTATTTGATGTTGCTTTGCTGCTTTTATGTTTTTATGTGAAGTGTCTTTGAGTATTTAGAAAAGCGCTTATAAATAAAATTTATTATTATTATAATTATAATAAAATTAGCTCCACCTGCACCATTTTGTATGACTGAATTTTTATTATAATGAAACTGAAACTGGAACAGAGAGGTGCTGATTGAACTTTATCTATATAATATACAATAACTTATTATTATGTGTATATGGCTGCATTAGTTTGTGACATTTTAGTGCATATTAGTGATAATATTTAGTTCTTTTACTAATTCAATAAATAAATCAAAGCAGGACTTTAACTTAACAATGGAGTATTTAACACTGAGGTACTGCTACTCCCCCCCCCACTGCTCAAAAACAAAGCAGTTAATCTTAAAAGACAATATATGAAACAAATAAAAAGGAACATTTAGTGAGTAAAAGCAGAATAAATTCCCCAGAAAGCAGATAGAGAAGGAGAGCAGCTCACCACTTCCTCAGCCTCCCCCTGCCTCTCATCGAAGGTCCTCACCAGCCTCTTCCTCTCCTCTGTGAACACAAACAACCTCCTGAATCTATGCGACTGTGTTTCCACTGTAAACAAACAAACAACAACAACAACATGAACTGTTTACCTCCGTGACTTCTGAGGACTCTCTCCGGCATTAGCTTCAGCTCGTCGTACAGCGATCTGTAGATTTCGTGCAACTTCTCGAATTCCTCCGACGACATTTTGTGTTTTTGTGTGTTTTTGAGCTTTTCTTGGCTGTTTTCTCTCGTTAAATCGGTTAAAACTGGAAGTTTATCTGGTAGGTTTTGTTGTTTTTTGTTGCTCTGATTATAATCAGATCCCCGAGACTTTTCCGCATGATGGTCCTCGTGATCCAGTGCCTCAAACTCCGGATCAAAAATAAGAACACAACCATGTTTCGGTATTTTTTTTAACTAAATAATACATGTTTGATTCCTTATATGAATACAACTTATTAATTATTGAGAAATCTCGGTGAAAACGACTTAAAAAGCACCCCGAAAGCAATTTTATTCAGGCACTGCACAGGCCGCTTTCCGGTTTCATGGTGCCTTCTGGGAAATGAAGTTTTTAGACACAGTTACGACAATCTACACTACAAGTAGTTGTAGTCATTTCATTTTTACTTGATTTATTTTTATTTTTGCAATGTAAACTAGTTTTATTTACCCTTATATATATTTATGTGTTTATTTATTTGTTTTGTTTATGGTTGTTGGGGCCTCGCTCTTGTTTTTTTTGTGTTTTTAATGTTCCTAAAAATATTTGCATTACAAAGTCAGATTAGGTTTTTTTAATTTTTTTCTCTTGAAATAGTTCCTTAATTTCTTATAATACAAACTACATGTATAGAACACGTGTCTACATGATTAATCTTCTTTTATTATAAAAATCCCATGTCCATAAATGTTATTTATTTATATTATTATATATTTATTGGCAGGAAAAGCATGTTTTTTGTCTTTTATTTCAGAAATACTTGTTGCGTTACAGTTGCTCAACGTACTCACAAGACATTAAAGAAATAGAACTAATATTAAGAAGAGTATTGTAATATATAACAACAATATATATAGAGAAAGAGAAAAAATAATATTAAGAGTCTGAAATATGTACATTATAATACAATATAT
>NW_023339873.1:4670672-4688549 GCF_004916995.1 Morone saxatilis
ATAAATGTTACGCTTTATCTGATATTATTATTATATAATAGTTTATTGCGTCAGGAAAAGCAGTTTTTGTCTTTTATTCTCAAGAAAACTCCTCATGGCTTGCGTTACGAGCCATTGCCCTCAACCTACTCACACAGACATTAAAGAAATAGAACTTAATTATTTAAGAAGGATGATCTGCTAATATCCTAGATGATATCATCCAAGACCGTACGTATATAGAGGAAAGAGAAAACATGAATATTCTAAAAAAAGAGTCTGAATATGCTCCATTATTGTAATTACAAGAATGACAATATTTTAGAAGGGATGGAAATAAGGTGCAAGGGTCATAAGTGTACTTACAGGGTATATGATATGAATATAATAAATAAATAGATAAGATATACTGGATAATGAATTAATGCTTGAGAGCCTGCAACATCTCTTAATACTTTAGGTGAATTACTTTGCTTATATTAAACAATCTGATAAGACTAATAAAATGTAAATTTAATCTAAATCTACAGGATCAGATTTCATACTGTGAACCCCTCAAAAGCTTGCTTCTCCTACACCAGAAAACTACGGTATAACATCCGCATGGATACTCCGTGCGCGGTGTTACCTCTCTCAACTGTTACACAGTATTCCAGGCCATTCGCCCGTCCCCTCTTGACGCTCTGCACCTCTCTCTGCTTTGACATCAGCTGTTGTGCCTCCAGAGCATCCAGCTGAGGACGCAGAGAGGCGCAGCGCCGTGGCGTGATGGTGCTGTTATTAATTGTAGCGGGCCTCGGAGTGGTGACACTGCTGCTGATTTTATTTGCTCCACACATCAGGTAAGCAGCGCTCAATGCTCCTCACTCACTCCCACATCAATGCCTAGTGTTTAACACATCACGGTGTTAAGGGTTGTTGGTTGGTTGACAGGGAATTGCATTGCATTGCATTGGAGGGGGGGCAGTTATTACGCACAGTTAACCCGAGCTGTCATTTTTAAAGGGTTTATTTTTTTATTATTTCACACGACGGTGGCTGATTTTCTGAGCAGGAAATCAATGAAACAGAATGATGGAGCTTTTTTTTCCTTCTATGCATAGAGATGAACCGGGAGTCTTCCATCAGAGCTCGGGCCTATCAGGAGGCTGAGCGTGGGAGGAGTTATATATGTGTGCTTTACTCCCAACAGAGCTATTGGTTATGTGGCGGGCCTGGCTCAGTGGCGTGGGTCGTACGACTTGACGCTCCAGTACTGTTCACATTATCCAAGTTCTTCTCTATGAATAATTAAGCCAGGGCTGTCCATATGTCCAATCCTAATGGGGACATGACTTGTAGGCTACTGACTGCAGTAGAGGGGGTTATTAAAGTGGGAGCTGTAAGTATTAATCATTGTGTGTTAATAGGAAATATGCAGCAGGAGGAGTGTGTCAGTCCTCAGCTGATCTGGAGGGAAAGACAGTCCTCATCACTGGAGCCAACACAGGGATTGGGAAGGAGACAGCCCTGGAGCTGGCAATGCGAGGTGACTTTTTATTGTAAAAATACACAGCACAACACCTCTTTACCCCCATATCTATAATCCATAAGCTACTCCCTCTGTAGGGACGCAATAGGATTGAAATCAGTACGTTTTAAGTTTATATCCAATATCAAAGTGTATCTATATATTATGGGATGATATATTGACATTTATTATTATATGAATATATGTTATGATAAGGAATATATTCTTAATAATGTTCAGTACAATCAACTTTGTTAAACTGTTAAAGGTCCAGTGTGTAACTTTTAGGAGGATTTATTGGCAGAAATTGAATATAATATTCACAAGTATGTTTTCATTAGTGTATAATCACCTGAATATAAGAATCTGTGTTTTTCGTTACCTTAGAATGAGTCGTTTTTATCTACAGACGCCGCAGGTCGCCTTCCATGAAGTCCGCCATGTCGAACCGCCATGTTTGTACAGTAGCTCAGAACTTACAAACCAAACACTGGCTGTAGAGAGGGATTGTTTCGCAGCCACCGTAGTTTCTCCTTAACGCTTTGGAAGGGAAGGGTGACAAAAAGGAGTTTCAGTCCGCAACTACATCGCACATCAGACAAAACTCTTAAAGGACCAGTGTGCATTAAGTGGCATCTAGCAGTGTAGTTGCAGATTGCGACCATTTGAAGACGGCTCACCCGTTCCAAGTCGGTAGAAACAACAGTAATGCTTTACCTGAGGAGTGACGCAAGATGTGGGTCTAACTTTGACAACCACATCACTGAGCAACAAACTTAAACCAGAGACCACTTTTAATAATGAATTAATGTAGGTTCTGATTTCTTCTTCATAGTTAAGCTGATTATTTTTCCCACGACAGGGGCCCGGGTCATCATGGCGTGCCGAGATGTGGACAAAGCAGAGGAGGCTGCGGCCAGTATACGAGCTGCGAATCCCAAAGCACAAGTGGAGGTTCGACAGCTCGACTTGGCAGACACGTGCTCTATACGAGCCTTTGCACAGAAATTCCTTCGAGGTGAGCACAGAGTCGCTGTTTGACACTCACAACTACCTACAAAGCTCCCTCGTTGTTGTTCTTTAACAGCTATCACAGCTGCCGTGGTTCTGTTTATTTGTGATGCTTCTCTTCTTTAGAGGTCAACCATCTTCATATCCTCATCAACAACGCTGGGGTGATGATGTGCCCCTACACAAAAACCATCGACGGCTTTGAGATGCATATTGGAGTCAACCACTTGGGTAAGACCGAGTTGACATTTATCCGAATCAATGAAGAAATCAAAGCTTAAAACAGGACTGAAAACCTGACGGATTAACTGACTGGATCAGAAAATGTCATGCCTAATGAGGCAACTCGTAACATTTTATTTACTCTGCTGTAGATGAGTTTGGAACATATTAGTCATTTAGTCTGTAGTTTTACATACACATTTCATAAGCATAATTTGAGGTTTAATTTCTAGTTAACCTGCTTTTGGATCCTGACATAGTCGTTAATAAAAGAGCTGTTACACAGTTTTTTAGTGGTAAATTATGAGGTTGTCTGATATAGATAATTTCATAATTTAAGAAGCCATCGCTATTAACAAACACATAGTAATACACAGTTTTAACCTGTTGTTTTCTCTACGATTTTAACTATAAAGTGCAAGGTAAAGTGAGTTCACATTTAATTAATTCTTGTTTGACTGGATCTCTTGCTCAGCCAGAAAATACTATGATAAATAAATGCAAATTATAAAGACAGTTTCAGGTGAACAGAAACCCAGACTGTGTGTTCTCAGCACTGACTGTCTATGTGTCTTAACGTCTGGCAGGGCACTTCCTGTTGACGTACCTCCTAATCGGGCAGCTGAAGCGCAGCTCTCCGGCCCGGATCGTGGTTGTCTCGTCTCTCGCGCACAACTTCGGCTGGATCCGTTTCCATGACCTTCACAGCCAGGGGAGCTACAACAGCGGATTGGCTTACTGCCAGAGCAAATTGGCAAATGTGCTCTTTGCCAGAGAGTTGGCGCGTAGACTCAAAGGTACACAAACACACGCATATAAACAAACACGTAAAACATGGGAGAATGGACAGGTGGACTGCCTGCAGTAGTAACAGAGAGAGGATTGGTGATGCTTGGTGTCTAGAGCAAGGGTGCCCAATTTTCTCCTAGAGGGACAAAACTGAAACTTAATGGTGGGCCGCGGGCCAAAAGCAATCACCCATTGTATTATATTGTTAAGATGCAACATGGTACTAGGATCTCAAGCAATAATTTGGGATCCTGCACTGTAACAAAATACTGTAAAAAAATGGTACTATACTGTAGAAAACATTGCATTATGGGCAGTATTTGCCGTTTCCCACGAAATACTGCAATATACTGTGAATAGTGTTGCATTCTGGGGGTGAAGGCTCGCAAATACAGAATGCTATAAATTCAAACAGCATTTTTACCTCCCAAAAAACTAAAACAGACAACAACCAACTAGATTAGGAGTGAGACCAACAACAACTTAACCAGTTGTTTTTGGCAATGTTGGTGTTTCAAGACCATCTAGTGCACAAAAGTATATAAAAAGTTTAAACTCATACAAGTAAATGAAGGGCTCTGCTCTAAAATGAGACACTCATTATTATTTACTCAGTGTTAACAAAGCACAGACATTGCATCCTCTAGTTTCAGCATTTTTTAAAGTAAAAGTTTCAAGTAATGAAATTTCTCTTGAAGAAAGTAAAAGAAAGCACAAAAGGACTTTTAACTCGAGCTTGTAGGTCTGTTTGTCCTCACAGGTACCAATGTGACGGTGAACTCGGTCCACCCGGGGACGGTGAACTCTGACCTGACCAGACACTCGACTCTCATGACGATATTTTTCACCGTCTTCTCCATGTTCCTAAAAACCCCACGGGAAGGAGCACAGACCAGCATCTACTGTGCTGTGGCAGAGGAACTGCACTCAATCTCTGGGAAACACTTCAGGTTGGCGACAACAAGCTAGAAATGTGTTCACCTCAAAAGGCCTGGGCATCTGGAACTGGTTCTGGATGCAAAATCCCCCATTTGCTATTCACATAGAGAATTATTAACATTTTAACAGCTGAAGGGAAATGTACCATGAGGTTTCAAATTATGCAAAAACACGTGTTTCCATAGAAGCAATCTGGTAACCTGATCTCAACCTGTTTATTAAAGAATCATGTTTCATTCCCCAGTTTGGTGGGAAAGATTATAAAACCCACAAGCTTTAGTGTAACCATGGGAGCAAAAGTTTGCAACAAGATGAAAGGAGTAACGTTTGTCTACATCAATGACTGGTGATGAAAATGAAGGGAATGTCAGACCTACGCTTGCACTTATGTAAGACGTAGGAGGCAATTCAGAAGTCTTGAGCCAAGCTATGGATTCCCTTTTATATTCTTTGTATTTATTTTATTCTTCTTATTATTATTATATAATATATATAATATATTGGGACCACCAAAGTCAGTAGGAGTTATCCCTTGGGCACCATGTTTGTCTGTCGGAAATGTCATGGTAATCCCTCCTACAGTTACATAAATATTTCACATTTATGGACCAAAGTGGTGGAGTGACCGACAGACCGACAGCCCACGAGACACACCACTATTTCATATTGTGGTTTTCTGAAATGACTTTGGGAATTTACCCACTGGAACCACAGCCATTGAAAATAGAGGCATGCATGTTTCAGCTCTACTTGTTTCATCCCTCATCAGGGTTGTTGTACTTTTCTTATCCTTCAAACATGCCTTATTATTAGTTTCTTAGTAATTCTGTCCTTCTAGAAGTTAGGATCATTGTAAGATGAAAGTGATGATTAACTGGAAATTAAAACGTACTATAGGGCAAAAAAGACAGATTAGAGGCAATTTACCTTCTTTTACCCTTCATTTTCCTCATTTTAAAGTATTACATTTGTGATATAAAACATGAATCTTCAAGAGCTCAAACATGTAAAAGCAGTTTGTAATTTTGCCCGGGTCTGCCCTTCCCAAAGTGTCGGCAGATAAAATTAATTCCGATACTAGACATTATCATCAACGACAAGGTCAAAGAGAAACGAGATAGCTGAAAGCAAAGTGATGACTCATACCGTCATTAAGTCTTATGTAACAATCATTCCCCCTCCTTTCATTTCAGCGACTGCGCCCCTGCCTTTGTAGCCCCACAGGGAAGAAGTGAGGATACAGCGAGGAGACTGTGGGACGTCAGCTGTGAGCTTCTTGGCATCGAGTGGGACTGATTCAACTTTTAAACCACCATCTATCTCAGTTCTCAAAGGAGTCCTTATCCTTTCGGTTATCATTCATTTCATTATGGTTTTGATGTTCTGTACTTTGAACGTTTCTTACCTAATAAGCAGTCAGGTAATACTGTTAAGAGGTACTATGATGTGAAGTTGCTTTTTTGTGTAATAATGCAGTAATTACATGATAATACCTTGAGTATTTTAGTGTTCAACAACCGCTCTTCAAACCAAAACCACTCAACTATATTATCATGTAACCACAAATAACTTTTTGACTCTATATTTTTGTGACACAATGTGAAAACAGTGTAGGCAAAAAAGCAACTTGATGTATTGTAATGCTGTAGGATACTGTGAAGGGTCAAACCAGGGTAAATGACCAGCATCTTTATCAAATATTGTGGGTTTTTTTTTTTTTTCTCCAGAATTTGCAGCTAAATTGCTTGACTTTCGTGCCAGCGTTTCTAAACAATTGCAGGGGTTCTTACGGTGTTTCCAGGTTGATAAACAATTAGTAAACTATCTAAGATCAGCATCAGTCTGAGCCATGATTACTGCTAGAATTGCATAGATGTATTTTGTGATAATTGTAGTCAATGTAGATTATAAGAAGGTTTTTCTATTTTAACCAAATCAGAGTTACTATCAAATCATTGCAATTTTTGCAAAGATTTTTTCCATCTACATTGCCAAAAACTGCACATTCCTGGAGGAACTACAGTTTTACATTTATAAGGATCTCCCTACTCATGTTTCCCTCTCAGCATTCACATGCAAGGTTGCCAAGAGTTTACATTCTGTGTTTTATACAAGTGAAACATGCCTTTTACTACATTCATGTTAAGAGTTGAATGTTTACAATTGATGTAAATAAACATAAATATTATTATAAGGGTGCTTGTATCCTTTGAAATTCTATTAATCAGGAAAGTAAGAACTGGATTTGTACACACAACAGAGAAATGGGTCATCGTAAGCTGTGACATGTTGGATACAGTTGAATCAGTGCAGAAACACATTTGATCACAGAGGGAATCACAAGGATCACAAGGAAAAGTTTGACATTTGGGGAATATCCTTTTATTGCCAAGAGTTAAGTTTACCACTTTCATGTCTGTATGCTGAATGTGAAGCTAAGACTAGCAGCTGGCTAACTTTGCTAAGCATAAAGACTGGAAACCTGGATCGGGTCCAGAGAGAACAAAATCTGCAGTTAGACGAGCTAACTGTGTCACTGTTTCCAGTCATTATGCTAAGGTAAGGTAGCCGGCTGGAGGCAGTAGTTAAACATTGAGCAACCAGAGTGGTCTCAATCAACTAACTAAAGGCAAGACAGCAAATATATTTCCTAAAATGTCAAACTTTTCCTTTCATGTCAAGAAACGAGTCAACATTAAGGTCAATATTCCATATTTTTTATTTTACATTTTTTTATTGTTTCATTTTTTTTATTTTACAGGGGATGGAGAAACCAATTACATTTCAAAATCATTAGTCCCTGCATCTTCAAAGCAGTAACTATATATTACATATTTAACATTTTTTTTACCAAAAGAAGTTTCTTTTTTTAAACTCACTAAGTATAAAGTGCGGCAGTGATGAGACAACAGTCCAAGTTAAGGAGGATTAGAGTGCAAGAATGTCAAACACGTGCATCTCAAATGTTTTCTTTTCATCTCTTGCCGATTAGCACTTATTATCACAGGATGATTTGTCAGTCTCAGTCTTCAGACTAGTGCAGCAGAGGGAAGCAAGGCAAAGGGACAACACAGGATCTCCTCTAGATAAAGATCTACTTCTTGAGATAGAGTTTCTCTGAAATACACTTTCTAGTATCCTTGAAAAGGCAGCTCCAGCAACAAAAGTGACAATTTCAAAGGTGTAAACAAACTAAAAACATGTTTTGTGGAAACCGACAACACATTTGCACTGTTCTGGCCGTGGTGCAGGTTTGTGAAACAAAAAGTAAAAATAGAATTACACATCAAAAGAAAACCATATGACAAAAGTCCCTTTTTTATACATTATTTGACTGATTATGCGTGTAGTTATTCATTAAGGATTTACATAGTTCAGACCGATATGGGTCAAATCTCCTGTGAGAACAGAGTGAAGAGCATGATGTAAAAATTGGCAACACTCTGGGTAATTCTTACCAAAACAGAGACACAAGGTGAGACAAAAACCAGCCATCAAGGACAAAACCAATGAACAGTTGATCAACTAGATTTGATTTTCTGGATAATCCATTAAACTTTATCAGTACCATGATCTATAAGTGGGTTCCCTTTCTGTATCCAACCTAAAAAACTTTCATGTTTCTTTCTCAAAACATCTTAAATGCCCTTAAATACATTCAATTCTGTTTGCAATTAATTTCCCTTACCAAAAGGGAATATACCCTGAAAGCTGGCCGTAAAATGTGCTATACAATATCAGGTAAAACAGGTAAACAGCTTCACCAGGGCTACAGAAACAAGATTCAGTTTCTTTAAGGATTGAACATGTATTGTTCTTGGCAGAGGACACAGTTTAACACGTCTGAGTAAGAACCTTATCGACAAACAGAGACAGAAGGACATAAAAATGGGAAAAATAAAAAAAGACTTACAAGTAACACATTTGTCAGAAGCCTTCAGTCAGTTTAAGATATTTTCCCTTTTGGCTGAGGTAGGAGATTAATCTTAGTCAAATACTGAGTAACAGATATGCGTATATTGCGTAAGACTGTTTACATTGCAGTTAGCGATTTTGTTGTGTAATAGTTGTTGCCATTCCGGTGGCATTGTTCCCTCCCAACTACTGTACACATGAGGGATAACAGCAGAATATTTCCAGAATGCAAATAAAGCACGGCGGTGATTCAGTGATTCGTTTTCACAGACAGGAATTGTCGGACCAACATAAACAGAAAGTGATCATCAGGGTTTCTAGTTTCCACTGCAATAGAAACGTATATATATTCTAATAATCTGCAGCTGTGAACCACACACTATGTACCATGCAACAGCTGTTCTTCTTATCTTAAAAGCTCACTAATCACCTCCCCACACATTTTATAGAACTGTGTTACGTCAGAAACCCTGGATCCTCTTAATTTCAGTTCATCTGCGGCCCGTCTGTTTTGAAGTGCTGTATGTGTAATCCCTTGTTATGCCGACTGTGCCTTTACCTTTACTTGGCATTGGTTCGTCCCTGGCGCTGCTGAGGCGACTTGTTGTGGTGTTCGGACAGCCACTGGCGACAGATGTTCTGCATCACTGAGTCCTGTGCTCCCTCTGCAGCCTGAAGGACGTCCTGGACCAACGGGCCGGCTCGGCTCGGCTCCAGCTTCACCGCCTGCAGGTAGGCCGGTCGCAGTTTACTGCACAGCAGGTAGGCTTTGATCTGCAGACAGAGGGATGATGTGAAGGGAATTAGACAACCTTACAAAGATTGATTTCAAAAGTGAAGAGGATAATTTTTCTTGGGAAGTCAACCAAAGTGACCTGAGAATAGCAAAATTATGATTTCTGTATTTAGAAATAAACAGCCTCAGTAAGGAAAAGCAACAAAAGTGACAGGCAGAGAAGAATCAGTTTTACACTACCTTGCTTTCTGTGCTCTTGGTCTCCAGAATGAGACTTTCCAGATCTTTGGCCTAAATCAGATAAAGGACAACAAGCACAGACAACATGGAGCCAAGTCATGGTCATGATTTGTTAAAATAGTACAGTCATCTATCTTTAAAAGGTTTCTGTCACTCACATCAGCTGGTCCCTTATCTGCAATGGAGACACAGCTGAGGATGAGAGCATCGCAGTCGTTTTTTGTGGCAGTCCCCGATTCACCGACACATTTGAGCAGCTGCCGTACGGCTCCATACTGCCTCTGTCGGACAAGCCTCTGGCCGGCCCGCACGTAGACCGCCTGGGCCTCCAGCTGGAAGTCCTGAGGCAGGAAGAGAGAAAGACAACGACAAACACTTAAACATTAAACTGGCCGGCAAACAGACTTTGAGAGTTTTCGCTTATTTTTTGTCTGATGTTTTGAATGGATTTACACAATAATTTGTGGGCAATGAAGAACGGATTAACGTTTGGTGTAAATCAGTTGTGTGAAGGACATATGGTGACAAATGTGATATGTTGCCAGATATATGCACTCTTAAATTTTAAAGGACAAACAAATCAAACAAATCAAACAAATCAGGAAACATGGCAAATCTAATATAGAACATACCTGTACGACTCTATATGCAATACCAAAACCCTCTTCTATGTTTTTTCCTCCAAGCATCACCTGCAAATACAGATTGGAGACATTAGTGACTATTAGTTTATGATAAATGAATGAATTAATGAATGTTCGTATAACCAGAACATACATGAAACACAAAAAACAATCCCAATAAGGCAGAATCTCACCTTGCAGGCAACCTCAACTTTCATAGGGCTTCCTCCAAACAGTGTAGGTGGTGAGCTGGATCCAGGGGACTTGGAGGAAGGTGTATTGGTCTGTGGAGCCTTGGAGGAGGATGCAGTCTCACAGCGGTGGAGGAAACGGGTCACCTCAAGCTGAAGCTCAATTGTGTTCATGTGTCTAACGAAAATAGGACAGCAGAGGTATTTTTAAAAAACAAAAACAAAAAGTCTATTTGAGAGGTAGCAAAAGTGGAAGTAACAGAGCAAAGAAAGGAAGGCCCCAAGATTGAATTGCACTGAATTCTGATCAAGAGGCAAAAGTGTGGATTTATTTCCATTAGGTTAATTGAAATAAGGGTATATTAAATAACCTGGACACATCACTGGACGACATCATCTTCCTAAATGAGTTGACCTGAGACTTCTTCCTCCCAGAACCCCGACCTTGCTGCTCCTGCAGGTATGTCCTCAGGTGCTCTTTGGCTCTGACCAACCAGCGCTTTACAAAGGTCAAGGACAGGGTCAATTTTCTCATATAAGCAGGGACATTTTCTTTAAAGCTTGGACAATTGCATTAACATTTGGGACAAAGAGAGATATACCTGCTGTTCTCCCAGCTGTAGGTACGAACTGGCTCCATGTGTGAAGAATCGGATACAAGTCATGGCCGCACGCACATGATCCTGTCCAGGTAAGGTAGCATTTTACATATTAATAAAGACTTATTATTTGATTAGCTGTTAAAAACATAATTCCATCACTCTCTCTCAAAATAATAAAGTGTGGGACTTTTTTTTGGCATTCTTGCCTTTATAAGATCCCAATGTGCAGGTCAGGTCAAGGTCAATCTCACAGGTTTTCGACATGAATATTTTGGTAGGAAATAATAAAAAACAAAACTCTGCTACACAGAATAGTTTATTTTTTATTTTATTTTTGCCTTTTCCTTGCAAAATATTGCAGTTACTTTTTAGGCCTCAGACAGTATTACATATTAAGGGCTTATAAAAAAATGCTGGGAACCACTGATCTATAATCTCTAACTGAATACATCGTAACCACTAGATCACTGGGACACCTCATTTGGGACATTGATATGGTATGAATGTAAGAATGGAAAAAAGAGGCTAATTTGTGCGCTAGTGGTCAGTTGGCTAAGGCACAGACCATGTACCTTTGATTTCTGGGTATTTTAATCAAGCCAGGAAATTCACAACTGTTTTTTTTTCACTTTCAAATGATAATTAAAATCTGAAATGCTACTATAAATCTTATTTGTGTTAAAAAAAAGATTAAAGACTCTAACCATCATGAACTGCTGGATCTGATAGAGAGTGTGGTAGTATCCCCGCCGCTGCAGGAACTGACAGGAGGCGATGAGGTAGCGGCTGCATGCTTCCAGGCCAGGGTCAAGTTTTTCAAGTATCCCCTGCAGCATGCCAAGACGGCCCCGCTCCAGACTGGGCTGCAACACGCCCTCTAGAAACACCTCATCTGGGCATTCCTGATGTACAATAAAGTAAAAAAAATGTGTAAAACTTTAAAAAATTAAGTAATAAATAATAAAATAGAAGCAATGGCATGTGCAGCAGTCGTTTCATACAAGTGACATTGGCTACATCACACTTCAATCACAGTTTTTATCAATTTTATTAGAAGAAAAATGTGCACTCAAACTACAGCTTGTTCCTTTGGTACATACAAGGTACCTAAGTGTACTTTGTTGCCATTTTGCCTAATTAAGGGAACCAATGACAAACCGAAGTCACATGGACCTTGTTTACTGGACAGAGTTTGAGTAATCTGATATCCTGCCAAATTTGAGATCTTGATAAAATTGATTAAAAATAATTAACACCTCCAAACATGTTGAAAACATGAACTTGAACTTCCCTCAAAGTATTTCAGGACATGAGTGCCAGCTGTCTTTATTCTAAATTAAAAAAACTAAGCCTCACCTTGTTGAGCAGATATGTTAGGGCCTCCGTCATGCAGTCGTGACGCATATAGAAACTGATCAGAGCCAGGTGAGTACCATATGTATTCAGGTAGAACAGACACTCCTGGTGGAGGTTGCTATTCTGTGTCTGACCCTCTAGTCGCTCCGGGGGACCAGCCTCGCACAGTGTGTCCTCCAGCTCCCGCAAGGATGCCAAGATGTCCTCACCAAAACACTGACACAGACACAGGAACACACAGTACATCACCCAAAAGCTCAAGAATATATGTGCACATAATGTAATTCATTCTAATTCAACATTATACAACATAAATGTTACTGTTACTGTGGTGCTTTTATCTAAAGTATGACATGGTTGGATTAAATAAGCTTCCAGTAGTACCTGAAAAATACAGAACCAGATACATAACAAAGCTCTCTCACTGGAAACGCTCATGTAATCCAATCCAATCCAATAGAAACCAGGCTTATGCAAGTGACACACATTCCTCTCAGTGTGAAGGAGCAAAGACCTCCTGGCATTAAACAATACGTGGGAGATTCCTGAGGTGTCATGCACCAGAGCATGTGGGATGGCAAAATATTGTACATTCTGTACACGACGACTTTAGTAATGTATGCACACCTGACTTCTACTGTGTAGGCAATTATAGAGTCCCTAAACATATATTTCTCCCCTTTTTCATACCTATATTAGGCAAATTCAGCAATGACTTTTAGGTTATAGTTGTTGATGTATGGGTGTTTCTATTTTAAATGTATTTACAAGGTAACGGCACACAAACACACGTTTCGCTTTAGTGTGAGATATCCTAACCTACTGTACTGCTGCACCACTAATAAGGCCCAATATGCTTGTTTAAAATGTTAATTTATATATTAGCATTTGAGAATAATAGTGAGGCTGATGCCAAATAGATGCAAGTTGGGAAACGTCTATATTGTTTACAGTGTAGTACTCATGCAGGATAAATTACAGTAGTTACAGAGGGAGCGCATGATACAGCCTTGAACATATTTTCTGCTTTTGTACAAACTATACTGGAGACCTGAGATAGCTGCATGCCTACCACTGCAGCAGTGATGTTGGTTGGATTAAGAATAAGACTGCAATCATGATGTTTCTTCCTACCGTGGCCAGAGTGGGTTGTACGTTGATCTCCAGGTGCTGGACAACCTCCTGCAGCAGTAAGGGACCCATGTTGAGCTGGTTGCGGTCCAATGGTGCCTTCAGGCAGCGAGCAAACTTCTCCCTAGCTCCTGAAAGGTTTCCTGCCTTGAGTGATGCCATCCCCCACGCCTGCCACACGCCACCAGGGTCCAGGCCACTCTTGGTAGATACCTAACATAGCAGGCAAACAACCAGAGACAATTAGAACAGCCATTGAACAAATTGTTTTATCTAATTTAATCATTAAGTAGTTTGGGTAGTAAAATGTGAGTAAGGTTTCACATGCTAACTCACAGCTTTTAATTTGAGTTATATAATTGCAGTAGGAATTTATATTAGCGTTAATTTATGAAACAGAACCAGGGTGGGAAGGGTGTAAATGTTGCATAACGTTGGCTGTATAACTGAAACATGACTATGGGAGTCATTGTACTTGGCACTTTTTATCTGCTGCAAGTAACTGCAGGTGAAGAGTAGCTAGTAGCTAAATCTTGCACAATGCATCTCTTCTCTTTGTTTGAGATACATTTTTTTTGCATACCCTGAGATATAAATGTTAAAGATTAAAATAAATAAATAAAAAATAAACCACCATCTGCCTCACCTCCACTGCTAGCTGGTAGTGCTCTGCTTCCAACAGCTGGTTACGGAGACGTGTGACAGCAGAAGTTTCCAGAATGTCATCCAGAGAAGGAACATATTTGTAATTGGCCGTCACTAGAATTTTAAGCACGTCTACTTTGCTGATGTAACTGTGGAAAACAGACAACAAATAAAAGAGGAAACAAAACAAGTGTATGTGTGAGAATGATAAAGGAAGACACACAGACAGTCAAGATACCTCCTTCCATAATAGCTACAGAAGTTAGTAGTGACATGTACAAGAATGCAATGAGTGTGAATGTAAGAACACAGTTGTTTGCCAACATGTTAGCTGTGAAGACTTTGGAAGGCGATAAAATGTCAGTGGTGCGTGCTGGTGGCTTATATATTTTTGCAGCTTTAAAGCCTGTACATACCTGTGGTCCACCCTCGGGTGTTTTCACTTACTGTACGTTCCCTGATATCTTCTGAGACTGTCTGGGAATCTACAGAGAGTGTACTTGCCCCCATTTCTGTCAAACTCACTTTTCCACTATCTAAATAATTAACCCTTCCTAAGTCCCAACCCTTTTTGCTCTGTGCTCAAATGACAGTCAGGGTCCGTCAGAAACTCAGTCAACTTTTATCTTTCCTGTACTTCTGTACTTCGTCTATATTGAAAAAACAACCGCATTTTGAAGTTGGTTAAAAGATAAAAGCAACATATAAATACTCACATCTTAAGTTAGCTAATTTTAGCAAAAACTTAGCTAAGTAGGGACTAATGGTTGATGTAGTTTTGCTAGCTGGCTAACTTAAGATGTGGCTATATGCACATATATACACGCACACATTCGTATTCATATCAATTGAGCAAAGAGCAAAATGAGGCAGGACTTAGGAAGGGTCAACTGCTCAGTGTCCAAAAAAAAAAAACACATACAAATGTTACAAACTGTTCACAATTCACTGACCTAGGGTTACATCTTACCTGTCACATAATGCGAGATCCTGGCTGCGGCCAACCTTAACAAACATCAGCTTAGCACTGAACAGCAGCTGCCGCATGATGTCGGTGAGCAGGCAGGCGTCCACCTCTGGATTGGTCAGCTTACGAGACAGAGAGCGGCAGTGGCTGATGAGCTGATGACCGCAGGCTGTCTGGTCACTGTGCAGAGACAAGACCGCCACACAGAGGTACGCACTAGGAGCCTTGGGGTTTTAACAAAAGACTATGATTAGACACTGTATTCACTAGGTTAATTCTACTCTAAGACAACTGAGTATCAGTAGAATGCTCTGTCAACTAATAACCTCAACTTTAGGCTTTCTATACTGCACTTAATTGTAAATTCAGATTCTTTAAAGGACATGGACGCTGATTCATGTTTATTATAACAACATTCCAGGAATTTAAGATCACTGAAGCGTTACTGTTATTGTACTAAATTCAAGTCATCTGCAAAGGCCTGGGAATGACTGATCCTCTGTAATGATAAATGTTTAAATCCAGACCTGCTCATAGTAGAACTCGCTCCTCAGCAGCTGGTTCTCTGCGGGGTTTGTGCTGAGTTGGATCTGTTTTTGGACCACTTCAGGCAGATGCAGCATCCCATCCAGAGCTTCTTCTGTGACCACGGGGCTTCCAACCACTGCACAAAGACACAAGAGCAGATAGTCTCTATACATTACTGATTTGAGAATGCTACATCCGGCTTTCACTGACTGACATTTGTTCTCACTCTGATATAAAAGTTAGTTTCTGGTGCCATCTAATTTACCTTCAGCTGGTTCAAGTTCATCGTCAGAACTGCGCATGGAAAAAAAGAAAACAGCACAAATAAATTTCAAAATACAGTAACATGTCTGATTTTATTTTCCCAACATGTCCACCCCACTTTCAAGAGACTGAAGAATGAGCATTTTAAACCCCCAAATTGTACTTTGTCCTATTTTTCAGGTCCTTGAAACTGAACTGAAATGTGGTACGAGGTCCAGTTTCCAATACAGTTGGATTTATTCCAGGTAGGTGCCCACATACAATAACTGACAACAGCCAATGTACACAACACATTGTAAAATAAAACCTACTATATTCTTTTGAAATTATGCTTTAAAGTTCCAATTACTTTTTTGTGTCCTTCCTAGATTATGCCACTCCAAATGCTATTATGTTCAACACTTTCCATGACTGCAGGAAACTCCTTGATCTGTAAAGAATACTATAAGTACAGTACATGGGTTGCTAAAGAGGATTTCAGCTGTCTTACTCAGGGTGAAAGTAGGCGTAACACTGGTTGCAAACTCTGACTTCATCTCCCGGGCAGCCCTCAACAGGCATCTTGTGCTCTGAACAGGCATGACAAACCAGGCGGCCACATCTCCGACAATGATGCCGTCTGTTGAACTAAAAGAAGAGGAAAAAAGCACAAGATAAATAACCATTATTTACTGAGAAAGCTAAAGAAAAGAATGACAACACCAGTGAATCTCACACTTTTTTGCCCACTAACCATGGTGAATCTCTCACGCTGGCAGACCATGCAAACATGCTGCTGGGTATCGGGGACCCAGTCTTTGCGGGCTGGGGGTTGGTCTGGAGGCTGGAACTTGGCAGGCAAGCGGTGTTTTCTTCCTGCTGAGCTTCGATCCCTCTCTCTGTCTGTGCTGTTTGAGGAGGGGGTGTGTGAAGGGGTGCTGTCTGTAATTAAACAATAAGAACACAAGTTTCAAACCAGGAACTTAAATCAGTAGTAGTACAATAGATGCATTCAAATTGATTAATACTGTCTGCAAAAGTCCATTGTGGTTAAAGAGAATGTTCCTCAAATAGGAAAAAACTGTCTCAAGTATCTGCCAAGCTGAGGTATCCTAAGGCAAGAACATATACATTCCAGCAGTGCTGTTGTGACTCCACATGCAGAGAAATTCGCCGTGAAGGATGAATATGAGTATCATAGAATTATTGAAACATGCGCTCACTTGTAGAGGGTGTTGGAGATTCGATTCGACTGGACGATACAGAGCTGCTGTCTTGAGCAGGACACTGCATCAGCGCATCCTGGAGGCTGATTACAGAGTCTGAAAAACAATCATATAATTAGGCACAAGTTGCAATCTATGGTCATTGGCTGTGCTAACACATGAGCTTCAAAAAGTTATAAGCAAGTATCACAATATTTCTTGAAGCACATTTTGTTTTTTAAACACTGATTTGATTTTTCGAATTTGAGAAGAAAATTCCCAGAATCTCTCCACTTGGGCGACAGAGTCCTTGTCAGTGTACCAGTACAGACACCAAAACAATACTTATTGATAGCTTTCTTTGAATTCTGTTAATGTTTCTACAAAACTTTTTCTATATAACAAAACAAAACCAAACTTCTTAAATGCTTCAGTGTTTAATTTTGTCTTAACACAATGCAGATGTACAAGTACTTTGTCAAAATGAAATGAGCTAAACTATTATTTCAATATTCGATACACATAGTTTTTTATAATCTATTCTACATACACAACCGTTTGTAAACATTTGTCTGCATGCGTCATTGATTGTCACCATACTATGTGCACTCAGGACTGACCGGATCGAGATCTCTCTCTGGGGGCACAAGAGAAGTCGAGGGCCTTGCAGGCGTAGTCTGCCAGAAGCTTATCGATGTCTTCGGCACCAAAGCCAGCCTCCTGACCAACCAACAGGCCCCGCAGGGTTCGCACAGCTACGTCTGCCCAGTCCACCTTCAGGTTCATCAACAGCTGCTCGAGCATCAGCAGGGGCTCCGACAGCAGGGAGAAATAGTCCTGCCTGGCCGCTGGGGGCAGAGTCAGCAACACCTGGAGGATAAAACACATCCACTGATATTTCATATATTCATAGCTATCAATAATTATATTCCTACAACACTATTTAAAGCACTAGTCTGTAGGATTAAGTGGCATCTAGCTGTGAAGCTGCATATTGCAACTGAACACTGCTGGCGTCTGTATTTGACGACCTGGGAATGAGTGT
>NW_023339873.1:4688649-4699806 GCF_004916995.1 Morone saxatilis
CTATGAATATTATATTTCATTTCTACCAATACACCCTCCTAAATGATTACACACTGTATTGTATTGTCATTTGCTAACATAATGCACATCACTCTGTAGCAAGACATAATAATAGTTCCCAGCTGGTGAACTGGATGAGTACATCATGTCCTATGCAATTCTAAAATTTCAAGAATTGTGTCATAGGTATTTTCTACAAGCCTGAGTTTCTAGAAACATGCAAGCTTAGGCATGTGGCTGAGTCACAAACCTTAGAGCCCAGATGGAGGGCGTGGATGTGTCGTCGTCGTGCTGGAGACACCTGCCTTTGGAAATGCAGAGTGAGGTAGTCAGCCAGGAAGTGACAGGCAGCCAATCCGGGGCGGCGATCCAGAGCACGCTCACAAACGTCTAGGCCGACTACAAAATCTGAAAGGCCCTCGAGCAACTAAAAAAAAAAAATTAAGCAACAAAAGAAATTAACAAAAAAAGAGAACTTTCGCAGCAATAATTGATAGACTATAAACACAGCTTTAAAATATCACATGATACATATCTGGCCTCTTTGATCTCTCAACCTGGTGTTCTTCGCAGGTCAACTGCGGCATAATAAAAAGTGTTTCAGTTCTGTATTTTGCTTGCACGTCCAAGAGAGATAAGCACATTCTGTGTTGTTTGGTGTTTGTCATCCTGCCTGCGACTTTTATTACAATTTGTTGCCCTCTAAGGCTGTTAGCTATCCTAACTACCATGTGCCGGGTCACTAATGGTCTTCTCTCATGGGTTTATGACACTGCTGCCCGCATGACTCATACTGGGAACTCCCTCTCTGCTCATCCTGGCCCAGTACCAAATGTCACTGCCATAGCATGAAGGGAGAGAGTTGGGTGACACAAACAATGTAGCACTTCATTCCTTTGGTTTAATGTTTAAAGAACGTGGCCGCTTGATGTCCACCCTCATTGGGACACAACTTCAGGTGTGGCTTTCACAGGCACCTATGTTTGATGATTGTAGGCTGCTCCTTTTGTGCGAGGCAAGCTGTTCAGGCCACAGCCAGAAAGGGCACTAAAACGCAGGAAGCAGTCATGCCAGGCTTCAGAGGCCCTGGGTCATCGAGGTAAACCTGCTGCCTCACATGTTATCTGTTATTATTGGAGATTTGTGCAGTGGCATCTTGGACAGTGCCTTTGAGGCTCTGTCACCCTAATGTGGCCTCTGGGTCCATACTACCATCAGCCATTTTACCACTGACCAGTATGTGCGTGTTCCTTGTGACATTACGGCTCTAAGTCATATCCTTTATTTACTGCCACTGACAGTCAGAAATAAATGAAACAGAACGGAAGTTATAAAGGTAACTTTGATTCTGTGAATGCCTGGATGACTGCCACTTAGAACCTTAAAGGGCGAGAAGATTCTGGAGAGGCTGGGCGTAGGCTACCATATTATATTTATAGCTAGGACATGCAAGTAGCCTACGTCACACCCTTGACTTTGTCTATATAAAATCTCAACCTGCACAAAGTGTGAGGTGACATCGCCACTTTGTTTACTGCCACTGTCAGTCATTCAGGAATTCAAAGAACCTTCTGTTTTCTGGAACATGAATACAAAGAAATTGGGTACTTGCACAAAGGTCAGTAGTACTGATCAATGTGAGCTCAGGGATCAAAGTGATGCCTGGTAAATGTCTGACAAATTTACCAATGTTAAATTAAATGGATTTCAGTCTTAAGTTATGCAAAAGTTGAGTGGTCTGGACCTGGAAAGCCTCATCTGTCTGTCCCTTCTCCAGCAGATGAAGCAAATGCTCAGTCTGTAGCTGCAGTCTCAGCTGTTCAGATACTGGATAGAGCTCAACCCACTGTGCACAAAGAGCAAACTCCTGAAAAAACAAAACAAATAGATTTATATTATATCAATATAAATAAACAAATATGTATTTGGGAGATTAGGAGGTGTGTTAATTTGTGGTAATATTAACTTTTTATTTGACATCTTATTTACAATGTGTGATCGTTTGCTAAGTAAACTGCTGCAGGTGTGTTGTACTTACTTTTGCCTCCAGCATCATAGATAACATGGACTCAGAGTTTGTCTTCGACTCAGTCCTCAGCTCCTGCCAGGTAGCCCAGGGCAACGGTGGCTGTAAATTCAACATCTGTGAGAAGAAAGAACAAACTTGGCATGTCACAATTAAAAGTCAAATTAGGTCACTGAAGAAGACGTATTACATTCCAGCCTAAATTTATAGCAGACATGAAAACAGAACTAAAGTCAATACTGCACAAGGGCAGCCAAAAGCAAGTATTAACTTGCAATGTTACATAAGCTCACTGTATGCCTGATTTAAAGAACAGGTATATATTTCTCAGTTCAACAATTACGGTCCTCTCTGTTGCTTTTAAACACTATTTCTTGCACATTTATCTACTAGGTTTGCATGTCTGAATAACCACTTTGCTGTAGTGTGATATATACATTTCTCTCGAGATCAAAAGTCTCAATTAAGTTCTTAAAATTACCCAGTGATAGATGTCCAGTTCTTTTTTCTTGAGCTCTAAGTCTGTTCTCAGTGAGGTCTCTGTGTTCGGATCATTGAGGCAGAACTCGAGCAGCTCCAGGCAGGCTGATAGAGGCCAGCGCTCCAGAGCCTGGAGTCCAACACGGGCTCGTAGGTTAGCATCCTGTACACGGAACAGCTGACCTATACCTTCATCTCCATCTGAACACAGAAAACCAAATAAACAGCAAACCTCTTGGTTACATTTATAACTGGAATATAAATGATGAATTCAACATATATTGTATCTGAGAATCCACAAGAAACATTGGAAGACAGATCAGTTATGACAAAAAGGAAAAAAGGAGAGGATCTGACACACATCAATTTACTGTACATATTAATTCATACCGATATAAAGCAGAGAAGAAGTAAATCACACTTCACATATGAGAAGTTGGAACCAGTTAATGTTTTGCTAAATAATTACTTAAAACAGCTACATGTACCTGCTGCATGTATATGTAGCTGGTCAACAGTTAAGAAAGTATCAACAAGTAATGTGACTGCAGCATTTATTAGGTTGGATCTCATATTAGAGGCACAAGTGACACCAAACTTTTCCCATGAGCCTCCACTTGTTTAATTTTTTAAAAAATGCATTTACTATGTTTTCTCACCTTCTAAAGCAGCACAGGCAAGCAGGCGGTCTCTTAGCGCCCCCTCCTGGCTGCAGCCTTGCCCATACAGCTCCAGCAGACTGAGGGCTTGGCCCAGGTCTCTGGAGGAAAGAGCCTTCTGGAAGGCCTCAGCAGCCACAGCCTGGGCAACCTCATCTTGAGGCCCAGACAGCAGGAGACTGACAAGGGGTTTCCCACAAACAACTGCCCCAAGTCCAGCAGAACCTTCCTCGCCCTCAGTTAACCGGGTGCCCAGCACTGGTTCAGCCATGGTGTGAAGGTAAGCCCGAAGAATAGGGAACTCCTTCAAGAGGTTATCTGCTTCACGAGAAATCTGCTCTCCATCTAAGACTACCTCTTTACGGCCACTACGGAAATAGCCGGACCATCCAGAGGATTGTGTCCGAGCAGTTTCTCCTTTGCACGCGCTCAGACATGCCAGTGTGGCCAGTAAAGGGGAGCGAGACTTCAGGAAAGACAGGGCTGATGGTGTAAGGAGAAAGGAGTTTGAGGAGTTTGAGGAGTTTGAGGAAGACGATGAATTAGCAGGTGGCGATGTGGAGAGGTTAGTGGGTGAGGTGGAACGGTTGGTGGGTGTAGCGGAGTGGTCTTCCTCTGAGACCTCAGACTCAGAGCTTGCATCAGACTGAGGCTCTGTGACTGCCAGAGTGGACATGTGCTCCTGAGCATGCTGTTGGAGGAGGACAGACAAGCTGGCAACGCCAAACACCCCATCGTCTTTCTTGACCTGACTGGAGTCTCTTTCATCGCCTGGACAGGAAACCCACACAGGCAGAGTCTCACAGCATCGCTGGACAATCACTTGCTGGACACTCAGTCGCAGACCTTCCTGCTGCAGCAAGGACAGCACTCTGGAGATAAAACAGGACATGAAATAGTTCAGGTTTTATTCAGTTACTTTTATCTGTTATATTTCACCTTTGTCTTATATCCCTTTTTTTCATATTATTAATAAAAGGTTTAGTGTCTATCCAAGAGTAATATTTAAGATGAGACAAGCAACTTTCTCTATATTGCTGCTTCAAACAGAAAAGTGGAACCTTCTACCTTCTCCAACCTCATTCTTGTTGTATTAAACTATCTAGCAGATTAAAGAGTTATAGACTGAAACTACCAAACTACCGGTTTATGTATATTTGTTCACATTGGTGGAGCTTGTACCACTGTACATACCTGTCAGGAGACACCTGTCTGTCAAATAGCAGGTGGGAGAGAAGCTGAAATGGGGTTTGAAGCAACACCAACAGTGGATTCCCAAGCTTCACTTTACTGCTCTGGTCTAAAAGAAACCACAAGAGAGGCAAATCAGAACAGAACTGGTATAGAAAAAGAGGAGTCACTGATGGTCCCTATTAAGGTTAAATGACTTGGTATAAATATCAGTGGAGCAAGGGAGGGACGGAGATGGTGTGGTCTGAAAGCATTTTTAATAAAAGAGCACTATGCACTTAAACTACTAAAACTTTTAAAAAGATGTTGTTGGAAGGTGCCAGTGCCAAACCCATAAGGCAGAAGAATCTAAAGACTGATACTTCTGTTTTTAGATTAGCAACCCTTTCCCAAAGCGGCACATATTCCACCTCATCTTTCCTCAACAAGAAATTATTTTACCTTCTGAACCAAGGCTGCGCACTAACACAGATGCTAGTGTGTTGACGTAGTCGAGGAAACTGCGCACATAATCCGGTCTGGCAAGATCTCCGTCCGGCTCGAAGGGGCAAAGCTGGTCCAAAGAACGGAGCAGTTGCTTCATGCTGGAGCGCACAGGGTGAGAGTCCAGCTCTGACTGCTTCAGACTGGCCTGTTCAACCAATACTGCCAGAACAGCATTGCCCACACTGCCCTCTGTTAAACAAGAGACATACAGAACATTCAGCCTTTTGCATAGAAGGCTGAGAACACTATAGGTTTCTTCTGGTATTTTGAAGTTATCACAAGGCAACCCTTACACATTCTTGGTAAACATGCAAGACATCTGAAAAGCCATGGTTACTGCGCTGACCTGTGCCATCTGTAGCAGTGCTCAAGATGTGCAGGGTGGTCTCTAAACGTTGAGCAAGACTGAGCCGAGCAGCGATGCACTCTTCGCTCAGTATTGGGTAGCAACACAGGAGCACTTCCTGGATGCAGCAACCAAATGGGCTGGCAAACACTTGGTCTTCCCCAACAGCTTCTATGAACACGAGCGGATCAATAACAAAGAAACTATTATGGACATTCGGTTCATTTTTCATATCAAATCTCATTGCTACTGGAGTATAAAAAGTACATTTTTAACCTATCAATCTAACTAAATAGCATGTTGATATCTATGTACACATGTTCCTATTCCCTTAATGAAAATGTAAGAGTAGTTTTATTTACCTGTTTTGACAGAGCCCTTATTAGTGGCAGAATGATTCAGGATCTTGTTGATCTGTTGTAATACCATGGGAAATCCACAGATCCCCTCAGAATGTGGAACCTTAGGGTCAATTCTTACTCCTGGGGAGGCAGGATTAAAAATGAAAAATGATATGACTAGCTGTGCAAAGCTGCTGTTCTGTAACCGGTACCATCTACAACACAATGTCAACATTCCTAATAATTCTTCCATAAAAGACCCTTAAATTCAGGCTGCATACCTCGAGTCTCAAGGCTGCTGTTGAGCCTGCGCTCTGCTGTGTCCAGCAGCTGTCGGGATGTCTTCCAGAGCTGACAGTGGCAGCAGGCCAGGTCAAAGGCAGCCATGGCTGCTGGGCTGAGCTCCTCCAGCAGTGTGTAAAGGAGGCCAGAGGGGTCTGAAGCGCAGCAGCTCAGCCAGTAGCCTTCCTCCAGTGAGGGCATCGGGTTAGTAGGGGTGCTGAGCAGACGGTCTGCTATGTCTGAGATGGAGTAGAAAGCCACACCTACATGGAAACACAAACAGAAGTCAGATCCTGAGTTGTACATAAATATACCATATATATTATGTGACAATTAAAAACAACAACAACTGTATGTAATATGTACATAATTCATGAATACAAGTACATTTTACTATTAAACAACACTACATTTATCTGTTAATAAATAAACTGCTTTCACATACCAAATTACCTGTTTATCAAGAAAAAAACAACCATGTGATATTTATAGGTTAGCTTAGTAGTTTATCTTATTCCTCTGGATAACTGGCTGAATGTATACAAAGTCAAAATATGATATTTCAAGCACAACCACATTAGAATTTGATAATGTTTGCCAGGTTTTGGTTTCAGCCCCTCAGGGTCAAGGACAAAGAGCTTCACATTTATTCTCTGGACTGAGCTATAAGTGCTATAAAAACAGATTCAAGTAGACTTGCAGGCAGGTATATCAGGGCTGAACTGGTTTAAAAAGCATTTTCGCACCTGCAGCCGCTGCACTTCCGATGGCCTGCAGGGTTGATCGCCCACTGCTGCCGAGCCGACTCCTCGCTGCGCCCGACACAGCTGCTGTCACCAAACCCTCTGAGGAGGATGAGGATGAAGACATAGACTGGCTCTCCATCTTCTGCTCCACCCGTCCCAACTCCACCAGGACTTCTTTGTAGCGCTTCATGAACACGAGCTCACCACAACAGTCAGACGCCCCCAGTTCAAACAGGAGAGATACCTGCAGAGAAATACACAGGACAAAACTAAACTTAGACGTAACCTCCAAACGGGCTATATAGTTTTAGACTGCTGCTGAATCGGACATAAACATATATTTACCATAATAACCTATCATGTTGACTTGTCCATGTTAATCAGTCTTAATACCATAAAAAATTCCAAAATGGAAAGAATCAATAACTTCATTTATTTGTTTTAATTTATTGCACATACAAATTTGACCACTAATTTTGTATGTACCTACAACTTAAAACTTAAAGAAGATAAACATGAAAATAAAATTGATTGAAGAGTTATAAGTTCCCCCAGTGGGAGGCTGGGTCAGCTCTAGTCAATCTGCGTTAAAATTAATGTTTCATCCGATAATGATAACATCTAGAATTATGTCGTGCTAGTACCAAATGATAAGGGTTTAGTTAGCATCCCCCGAAGGTAATATTGCTTATGTATGTAGTAGTATACATTTTAGTAGCTCGCAACCGAATTAGCAGTTGCCCCCCGTGTTATTGACAGCATAAACATCAACTTTAAAGGCTGGTAAAAACAAACTGTTTTTGCAAAAACTCTTAAAGCCTGTTGTTATGGCGTCCAGCTTGCCACACAGACCTGATGTGCCTCCATAAAGTTTTCTCGGCGGATGCAGGACATGAGTAGAGACTCAGGAGGGGACAGCATGGCAGGGACCAGCCAGCTGTGGGGACCACCACATGGACAAACCTCCAATTCCACACAACCTGCTGCTGTCCCTCCTCCACCATCTGACAACGGACAAATAAACATCGTCATAAATCTACAAAAACAAATTAAGTTTTCAATTCACTGCACCTAAAACACTTAATCTTTAGTGTTAATCTTTTCTTAAGGATTTTTATTCTGTAAGACAAAAATTAATTTATAATTTTAACAAATGAGCAGATCTGACTCAAAGTGCTTTGAACAGACCAAATCAGGGCATGTACATATGAAAAGGACAGGTTGTTGTTAATGTCTTACCTGATGCGCTCGTGCTAACTTCTCCATTTTGCTTCTCAACAGAGGTTTGTCTCTCCGTAGCATGTCTACCAGGTCGCTTCCTTCTCCTCAGGCTCGAGCTCTTGTTGCGTCCCACAGAAGGGACAGGACAGTTGACCGCTGACGTCTGGAGAGGACTCTCTGAACCTGCACGTGAATTTACCATCAACATTTAAATAAGTGCCAAATGCAGTTAAATGTTCGTCAATTTTAGTTGCACTTGATTTTCCTTTGTTAGGTGGGCAGAAAAGGTAACTCAAAAAAGTTTTTAAAAGCTAAAGAAATATCGTTAGCCTGTTGATCTCACCGCTTCCACTGCCCTGATTGCTGGTGATGATCTGCAGCCTCCACTGAGCCTCTGCAGTGCGTTTGGACAACCTCTGCAGACGTGTTCCGAATGTCTCAGCCGTCACAGAGCAGCCGAGACTCTCTGCTGCCTCGGCCTCTCTAGGCAGCGCCCTTCCCGCCTCCTGTCCCTCCTGCTGGCCCACCACACACATGCCCTCCAGCCCTTCCTTCAGCAGCTTAAGAAAACCTTTCATGGTCGTCACATCAGCCAGAAAACCCTTGCAGCCCTGGATAAAGTGTCCCAGGTCAAGGTGACAACGGTGGGCTGCTGTTGATGAACTTGAAAACAGCTTCTCGTTCTCTTTCCTGCTGTACTCACTCTCATCTGTCTTTGCTTTGGTTCCCAATTCTACATTTGTGTTTCTTGACTCTGATAAACATTCTGACTGTGTGGCATTGCCTGTGTTCTGATTTAGGTTTGTTTCTTTTTGGATTTGCTGGGCAAAGTCAGCGGTGGACAGGAAGAGAAGGGAGAAGATGTTCTCCAGGAGCTCCAGGCGGAACATCGCAGGCACGGCCTCCAGATAGAGCTGACACTCTGACAGGTAGTGCTGGAACAGTAAATGGCAACCTGGAAATGCAAAAAGGTCAGAGTATCTGTCAGAATAATATAAGAAAAGATCAATGAACAAATGCAACCTTGTAAGCTTACAATCAACAATAAGTAGTCAGTGATTCTTGTTTTAGAAATAAAGCACAATCAAGAAATTATATAGAAAAAGAGGAAATTATTCATTAAGCCTTAATTAATGAAAAGCTAAATTTTAATATTTCTAAATATAAATATTTTATATTGTGTGTAGATTTAGATTTTGTGCCTACTGACAAAAAACTGAAAAAAGGAGAAACAAAGAAAGGCTCTCAGCTACCAAGAGATTATTTTAATGATGTTTGTCTTCTTTTGTCTTTGTTTTTTTTTTTTATATTAAAACAAATAAAACAATATCTTTGTCATCAATTTTTTTCCTTTTTTTGTTTGACTACAACTAAAATTATATATCTTACAATATACAAGAAAAGAAAAAAGATACAATTGATATTTTTTTACCTATACAAGCATTTACATATATTTGGCTTATATGTTAAGTTCTTTGTTTTTTTTGTGACTGTACTAGTATGACTTTACACTAACAAAACTAACAACACATACTGTATAATTAAAGACTTAACCCACGACTTTTGCGAGTGAGATTATAATCAGCTAAATTTATCAGACAGGAAACAACTTCTATCATCTGTTATCAAAATAAAACTTCATTTTGTACCTTCTGAGGAAGTTGAGGTTTCGTTTTGGTCCAATTCTGCTTCAGTAGGCTGGTTATGTTTCTGCTGCTGCATGGACTTGCACTCAGTGCAATTTGAGTATTTATGTGCATTAACACAGAGAGCATAGATGGCATACTTCATGGAACAGAACCCCTGGAACAAAACTATGTTCCTTTGCACACCGGAAGTGAGAGTACTGATGGCCTCAGCTTCTTCTGCAGGGAAAACACGTATATTATTATCCCCAACATTAATTTTAGACTAATGGATAAACAAGAAGAGAGAGCATGATGAAGATGCTGACCTGTTCCTGGTGAATTTGGCAGTTGCTGCAGCAGATGCAGTATCTTGCGCTCTTCAAACTGAGCCAAAGGAGTCAGTGAATGCAAAATATAGAGAGCAGAGTGATTGTCCAGAGTGTGAAGCTGCGCCAGCAATGCATCCATGGAAATACCTCTGAAGAAACAAAATACAAAAGAAGTAAATATTAAAATGAAATAATGATTAAGATGGAGTTAAATGCCAGTCAAACTTCAAAGAGATAAACGAAACAAGTACTTACGGATTGTTGTTTTTACACCATTCAAGTATTCCAAGCTGAGTGGACAGAAGACTGGCAAACTCCTGCAGAACAGAGTCATTGGCTGGAGCCTAAAAGGTAAAGATTGAATCAGCTAATGGCCACAGCAGACTGTGAAAATTACTTAACAATATGCTGATCTGCAACCAGTTTTCCACTTAAATCACACAGAGGAGGAAGTGCACGTCTGGACAGCTGAATGATTTCAGTTCTGACCTGCTTTCGGTGGAGGATGTTGAGCAGCGTTTGAGCCGAGGTCAGACTGCGACACTGAGTCCATCCCAGGAGCAACAGCAGACGAGACAAAGGCTGGAACTCCAACCTCAGTAAGTCTCTCAGCTGAGAAAACTCCTCGTGTTTAATCAGGTCCAGTGCAGTAACCTACAGGGAGGAACCAATGTTATTACATTATTTAATCTCACCACATGTTGTTACTAACAAATTTGATTAGACCATCAGGATCTAGTACAAATTACCAAACAAATTAGCATTACAACGCTACTAATAGACACAAATCCACAAATTACTTCTTGTAGAAAAGTCTGAATGAAAAACAGACAATTTTTACACACTTAAACTGTACATTTTAATCAGTATTAATATTTTTCCAATGGTCCTGGTACACTTACCAACACCTGCTCGAGGAAGTGCTTTCCACTACTAAGGCACTCAAAATAAATGGTCTTCCAAATGGATGGACGATCATTGTGGCAACATAAACTGAGGGCCAGCTTCTCTGCTTCAGGAAGGTCCACTAGGAGAAAACAATGAAAACAAGCTGATAAGTATGACAACCATACAATCTGAGATTTTTTCCTACCACATCTGATTTACAATTTTAATAGATTTCTTTTTCTTAAAAACAAATTACACAAGACAACATATATTTGATCATGTGAAACACTACCACATCTATAATGTCTTATCACTGGGGGCCCCTTCTTCTTCTTCATATGGAGTTCTATGGGGAAATTATACTACACACTTTGTGCAGATGAGTGGATTGGGGCTTAGCAGCTGTTTATCCCCACATTATAAAACTTGTGGTTTAAATCTCAATTGTACAATTCAGAAATCTTTTGCAATTTTTTTTTCTAAAATTTAAATTGATCAATTTATCGCCCACTATTATTATTTAATTATTATTAA
>NW_023339873.1:4699837-4702966 GCF_004916995.1 Morone saxatilis
CAAAATGTGTTATAAGTAAGGTAAAATGTCATATAAAAAAATATGTGAATGAATTAATAAAGTATTTCAGAAAAAACATTCCCTGTAAATTAAATATTATGGGGGGCATTTTGGCGAACATTGCATATCATTGATATAAACTTGATCTGTGTCATTAGTAAGATAGACCAATATGTACACTGCAGAAGACCAAAACCAGATGCCTGTCACATGTAACGTTTTTCACAGCCACAAAAAGAGAAGTGTGATTGAAAGAGGAAAAGGGTGATGCCAATGTTTGCTCTTCAACACTGTTGAACACTTATTGGTACCGTTACTATAAAACAAAATAAAATCTTAAGTAAAAAAGGTCAGAGGAGGAACTAATTTATAGTTACATACATTTCACAAGGCCGCCTGGTCATACTGATTAACATGAAGATTTCTTCCCATATTTATTGACATCAAATAATGCTCAGCGTTTATTGAATTCAAGAGGCAGAAGAAGAAAGATGTTTATGTGGCAGCACAACCAGTTTAACATCAGAGAAAGCAAACTTTGTAAAATGGACTTCTCATTATTAGAGCTCAGATTACCTTGCGTGTCCGGTGCGCTCCTCAACAGATGATCCCTCTGAAGCCTCAAAGCGGTGGAACAGTACGCAGAGACGAGAGCGTCGCACCGAGGGCGAAGCAAAGAACTCAGGATCCTCTCCTCTCTCAGGGGCCCGTTTCTGGCCGCCCACAGCGCCTCACACAGCGCCTCGAGCTGCCCTCCGCTTCTACGAGAGCTCCATGGCATCACAGACAGCACGGCGTATATCTCCTCCACCCACTCCTCCACCTCCTCCTGCCTCCTCTCCGGTTTTCCCAGTTTCTTCACCAGGTGTTGGATGAACGTGTGCTGCAGAGTATGGTCCTCTGTGCATGACTGGTCCTGTTGGAGGTGGGGAAAATAAGGAGAATAAAGCGCGCTGGTGCTGTAAAATGAGCAAATTCTACACATTCACAAAATGTTTGTTTTTAACCATACAACTACAAACAATATGAACATTAACAGCTTTATGAAGCTGTACCTTTAGGATTTATACAGTACTTTCTGTAAGTATTATTATTACAAGTATTGTATTACTACTGTATAAACAACACATAAAATTGGTAGTAAATACTGTATATGGTACTGTATACAGATGATAATTTTGTATTAAAAACACCCAGAACAAGGTGTATAATGTGCATGTTTTGTTTTGTTTTTTGTCTTATACTGACATCTGTAGCCATCAGTTTTATAAATTCATGTCCACATACATGCACATAAAACAAAAATTCTATTCTTACACTTTTGTATAATGCTTTTTATTCTTTATTTCAGTTTACCTGTAAGAAATGTGCAAGAGTCTGGGCAAGTCTGGGCTTCTTTTTCTCCAATAAGGTTCGCAGACAAGACTCAACAGCAGCATCTGTTGTCCTTGAACCGTCTGGGGCCTTTGGTTTAGACTGCGTGTCCAAGAAGGCCTGGTGCAACTCCTGCTGAAAGATAATTTATCTCAGTCTTAATTTCTGTCTATAGGCACAAAGTGTAAAACAGTAAAACAAAACAAATCGAGTTAATCTGAGTTTAATTACCCTGTGTGAACATATAAAATGTGCCTCAATCTAAACCCTTTATTCTATTCTATCTATTTTTAACTTCCTCATTATCAACTGTATGTGTGATTACCGACAAAAGTCAAAATAACAATAACCTTGAGAACAGTCTCTGGTATGCCCTCTGACCCCAGCTCCTCCAGGAGCAGCAGGAACTCCAGCTCTCTCCTGATGTGGGGAGGAACCTGAAATGGAGAGTAAACAAGATGGATATCGTGTCACACTGTTGATGGTGCTTCAGATACCTTTAACCCAATACTGTCTGCTCTGTGAAAGCACATAGTGCAGTTTTTGAGATGGTGTTTCTGATTTGTGTATTGTACGTTAACACAAACAAAGATGGTCTCAGATACCAACAAAACCACATGAGGCTGACACGACTAAACACGTTGTTTCACATTTAAGTCAAATAAGGACAATAGAGAGAGCAAGAGAATACTTAAATCTTCAGAGCATTACCTGCTCTTCTGTCAATTTCTCCAAAACCTGAAGCCAAAACCAAGCCAGTTTGTGTGGACTGCCCACAGACTCCCATCTGCAAAACAAACACGCAATAAATCCACAGCACACATACACAAACATCAGCGTTAGGTTTTTAGGGTGAGAACTGCTGCAGACCTAATAACAATATCACATTACGTTTGATTTCTCAAACAATTTGCTTTTTTATACACAAAGAAAACCCTAATGTCTTGTGAACATGCAGCTGCGTGACTCACTTTAAACTGTACGGATGGCAGACGATAGCTTTGATTATGTCTCGTAGGTTTTCTGAAAGTCCTCCCGTTGAGTTAACCAGCTGTGGCACGCAGGCACTGGCCAGCTCCCACTCTGCATGCTGCAGGCACCTCTTGAAGTACTCAAACAGGTCCTGAAGGGAGGTCTCGGACTCACAGCCAAAGGGATGCATGTCCTCTTTCACAGTGACACTCTTCTGCTCAGTGGTCACAACCGGAGAGGCACTTTTACTTCCATAGAGCCAAAGAGGATGCTTGAGCGTTTTTCACCTGAAACAGAAAGAGAAACCTGTCTGAGTTTGTGCTTTATATAATAAATGCATAAACTTACAAAGTGTGCCGGACATTTTCAGTTCCTCAGTGTAATTGTTCCGGAAATTAATCCCTTTAAAAAAATACATTTATTTTTTAATGTTTTTATACAGGTTTTATTTGTCGTTTTCCTTATCCATGATTTGTGCAAATTTGAAATTTCTTAAAGTATTTTAAAGAATTGTATAGGCTTTAATAAACAATAGACTAGTTAATAATTAGGTTCTTGATGAGCAGCGTTGTTAACAACTCTTATAACTCTCTTTCAAATTATAAAATGTGGATTTTTACTGGTTTTATATGCATTTCCTCACACTTCTACACAGCAAGTCATGCATGGCAGTAAACATGTTTTAAATGTTTGTTTACAAAGACTTTGATTAAGAGCTGCAATAGATGTTTTGCATGGACACAATTTATATGTTTTACAGCATCATTTATTATATGTAATCAC
>NW_023339873.1:4702985-4733718 GCF_004916995.1 Morone saxatilis
AATCACACACACTTTCAATTCCACTGTCACTCATTAGAAGTGTGCTCTGTAAATTTGCGACACGATGAGCAATAATGATGAACTCATCGCAGCTGTATTTTCTTTAATGACCCACTCAGAGATAACATCTGTACCTCACTACAGAGGTGAAACGTTGTGCAACAATTTAACTCCATCATCTGTACCTTTACTTGAATGAATCAACACAACCGTCCAGTGAGCTGCTGTGTCCATTCTGGGAGACTAAAAGCGCCTTTAAACAAGCCTTTTATTAAATGTCTCCATGTTCAGCTTTGACACTTACCATTATGTCACTATGAGCGTTAGCATTAGCTGAAAACGTTGCTGACTGGCTGTAGCTCAGACTTTTAAGTTAACTAACTTCCGTAACAGCGAGCACATTGTATCCTAACGCGTTTAGAGGTTAGAGAGGATGTTGTGGAGTTACTTACTCATTTCTTTGTGGTGTTTACCCCCGAAACTGGGGGGGTTTATTTATATACACTCCTAGCTACTGCTTACTCTTGCCTGTGCGTGTTAACAAAGGTCATGTGACACAATCAGCTGATTCCCCGCCCGCTGGCTGCCTTCAAGTGCTGTCGGAAATACAGGACTTCAAAACAAAAAGTCGAACCTAACTTAGAGTATGTTTTTTTTTGATTTTCTGTGTCTGTATGCAGGAGTGTGTGTAAAGAAATAGGGTGGTTGTAGAAGTTGAGTTAATTTGTGAATTTGCAGTTAAATTTTAATGTACTTGTTCTGGAGCTCTCTGCTGCATTACGTCAGAGGTTCCCAACCCTTTTCTGTCATTTAGTAAGCTGATAACTCCTGTTTAAGTGACATATTTTATGGATATTTCATGTTGTATTCAAAACAGTTCAATGAACCCAAATACTGAACTTAGTGACTGCGAGACTTTTGTGTAAAACGAGTGATTTGGGTGAATTTTGAGCAGATTTGTTCCTGTTTAGGGAACTTTTTATACAATTATTTCTCCCTGACTCTTGGCTATTGTTCTATTAGACAATTTACTTTACTTTAAAATAATTTTTTTTCACAGATGTGAACTAACTAATAAAAATATAGGCCTACTGTGTGTATTTTTAAAGTTTTCTCACACCACCCTTAAAATCAAGAAGGCCTTGCGACCCCCCGCGAAGCTTTTGCGACCCCTAGTGGGGGTCCGGACCCCCAGATTGAGAACCACTGCACTACACAGCACTCACCAGCACACTGAGTTTGCTCAGTTGCCATGGAGCCGTAGATGTTCAAACACTGCATGACTCACACCCATGTTGACTGACTTACATTTTTAGTCTAAACATGAATGAGAAGTCCCGAGGCTCAGTTACCACAGTTACCGTGGCAACCTAGCAAACTCAATCTGTTGATGTGGACCACGTGATGCAGTCGAAAGCCTCAGGAAGAAGACAGCAAGTGGACCTTCAGTTGAGATTGTTTTGTCATTGCTGGTAATCTTGACTTCAGAAAATACAGGTGGAATAAAGTGCTTTAATATGCTTCATATAACAATTCACAATAACCACATAACCACAATATAACCTCCTCTTCTAGCAAGAGTTTAAGTACACATGATCAAGGCATTGACTGTGCTTGATTTAACTGAACCCTGTTGCTGCAAAAGAGAAAATTTTAATTTCCCCTCTATTGGAATGAGGAAATATTATTAAACAGGTTGAGAGAACAAAAAATAAGATAGTCTAATGAGAGGAGGAGTTATTTTCTTTCAATGTATATGTATTTATCGCAGTATTTTACTTGGTATGTATATTTTGAGATGTCATCAGTGTTGGGCAGTAACTCATTACTAGTAATAATATGACTTTTCCCTGTAACTAGTAGTTTAATTAATTACTAATACATTTTAGTAATAATATTACAGGTAAAATAATTAGTTGCAACCTTACTTTTGCTGTCAACCCCCTACTGATTTGAAATCCAACAATCCTTGGATTAATTTTTGTAATCGTGGAGGATGGAAACATTCAGCAGCTGGAAGTATTCACATTACTTTGATTTTAACAAACAAAACTGGATTTAAATCATCATAAGCCTGAATCATAAGCCAATTTTTTGGGTAGTAGCAGAAAACTAATATAGCTAGTAGTGTAACTAATTACTCTTGGCAGGGAGTAATAAGTAAAGTATTAAAATTGCATTAGAAACGAGTAATAAATTCCATTTTTGGAGTAACTAGCCCAAAACTGGACGTCAGATAGACCAGTGAAGGCATCATCAGGTAGAAGGGGAAGAACACACAATTTACTTTACTAATACTAATTACTCAATATTTAACCAACGTTTCACCCACATTATCAGGATTCAACTGACATTCAGTTTTTAATACATCCCCCCTTGTCTCCCTCTCTCTCTCCCTCTGTCTGTCTCCCACCATCCCCACTGCCAAATTGGGAGCCTGTCTCTATGACAACGTAGTACAGGCGGGGTCTGCCAGCTGGAGGCAGAGTCAATCAGTCCTCCGTTGGCATCACAGCTCGAAAAACCTCCACACTGCATCACGCCCTGAGTGGAATGGAAGAAAAGGACAAGAAAGAACATGTATGTAAAGCTTTGGTTGCTTTTTCGCGGCATGTATCGCAACATTCCTGCAGGAAATTATGATTGTGGAGATGTTTTCTTTCACTCCGGCAGTGGCGAATACACAGAAGCATAGTTTTTGTGTGTCCAGCTGAGTCACTGATTGTTTTAAAAAAAGAAAAGAAAACGTGGATCAATAAAGCTATTGTTCCCATCGGTGCCATAGGTGGCAGCTCACCGCGCACTCAGGCTCCAGCAGGCTGCACGATGGAGGAACCTGCTCCTCCAGTGATACAGAAAGTGTGCTGTTTTAACGGTTAGGCCTCATCCTGATCTGTACGTTTAAACATCTCTATTGTTTCACAGGGGGAGTATATCGGAGAGATAAAGGGGGGGCTGCGGCCTTCAATGAAACTGGTCGTTATGGGAATTATTAACAAAAAACCCAAGAGGTTAGTGCAAGCACCTGTTTTTTTTTATTATTATTTAAAAAGCGAGTCATACATTATTGATATAGCTACTGTTGCACATGTGACGTGGCAGCCAATTAGAGTTAGTGATAAAAAATGCACTGGACTGTCATAAAACTGATTTTTTTTAAAAGCAGATAGGCAGCTGTTGTCTGCGTTTTGAGTGCATATGCAGTGCCAAAATATCTTTTTAAGGCCAGTGCGTTTCCTAATTATAGGTTAGTCTGCGATTGTGCGTGGGAGAGCTGCAAATCCCATGAAATCTGAAGAGTCATACTGGAATTTCTTCGGTTGATAACATCACATTCATTCAGTCGTCAGTAAGAGATGGCAATTAGGCTCCAAACAAAAATAAACTTCTTTTTTTATGTCAAGACATTTATTTTTAGCTGCTGAAACATTAGGAGGGTTTTTAAGGACAAATGCTCTCAAAGGACCTTTTTGCTAGACACTGAATATAACATGACTGTAGTTATTTTAGAGCTGTAAAGCAGCTGTGATAATAAGAGTCATGTCATTAATTAACAAAAAGCTGCTGCCAGAAACATGTTCTTTGTCATCTTGGTTGTCAGATTGGGTTCAAATAAAATGTAAATGATCAAAAACTGTTTAGTTACAAAATCTCTGCAAAATTAAAGGTTTGTACAGAAGTTTGTTTATAACGTTTTAACTTTGTAATACAGTAAAGTGTGGACATAATCAGTGTAAACAAAAGTATTCAAACAATTGACTTTAGTAAAAGTAGTAATACTACATTGTAAAAATACTCTGTTTCTTAAGTGAAAGTGCAGAAGTAATGGAAGTAAATGTACTTAAAGTATCAAAAGTAAACATACTCAGTATCGTCCCTGCAGTATTATTTTACCTCCTTATTACTGACACTGAGCTAATTTTAACTACTTTATATGATTTTGGATAGTTTATTGTATAGCAGTGCATAATATTCTATAAACTGATCATATGTTTTGTCTGTTAAAAGATATTAATTTGCAAAGTAACTAAATGTAGTGAGTAACAAGTGCAATATTCCCCTCTGAAATGTAATGGAGTACAAGTGTAAACTAAACTAAGTGAAAATACTAAAGTAAAATATCTTAAATACAGTATTTCAGTAAATGTAGTTATTTTCCACCACTAAAAAGTTGGTACAAAAATGATCAGTCTTCTAAATTATCCTGCAGGAATAAGCCAATGTGCCTTCCATACATTATTTATTATTCAGGCTTCTTGCTCTCTTGATCAAAGTGCTTAAATGAATGATCAATTATCTACATAATTTGTTATTCAGTCTTCTTCATTAAGTACTTTATTACTACATTACAGTTGTGATAAAGACCAGAAGATGTCACTGTTCTCTAAAGAATCACATTTATAAACCAAGTTACTGGTTTATTCGCACATTTTCATGTCTTTTATGTGCAAAAATCTTGATTTGAAAAGTAACTACAGCTGCTAAATAGTTATAGTGATGTAAGAAAAACAATACTTCCTTCTAAAATGTAGTGGCGTAAAAATATGAAGTGGAAAGAGATGAAGAAAATACACCACTGCACTTCAGTTTTTTTATAAATGTTGTATTTTGCAGCACTTTGGTGTTTTCCCTGATCTCTCGTGTGTTTGAACAGCATTGAGGTGATTGTGTCCAGTAAGCCTCAGGAGGAGGACACAGAGGGCGACGTGGGACTTCAGTTAAAGGTCAACTTCACGGATAAGGCCGTCCAACGTAACGCCCGCCTGGCTGGAAAGTGGGGTCGAGCTGAAACTACCCTCTCTTTCTTTCCTTTTGCACCAGGAGAATCCTTCAAGGTACACGTATAATCTCTGACTGTATGTGGGGAGGTGACACTAACGCAGAGTGACTAACAGGGAGAATTGATCGTTATGGACGAAAGCAAAGTTGATTAGTATCTGATCTTTCGATGAGTTTAAAATTTAAAAAAAAAATTTACTGGAGAATTGCTGCAGTTCTTTTTACTTTTGGTTGGCAAGAGGTTGCAGAAATATATGCTGATTTAATCACAAACAATCACTTATATCAGTATTTTTTACTTTTTTGAAAAGCCTCCAAATTAAGATATTGTAACTCAGAAACATTACATTATTGTGGCACATTATTGAATTATTGAATAGAAATATCATTAGAAATCAATACATTACTGTTGTTGTCTTCTGTCATTGAACCTGTTCCTGAAATCTGTGTGTAATTTCAGTTTTTTAACGCATTATTTTTTAAATTATTCTAAATTAATGTGTTAAATTTGACAGCATTTGACACCAAAGTCAGCAGCTGCCACCCTATGCCCTCCTCTAGACCCAGCATGGGGATTTTTTATTTATTTCATTTTTATTTACTTATAATATATGCATTTACCTTAATTATGTCATTTAATTATTATCTGCATGTAGTGTGTTTGTATGTTGGTATATAGTTATTGTTTATGTTACCACCTGTTTTAAAGTAAAGTGAAACAAGACAGAAATCTCTCAAGTCAAATAACTATAACTGTTATTTGACTTTGACAGAAAATGGTGTGTTAATGTTGGAACACATCTCTCATAGTAAGAGCATTTTTCAACCTTAAGTGTCTAAATATTTGATGCCTAAATCAGGCAAATCTGTGACTTCTCAGTTAGTATGAACAGGACAGTCTTCTCTGTTTAACAATGTGTGTTCTCACATAAAGCTTTGAATATAAAAAACCTGACCCTCTCCTCCTCTACCTCCCCTCTGACATTCAGATGGAGATAGTTTGTGAGCACCAACAGTTTCGTATCTTGGTGGACGGACAGCCTCTGTGTGGATTCACCCACCGGCTCTCTCCGCTTGCCTCCCTCACTGCCTTACGAGTCTTTGGAGATCTACAGCTCACCAAGGTGGCCTAACACCAGCGAGTAGAAAGAAGCATACATTAGGGACGTTCTGGGACAGTATTCAAAACATAAGATTAGAATAGAGCTACTTTTTGAGTGAATAAATGAACCCATAGTGGGGGTGTCCAAATAAAGTTACGCCTGCCTCGTAATGACGTGCTAAGACAAAGTGCCTTCACTAGATTACCTATTTGGAGACTTGAAGATAATGACTGAATGTAACAGTCATCATTGTCTTAAATAAACTGGAGAATGTGATTTGAAGTGAATTAAGCAAATGTGGTCTAAGCTATAATATTTTCCCGTAAGGAACATTTGTACAAACACGATGCGTCACGAAGTGCTGCATCAGACTTTGTACATTCGGATCTCAGACGTTTGTCTTTGATTTCTCTGGAGATAACCTTTGAAAGCACTTCCGTTTACGAGCGCCTGCATGAAGATGAATGTTCCTGAAATCAATTGATTGTCATTCTGTGCCCGACTAAGTACTGTAACAGGTGTAATAATGTAAAACGATAGCTTGCGTTAGTGCATGCCAGTAATACACACATTATGTGTCATTCTTTTGAGGTTGCCTCCAGATTCAACACAAAGCTGGAAGGATTAGATTTATGTCACACTTTCTGTTATTCTACCATCATCAGTTTTAGCTTTTTAAAAGCCTCTAACGCCCACAGGTTTGTGTGCTTAGATTTTTACCACAAGCACTTTTTATGTGAATGTTTCATATTGACTTTTCTCACCTGCAATAAATCACTTTTGTTGTTATTTGTTTTGTTGTTTTCCACTTTGTGGCTGAGTAACCGCTGCTTGGATTAACTCCAAAATCCACTCAACATTATTATATATGACTGAGGTATTGTGTCACTTATGATTTCACTGGAACAAGACTCTAAACCAACGCCAGCTCAGATTGAGTCATTCAGATAAAGGCTCGACTCAGCTTGCTGACTGGGAGTGCCCATCTGATTGCTGGTAGCCGCGGGCCTGAACTAAAACTTGATGATTGTGACTATTACCTCCTGTGGTTGTTCTTGTCTCCACTTGTACTTCCTCATGATGTCAGATCCTCTACATATGTAAAAGTACCAAATGCAACCCTACAAAGATACTCCCCTCAGGGTGTCTGCAGGGTTCAGTTAAGTTCACTTTAAGAGTTTTTAATGGGCCAGTGTGTAGAATTTGATGGCATGTAGCGGTTAAGTTACAGATTGCAAACAGCTGAATACAGCTCAGTCTACAACAGCCACAAAACTCTTGAAAACCATAAAAGGCCATATCTACAGCCAGTGTTTGGTTTGTCCATTCCGGGATACTGTAGAAACATGGTGGCCTCTGTAGAAGATTACCCGCTCCCTCAATAGAAATGTCTCATTCTGCGGTAACAAAAACACAATTCTTATATTCAGGTAATTATACACTGATGAAAACATACCTATGATTATTATATTACATTTCTGCCAATAAAACATCCTAAATGTTACACACTGGACCTTTAAGACCCTCTTCATAGCACATCTAGAACTCTTGTTCATAATTTAATAGCTTTTTCATGGTCACACTGGTATAAAACTATGATGAAAACCACGACGGACAATATGACCTAGAATTCTTTTTTTATTATATTAGATTTTTTTACAGAGTTACAGCTGGAGAACAAGTACATTTCATAACACTGCTTCTTATGGAAGGCAAAGAAAATATTTGTATAAGACTTTTGTGATTGAAATTCAATACTTTTGAATATCTTATGTGGCCTTTGTTGAGGAAACTAAATTAAATGCTTTTTAAGATCTGTACGTATTATCAGCCAAAATGTACTTAAAGTATCAAAAGCAAAAATACTTGAAAAAGACATATTATATATCACATATCTAGATTACTAATACTGATGCATATGTGTCATTTTACTACTGAAGTTGGTCATGGCAGAGCTAGATTTAACCACTTTTGAGTCCAGTGGTTCCAAACTTTAGGGTTGGGTTACTCCCAGAATAAACTGGGATGATTAATGGGAGAGGAAAGTAGGAAAAACTAAGTTCTACTACATAAATGTGTATTCATTTTAAGACTTTGCTCAGCTGTTATAAATATTGGATCAGTTTACCTCTTTGGGCCTTAGACATTATTTAAATGAAACCATCTGGAAAATGTATCTCAGAGACATCTGAGAAAAGACAAAAAGCCCACACAGTGTTTTTCTGTAAAAGGTTCACGAGCCAAAGAGCTTGAGAACCCCTGAATTAATGTTAACAATTCATTATTATATCTTACAAGTTTGTAACATGTTGGTTTAGGTAAAATATTCACCTGTAAGTTAGTGACCACAGCTGTCGTATAAAAGTAGTGGAGTTACAACAGTAGTTAGTAAAGTATTTATTTCTTAAATGTAGTACAAGTGTAAAATAGCAGAAAACTTATAAAATAAATATTTAAGTAAAACACAAGTTGCTTAAAATTAAATGTACTTTTCACCACTGGTGTCTGGAGTGATGTAAACATTTAATGTGGAGAATAAAGTCATAATGATTATGCTTAATAATGATAACATTGTTAAAACACATTAAAACTGAGTGATTACAAGAGAAACTGCTACAACTGTTGGGCTTTTAAAGCCCTTTAAATCCTCATTGTACAAACTTTAAAATACAGAATTATTTTTGAGATAAATGAACAGAAATGTATCCATCAACACTTTCATCTGATTGCATGTTCCCAGTTTGTTGCTACAGTAAACATTCATGGAATGTGTAAAGTCAAAGTTTTCTTCACAGCTGGATAAATGAACCAATCCACTGCTCTATGTCTGCTTTCTGATTGCATCTATCCAGTCCATCTTCTCCTGGTGGGTCGGAGCCTGGATGAAGTAATGTGTGTCCGACTGAGTGATGATTTTAAACAAGTTGCCTTGAATGTTGCCTTTCACACCTGTGTGGGAGGATCAAATAAAAAGTATAATTGCATTGAGATTGACACAATAGGGATGCTTTAGATGGACAGACTGACATATTAAATCATGAAAAGTGTAGTTACAGCTTAATATAAAAAGCCAAAAGACACATTAAGTAACTTTTGTTTTGCATTAGTGTTAAATACAATAAATTATGGCTCACATTTCATCAGGAGAACAAAATACAGGTCTGTGACTGTATGATCTCTGAGCTTTAAAGGATGATTTTGGGTGTATTTTTCTTATTATTAAGAAATCTCATAAAAAGACCAAAACCAACAATATGAAGAAATAAAAAAAAAAAACACTGCTCATCTGGTATCAGTTTTTGTTTGTCTCTGAATACCATTTTTGCACAGATTTGAGTGTGTGGATGATTTTCTTCATTATTTAAAAAAAGATGATTCCCTAAAACTGGTGTCCAGTGTAGTTGTTAGAAAATATTACACAAACAGAAGTAAGTAGTGCACTCTCAGCAGCAGATTTTGAGCTTTAATGAGTATTTACAGCAGCAGGATGAAACATGTTTGGACAACAATAATAAGATATATCAGGCTTGGTGTTTTTCATGAGTAATAAGAAACCTAGAACATTGTATACATGTATCTAGAATGGACAGACTACGTTTGCACGTTATCAGTGAAATCATCCTCCATTCACCTCATCGCACCATTTAATGTTCTAAATTCTTCAATAAGGAGGCAAAGTTATCTCCCAGACACATAACCTGAGTCAAAAAAAGGAAACGAAAACAATTTCTTCTTAACACTAGTCCTGTCTTGTAATCATTTGCTTGTTTACGTACAGTCTATGCTGACATAGACAGTGACTCACCTGAGGGAACTCCATTATCGCCCAGAGAAGACACCAGACAGCCTCGCAGTGAGAAGCCACCAACGGGGCTGATATCATCCTGACAAGTGACATAGACAGGAAGTGGAATAGACTGACTCAGATTTGAGTAAATGAATTAAATGGAATTATGAGTGTTGTAAGTAATGACATCAGAGTCATAGTCGGCCTGAGGGAAACAGGCAAACAAAACAACTGTGTTGTATGGGCCAGGTCTGCTTTAGAGTGTTCAGTGCCACATTTAGGTCATGTTGCTATGTGTCCATAAGTGAATCACACTTTCTTTAAGGTTTTATCAGGTAATTATCAACTTTCTTTAGTGATTTTAATTTCAGTTTATTGCCCTATGTTGAACACTCACCTTTGTTGGATCAAAATAGTGAAGAAAGGCCGGCTCTGAACGCAGCACAAACAGTCGCACCTTCCAGTTCTTCCTTCTGTGGCCCTGTGTTTAAATGGCCAAGTGTTTGAATAAAAGTCATATGATATAATAGTACCACTTTATAATAAGATAACGTTTATAAAAGATTAGTACGTTGGAGTAAAAATAAGAATGGGTTGCCAGGTTGTGAAAAAGCTCCTTGGCTGATGTTGATCCTTCCTATTCAGTAATAAGGCTTTTATAAATGCTGGTAGTTCATTTACCAGTGGGGTTCTTACTTTGTAATAAACCATCATTCCTACAGTTATAAATGTTAATAAGCTGTTAATTAAAAGATTCTGGTCCAGATCCTCTGCAACCCTTTTCCAGAATAATGGCTTATAATTGATAATTAAAGTCTTATAAACCCTTTTTAAATATTTGAAATTGGTACTGAATCTTATGTATTTATTCGTTGTTATTTTCAGCATCTTAACACAGAGCTAACACAGTATGTTTACCTGTTTCAGTAGATATCCCCTCTTTGTCACTTTTCCACTCAGCTCTACTGCAGACAGCGAGGTCTCAGCCTTCACACTGCCTCTCTTCTTCAAACTGTCAGACTGGGATTAAACATGCTGTGGATTAATAACACTGATAATCTGTATGTATGTTGGCATTATCCAGCAATAAAGTGCTGGAGGTCAGTACAGCAAGACTTCCTGGCACTCACAAAGCTGTACAGCGCAGTGGAGTCGTCCATGAACTGCTCACTGAGGCCGGCGGTGCGGAGAGCCTCCACACTCTTCAGGCCGATGGTCCGCAGGAAACCCTCCTCCAGCAGGGCCGAGGCCAACGTCATGGCCTCCACACGGGTCAGAACCAGCTGCGAGAACACCAGCCAGTCCACCACCTCTGAACCTGCAGAGACATCACATTTGTATATGTCTATACACGTATTGGAGCCAGATATATACAGATATATGTATATACACAAGAACAATAGATAGATGGAAGACTGTGCATTGCTATATTTGGACATTTAAAACACTAAATGTATAGATACAGAAATAGAGATCTGCATAGGGAGAATAAATGATATATAATTAAATAAAAATAGTGTTATATAAGTTGAATATAAGTTTATTGAATACAAATATAAAGGCAATTTTCATATAGATATAAAGATAAACATGGGCGTGTTGAGATTGTACTTTTTTATTTTATTCTACTTTATTTTGAATGTATTTTTCTCCTTAACGTGTTCCAATACATTATTTTATTTTATGTACATGTAAACCACTATATAAATAAACTGGAATCACCTCAAACTTAAGTAATACAACTTATTTAATCAATAATGATAGCTAAAGATACAATCTAAGTTACAGAAGATGAATAATGATAATATAGTTTATACTCTATATTGTCTTTCCATAGTACTTTTTACTGTCATTGGCTTCATGAGCAAATCAGGTGCAGGGATTATAACCAATAGACAGTAACCAATGGGTGCTACAATCCAATCCTACAATAGATTATAAAGGTGGATTCATTTAAAATGTCTCCAAGCAAACAGCTTCTGAGTTGATGAAGAAGAATTAAAATATTGTAGAAGCTTACCTGAGAAACAGTTGCTGTAAGTGCTGCCCTGCTCCACATGGTTGCTCATCCTGATTCCACTGTGGATGTCGTACATGGAGTCCAACACTTTGCTTTGGAAGAGATAAAGAAGGCAGACAGAAATTTTGAACAAAGTAAACAGAGACAAAAGCAAGCTGTCTCCAAGGTGAGACAGTGAAAACACCACAATGTTTAACATGCTGCAAAGTCTGTGGGAGAACTTTTGTTTCTCAAGGCTTACCTCAGATTGAAGTTGTGTAACTGCGATTCAGCAGGGTCCTGCTGGTTTGTCGTCTTCCCACCTTCGGGTGTCTGCAGCTTGTTGACCGCAGCGGTGATGTCAGCTGCCCAGTCATCTCTCTCCTCACGGGAACAAGCCTCCAAAAAATGATCCACCCCATTCTTCGTCTGGAGCTTGAACACCAACTAAAATAAGAGATTGATGTTCAGTTCTGTTATTCCCAGAGGACTCTGGTCCAACACTTGTCCAAAAATGGATAACAAAGTTGGCAGAAGATGGAGATCAGGTCCTGACAAAACAGTAACCTGAGGTGAAACATTTTCTCATCAAGCGTGAGAACATCAGAGAAACCCAGCTGGTGAAGCCACACCTTCAATGTGGTTTCTACCAATAAAAACATAAACAAAGGAAAACACTAGTGCATCCATGTTATGGACAGCAGCTAGAACAGGTCACAAAGTTCAGTTGTCTCTGCATGTGTAATCTTACAATATAAATTCAAATCTGTGTCTTTGTGTCTTGTGTATATTTTTGCAAATATAGTGTTTTATGATAGATTCAAACCAAGTTATGAAGGCATGTTAATAAACTGTTTATAGAACTGTTTTCTGTTATTTGTTCTTATATGGTAAAAACATCGTATTGCAAATATTTTGACAGATATTGTGATTTTGATATGATTCATAGTGTGAGAATGATCCTTTTTGCATCACAAAAAATCAAAAAATATTAAAATCATGATGATGTCGAATTCTTTGGGGTCTGTAATAAAAAAACATGTTTTCTTAAATCTAGAGAAACAGGAATTGTAAATCAGGGTATCTCTGCAGCACCACAGTACTTCATTATAATGCTGTTTTGTTACACATTTGACCTTTTATCAAATAATTGCAATATTTCATATTGTGCTGCCCTACATGGATGTTCATCATATTATTTGGTTGGTTGATTTCACAAATGAAGACAACAGACAAACAGAAAACTACATACATACTTACTATGACACTTGACACTTAAACTAAGAATACACTTTTTCAAGGTATAAACAAGGTGACTTTCCAATATAATCTTCCACTTCAAAAACCAAAAAAGTCTTCTAAAATGTTTTGTGAAACTTTTGTGTATCTCTTTTGAGTCTGGAAGAACTTACCGGTCGATTTTCATACTCCAGAAAAGGACAAGTTATTTCACAGTCCTTCAGTAGGATTTTTCCTCGCTGACATGAGTCCCTTTTGCCTCCTTCGTACTTGTAATACAACAGCTTGTCTGACATCAACACGAACCAGCGAGCCTTCCAGTTGTGTACAAGATGACCCTGTGATCAGATGATTAAAGATGTATTATATTCCCAGAAAAGAAACATACTCTTTGCTCTTCCAAAGGTTCAGCCCTAATATAATTTACATTAGTTTGACTTTACTTGGATTTTAGTGCTAAAAGTTTACATCCATTTAAGAAAAAAGCCAAAACTCTGCTCCTCATATAAAAATATGTATGTTTACCGTGTGCTACATCCCTCACTACACTGTCTATATTTAACAGCATTTGTTTTATTAAGTGTTTCACAAAAAAAAAGTCTTACCCTTTTCACCAGGAATCCTTCTCTGAGAATCACATTTTTCTTGTCTGTGTCCATACTGTTCAGTGTGATCTTGGCAACTGAGCTTTTCTTGTTCCTGCCTGCTTTTTGATTGTAGAGGGGAGTTTTTATGCCTGAGTAAATGCGTCACCCTGTTCACACCCACACCTTGCTCAACACTTGATGACCATCCAATGCTGCAATTTCTACCAATTATCACACGAGGGCGTACTGACTCCTTCAGAGACTCAGCATGGATGTTGACTGTTCGGTAAAGACTCTTGACATATTTTTGAATGATGAATTTCTGAAAGATTTAAGGTGAACAAGGAAACAGGCTTTTCCTTTTACCTAAATGCATTTGCAATTTAGTTGCAGTGTGTGCGAGGCAGAGAAACCCAGACAGGGGAAAGGAAAAATCTTTCTAAACCAAGAGCTCAAGTTTTCACTCCATCAGTTTCAGTATGTGAAGAATTCAAATCCAGGAGATGAAGCTGTAGCTGAACATCTTCCAGACAGACGAGAGACTTTTTTAATCCCATTTTGATGAAAAAACAGCAGCTGGTGGTCGACCACAGCTCTCCTGCTTTGTAGCAGCTGCACCCAATAGGAGGATGAAGTGCACATATACCTGGTTAATGAGAATAATGTGGTAGTACTTCTGCAACCACATGTGGCCCTGATGAACATTATTCTCTACTCCGTCTTCCTTTACCGCTTCCTGCTATCAACATAATGTCTGCAACTTCCTCTAAACCTCTCCACTGATCTAACTCCCTAGTTAATCATTTCAGCTTACACTGCTGGACAAAAGTAATCGTTGGGTGCTTTGGTAACTTACCCTTCAAGTTCAACCAAGTATTTACTCCATTTAAACCATTAATAACTGATTTTATGGCCACTTGGGAAAGTGGCAGCGGAAACAGGCTCTGAACACAAAACTGACATACAGTATCATCTGTATCACCTTTTAGGTTAATATGTGTCAGCAAACAGTTTTAAACTTATCCAAACATCCAGCCACAATATTAGCATTTATTTAAAGACATATTATAATCTCTTTTGCCTGTGTTTTGGTCTCTACCAACTCCTGAAGGAAATATCTAGCTGCTAAATGCTCCACTATGTTCACCAGCTGGTTGCAAACTGTGTCTGTCTGCAGTTTAGTTCTGGGCAGTCAGTGAGTTTTTAGAGCTTTTTTGTTAAAAAAAAAAAAACAACAGCTACCTGCTGCTAAAACTACGCTAGGAGAGTGAGTGTGAACTAAAACAGTGAAGTTGAGCTGAGCTGAGAGACGCTAAAACACTGTACAGTTGAGAGGAACTGCAGTGTCAGACTTTGATTATCTGTGGGTTTGTTTCTATGAGCAACACCTTTTACATTACATAATAATTAGATGAAAAGTTCCTATAGAAATATGAATCATAGCTGCTTTGTCTTTTTGATTGTGTTGGAACGAATATTTTACTGATTAATTGGTACATGGTGGGTCAAGTTCAGCACTGTGATTACTCATAAACTCATAAACTGTCCAAACTGAGGCAGTTAAATAACCTATTCTTTGAGGAACTATTAAAGTTGCTATAAGTAGGATTGAACATTTCTGGACTTTGGCGCCTTCTAGTGGCAAAACCAAAGACAAAGAATTGTGTCTAATTCGTAGACACTGGGAGACCTCCTACTGAATTCATATATTTTGTTTTCATTTATAAGTATTTAAAATGTATACATTGTTCTACTGATGAGGTACAAAACGAGAGCCTTAACCTTTCCTAATTGCACATATTTTTTCTCAGTTTTACTGGGAGAAAAAACTCATAGGCATTTATAAAGTATTTAAAACGTAGTTATTGTTTTACTGATGATGAAGTTATGATTTATCAAATTTATATCACTTCAAAATGGCTGCTTTACCTGTTCAAGAAAATATTAGTTGATACAGAAATAGCAGTAAAAATGATCAGGAACATTCATGTACTGTGTACAAATTTGCTCTTCTCACTGTGAAGTGAGTCGCCATAGTTTGTCATTTTTAAAAAGTTGTGTCCCCAGAAAGAGGTTTTCTTTTTTCCCAACATTTTTAAAGGATAAGGCTGGCAATATTATATGTTTTTGTCAACAAGTCCAATGAAAAGACCAACAATCAGGTACTCTAACTTCCTTACCCTGTCTGTGGTACTCAACCCCAAGCTCAATGAGTCCTTCTGAAAATACAAAAAAACAAAAATGAGTCACCAGTATGTAGTTTTAATACAATATGTAATAAATAGTTTATTTGTTGGGACTATTTTCAGCTGCAGATTATTTGTTGCTCTAATGAGTATTTCCAGCAGCAGGACATTGAATGTCAGACTGACTCAAAATAAACTACAGTGTGTGTGTTCATAGTTAGAATTATGTGTTTTAATCATTTTTATATAACAATGGAGTTCTATAGCATGGAGGAATAACATACATCAGGCTTTGCATACACAGATGGTCAGGTTTCATCTGTATCTTTTAACATTTCAAAACCTTTTTGATAATTTTATAATTTTGATTAATAATGACTTTTTGTGACATTTAGAGCAACAGTTTATAGTGATTTTGTCTTGTAATGGAGTTATGATCTATAGCTCACTATGATCCCTTTAATAGTTTTGACTGTTTGAATACATATTGTCATACAATCTTTTATCTCAAAAACACTTCTTCAGCTAGAGAGAACAAATTATGCAAATTCTTTAAGAATATAGCTGGAAAAAACATTACCAAAAATCCTGCAGGAATTACATTTAGGATTTAAGAAAATATGTTTTTATTTTCCCTCAAGGTCTTATGAGGTTTTTCCAACAGGTTGTCAGCGAGTTTTAATAAGTTTAGATGGTCGTATGCCATATAACCCTTTTATTTTTAATGAAAATCAAAAAAGGGTCTTTTGTATGATGAGAGAGGCATGAATCTTACAGCTCTCCTCTGCTGCAGGACTCCTGTAAACTCTCCATTGTGTCTCCCAGGTGAAGGAACCTGCACATAGAAGCATGCAGTTATGAGACAAATGGAATGTGCAGCAGACTCAATGTAGCAACCGGCCAAAAAAGTGTCAAGAAAAGAGTCTGTTAAACATACAGAGGAACAAAAAAACCCTGAATCCTGCTTCCGAGTCTCAAGCACCTTTCCTGAGTCAGAGTCAAACATGCTACTCTGAGCTGACTGTTAAAGTCAAGTCACAGGGTAAGGTGTGTCTGGAATGCCCTCTGTGTAACATTAACCATAAATCAAACATTAATAACGTTTAAAAAAAAGATGATGGTGTTTTGGCATGCCAGGATATGAAGGGCTCTGACGCAGGTCAGCTCACGTGGAGCACTTGGTTGTCCTGGTCACACACTTGCACAAATGCAAACACTCGCCAGACTCTGTTTTCTTGGTCCACAGATTTATTGTTCGCTGGGTGTGTGTTTGAATGTCCACGTCCACAGCTGGTTACACAGAGCATGTCGCTGGTCAATCTCATGCTTTATGAGACTGAAAGGGAGACAGGATTCCCTCTGGGGTGATAAATATGAGGGTTTTATTCCCAAATAGCACAAATTTGTTTCTCAAAAATGTTATTTTATGTTCAAAATGATCATTAGAAAATTACAAATTGTTACAAATCTCCAAACTTTCACACATTGCCTGCAATGAGGATGAATAAGTTTGTTTTTTCTTTGTAATGTTGAAATTTTTCACAAAGTAGACAAATTTAATTTGAATTTGAAACTCAACTTTTCAAAGTGCTGCAGCTGAACAGAAATTGTTTTGATTTTTCCACAAACAGCAAAATGTCCTTTTCTATAGTTGCTCCTCAAGTGTCGAGGATGAGAATGAAATTGCTCGTATACAGTACAGTAGTGACGTTAAATTGCCTTTGTGATAAAGGGTGAAATTGAAAAAAACAGGATGTTCCAGAGTCAAGAGGAGAAACACTGTGTGGCAGATTATCCTGCTGTTTGCCTTGAGATTTCTCAATCAGTGGCCTCTTCAATAAAAAGTGACACAGTGGTTTATGGTTGTTGACCTATTTTACAAGCGCTGCAGACTGTGTGTAATGTGTGCAATGTACAGTACATGCTGAAGACCTTGCCATGTTTTCCTTCTTGTGGCACAAATGAGACATTAAAAAAAGACTATCCATCACATTTCACTTAAAATCCCCAAAACTTGAAGTAACCCTCTTCTTATTTTACGTTCTACTGAAACAAAATATCACTTATAGACTAATACTCAAACATTTTATTTTCCATTAACACTCTTTTCACTTCTTTCTTTAAATAAACACACAAACAAACTGGACGTTTCCAAATGACACCTACTTTTAATCACTTAACTTTAAAACATTAAATACATACAAAAATTAAAGTGCTTCACTATCAAAAGCGTACAGCTAAGGTTTGATACTGCTGTATTGTACAGTAACATGATATCCTATATAGGTAAATTAGGGTAATGGAAAAACTTCTATCTCACCTTATAGGAAATTAAAGGATAAGTAGAGAGATATTTTTCTTATTGTCAAGAAATACCAGGAAAAGACCATAACCAACAGTGAATTGATTCAACAAGTCTGTGTATCCAAAGCCTAATATTGCTCATTTCTCTGTACAATAGAGCTCCATTCAGACACAGTTAGCAACTAGCTGATGAACATAGAAGCGCATTCAGCAGCTAAGAGCCAGATAGTTCCCAAACAAGTTGGTAGAGACTAAAAAGTTAAAAGTAAGTTAATAAAAGAGAGTTAATATTGGACTTTTGTTCACAACTGTTTGCTGTAACTTCATCATATCAACTTAAAAAGTGGTGATATGTAAATGTTGTGATCACAACTTGCTTCTGCTGCCCCCAAGTGGCCAAAAAACATGTTATCACAGGTTTAAGTAATGTTTGCCAAAAAAACTACAGTGTCTCGCTGTTTAAGGAAGCTTTTACGCCACGGTAGGAAAGTCGGAAAGTATTGAGAAATAGACAAATGTAGTGTTGGCTGGTTGGTTTCTTGACAAGAAAAACATAGAATATCACAAGCTTCATCCTTTAAGATGGACCTTAATTACACGCTAAGTTTTAATACAGCAAGTTTGACTTCATGGTTATTTACTCTGCTTGTAAACTTTCTCTCCAACTAAAACAGAGTGGCAAGGTTTTGACTTGATATACTTACAAAAGACAGCTTTATATACAGCTTAAAGCTATGCTATATAATAAACTCAATTTTATTTACACAAAAACACTTTCCAGAACCTTATGTACTTTGTTCGAAAACCCTATTTACAACCGAGCACCTAAACTGTTTCTGTGGAAACCTGGTCTCCCAGGGCATTCAGACCACGTTCAGTGGTTTACAGTCTGGTCCATCAGAGTCGACTCAGCCAGCGTACAGGACTGTGGCCGGCCAACTGGAAAAGCAAGCAGGCACTGCTGTACCTGCAGCATGGGAGCGTCACGTCTTGTAGTGCGCAAGGAGGAATTTAGGAGGTTTAAGCAGGGCTCAGCCTGTGCCACACAGACACCACTTTCTCTGGGTGAGCCATGGTGTCCTTCCACTGCTCCACTGCCTCTCCGACAGGGCTGTCAAATCCCAGCTGAACCTGTTAGAAACATTGGGAAGACGATAATTCCTCAGCTTGTTGCATTTAATCTCCAGTCATATTCAAACCTTTTCTTTAGTTTACTTAAGAAGTACTTTATGTTTTGAGAAGGAAAAACATCTTGAGATAATGAGATACTTTTGGGTGCATTAGCGGAAGAAAACTGGCATATGAAGAATTCATTTACCAAAAAAATGTGTTGAAAGCTCAGGAACAATTACTAAATGGAACTGTTTCCTTCATCATATCAGTAGTAATGACAGCTCCACTATAAGTGAAGCCTATACTGTGAAATATTACAACAATAAATACTAAAAATGTATTTAAAAAATTGCTCTAGCACATTATAATTAAAAGAAAAGTCTGGGTTATTATTTCTTTATGAAAAACAACTCACTTGTCCGAGACACTGTTTCCTCCTGACCGAGCTCCGGCTGTAGAGTTTGACCGACAGCGAGCAGGCATGATCTAACGCAGAGAGGAGGAAGTGGAAGGTCTCCGTCCACTGACACTGGCCCCCCGAGGCCTTCAGCACGCGGGTCTTCTTCTTCATCACCACCCGCCCCAACTGGTGCATCTCCACTTTGACAAAAAATGCTTCAGAGGGGAGAGAGAAAGTTGTGGAAATAACAGTATGGTTACTCACATGAGCCACACGGGACTGGAGTTCACACTAGACCATTTCAGTGACACCTACCTTGGGTGAGTGGTGAGGAGGCTGCTGGGAGGTTTTGGGCGGCGAGGACTTGGAGCTGGATGCGTCCGTTGACTGGCTGAAAGCAGGTGGTGAGATGCAGCTCAGAGTGACACACCTGAAAGAGGATGATCAATTATATTTTAATACTTAGACATTTAATAGTGAATTTTAGAGCAATAATCTTTGAATTTCTCTCTCATAATGGATAATGGATGCAATCATGTATCCAAATTCAAAAAGATTTTACAGTTTTATGGATGTTTGTTATAGTGCTGGCTCTGCAAAACATCCTGAAAGACACGTCAGAAGATTATAAAGGGAAGCAGCCTGACAAAATAACCTACAGCTACAGTAATGAATGAAGATCACATTTTTGTGCATCCACTGATTAAGAAAGGAAATTTTGTTTTCTGGACTTCTAAGTGGCTACTGAGCACCAAAGACACTACCAGCATCAAGTAAACATGTCCAAGAAGGATCAACCACCATCAAGCTTCATCTAAACTGGGCCAGCACTGTAGCAGTTAGAGTCTCTCAGAGTTTGATATTTTTACCTTTTAGCGTCGTTCTCTCAGAGCAATCAGTGTAAGCTGTTAGGACAGCTGTTTGGTGTCAGTTGAAGCTACATTTTGAAGCTAAGTTTGTGACTTTAAAACTACAACATATTGACCTTTAAATACAGCGCTTGTGTTTTTCAAATTTTTCTATGTTCGTCCAACTTGGGGTAGTGATGTCTGAGATATTACATTGGACTTTAAAAGGGGGGTAATTACTGCAACTTCTCGATTAGTGGTCCACTGATATGTGTTTTTCTGTAGCTGATATTTAGAGAGCAGGGCGACCAATTGGTCTATATATAACGCTGATACCAAAACAAAGGAAAGTCATTTGTATTTCCATTATTATATGCACATTACAATCTAATATACCTGCTTAACTTAGCCAGTAACATGCTCTTTTATTTGGGGACTTTTGTAAATTAATAAAAAAGAAAAATACACTGGGTCATTCTATAGATTTCAGGATATGACTGATAGTGAAGTGAGAGTGGGAAACAGTAAACTGCATTATTTTATACATTATAAAATTATAATAAGCAAATGTAAGGAAGCTGACACGCTAAACAAGCTGTTACGTATGAGGTGTGTTAAAAAATGTTGTTAGCATTATCATTGTGAGCATGTTAGCATACTGACGCATACCATTAGTACGGCTGTAGACTCTTGTTATATGATTCATTTTAGACTGCCATCTGTCCTGCTTCTTTTCAAATTGTTGCTGATTTTTTTCTTGTTCGAGCCTTTCACAAATTCAGCCGTCTTGATCTTTAAGAGCCTCTACCGATGGACAGTGATTTGGACAATTTTTGCCTTTTGTGTCCACCAGATGGGTAAATTCACTGACTGTATCAAATTGTCCCTCTGACATCCTAATGATGATTCACTGTCTGATCCCTTAAGTGCAGAAACACTTCACATTTTACTGTCACTGGCCAGACATGCACCCATTTATCAACAAAACCACTCACTGTTGTTGAAATGGTTTGAGGTTTGACCTACTTTCTGTGTCTTACATTTCCAGAATCCGCACTCTTGTTTCTTCTCTGAAATAAAAGCCTGTTTCCCAATTTCCCTCAATAATGAATCTCCTTTCTCTTATTCCTGTGATTATGCAACAACATGAAGTCTGACTCAACGTCAATATTACCCTGTTAAGGCCATTGCCAGTGGGGTACAATGCATCATAGGGACAGTTTTATAAGGCACACGCAGTGCTTTGTTCTTATTTGCCATGCATGTACAAAGGGGTGATAAAAGACAGCAGCCAACAGAGGAAATGGCAGAGAATAAGTTGTAAAAGTCTGGGATATTCACACACTGCAGGTTTTTCCTCTTGGCTACAACAGCTGGAGAGTGGGTAAAACAGTATCAGCTAATTGCTGCAACTTAGACTATATCAGGTCCATTGGTGAGCAGCCAGTATGAACATCGAATACCAAACTCAGCACTGATTATTTGGACTAGATGACTCAAACTTTGTGACTCAGCAAATGTCAATCACTATTTGTCCCTCTGCCTTTCTTTTCTTAGCTTTAGTTGCCATGTTGCCATAATCTAATATCAAAAATAAATTTTCTAGATCTGTACTAAACAGGGTAAAACAAAAGGCCATACCAAGCAATTTAAAGCCACTATGTGTGTATTTTAAGCCATGATAGGCGCATGATGGCAGTCAGTTGGTCCACCACTCTGGTGTAGACTGAAATATGTCAACAAAGATGGTTTCCATGAAAGTCTGTGCAAACATTCATGGTCCCCAGAACATGAACCATGTGGACTTTGATGATCCCCTGAGTTTTCCTCTAGCGTCTCGTGAGGTCCACATTTGTCGTTTTGGTAAAATATCTCTATGATATAACTATTGGATTGTCATGGTACAGACATTCATATGCCCCTCAGGATGAATTGTAATCACTTTGCTGATGAGAGTATTACTGTCAGTCTCCTCTGTACTTTGGGTTTTGTTCTAATTAAGTAACGCCTTATTTTCACTGCATGGAACGACTCGGCTCGACTGAACTTGCTAGGAAGCGTTTTTTTCTTGGTTTTCTATTGGCAGAAGTTGTGGATATTACCTGCTCCCTTTTTGTTATCAACTCAGTCGGGGTTCCAAGAGAACTGGGTCGATAGGTGGAGTTAAAACACTGCAGACCCCCGATTGGTCAGAGAGAATAGTTACTAATCGTCACTTGTGCAACACGGGACATCTTGCACTGCATCCAGTCTAATGTTGAAAACAGAAGTTTCACACAGATAGACAAAGATTCCCAGCTACATGGAAGGAGGTACTATTTGCAGTGGAAAACCGTTAAAATTGTATCTAAGGACGTTCTTAAGGATAAATACATGGAATTATTCTGAAATCTGACCTGGAGGTAAAGTGGTTAAAGGTTGATGATATATAAAAAAATCCCTTCCATGAGATTTGTCTGGTTTGAGATAATAATTGTTATTCCTGGTGATCTGTGATCTTTTAAATGTTCTTAAACTGTGTTACTATTTGAAAAACCAGTGAGAGACAATGTAATGGAAACAAAAACAGGACACCAGACTTAAGACCAAAAACAGATTCCAGTGCCACAAGCCTGACTCATAACAAGGGAACACTCACAGAGGACTTGGAGGGAGGGTTGAAGTCGAGCCAGTGCTCTGTCTCCTGAGGACCGAGCTGTCGTAGGGAGAGCACGCACTCCGCCGCCGTACGTTTCCTGGGGTTGTGTGTTTGCAGCCGCAACACCAGAGCACTGCAGCGCAACTGCTGGAGACGCAGCGCAAATACAAAGGTCTCCATGAAGGACACGTCCTAAAGAGAAAAAGGAGCAGACAATAAAGTCATTCAGAAACAATAAATCCATTTGATGCTAACTGGAACAACGCTGCAAAGTTTTTCTCCCTCAAAAAAAGGTACATAGCATCTGAAGAAAGGAAAAGAGCCAAATGAAAACCACCTTTTTATTCATAAACCTTCTCTTAAAACCTGAGTTACAACTTTATTTGTGACCATAAACATAAAAATAACTTTAATTTCTGCATTTCATCTGTTTTTAGACAGCGGTCCTCTGCATTACCTGACAGTACTCCTTAATCGAGCTCTTGAACTGTATCGGTTTGGGGATGGTGATGATCCCTTTAAATCCAATCTTTTGTTGCTCCACTCCATCCAGAGGAACGTTGAGGTCTGAACACTGATAACGAAAGAGGAAAAAGAACATTTTAGTCGGGGCAGGTCAAATCTATTTATAGGCTCAAGTGATCTTAAGCAAACAGGTTTGGGGCAAACTGCTCTACTTATCAAAAAGGACACAAATACAAATCTGTGGATATGAGAATTATGTGAGTATTATTTTTATTGTTTTTAATATTTTCAGAAACAACAGGCTGCTTTCATTTGATGTGCTCTTTTTCTTTTGTAAAACCTTTATTCATGCAGGACATGCTTCATTAATGCTCCAGGAAAGACATTTGACATAATGTCACACAACAAGGGCATTTGTTCAATGTTCAAAAGTCCCACTGGATAGGTCAAGTGCTGCACTAAACCCAAATGAACCCTAACCAAAACCTTAATCTTGGGTGGGAAAGAGGTCCCACTTTTTTATTTTTGACCCAGTTCCTTGAGAAGACGTCTCTTAAAGTCTTAAAACTGTAAACAAATATTTAGCACACACACAGTGGGTGTCGCCTTTTGCGTGAATGCACTCTTCCTCAGATGCACGTATCACTGTGCTTTAGCATCAATGGGGACAGTTCTGTTCCTTAAAAAAAAATAACCTTTTCCTGCCTGAGTGTCTGAGCCAAAGTTAATAGAGCACTGAGAGGAGCTAATAGAGACCTGTGTTCTGGACACACAGAGGGTCCATTGACAAATGCTGTAGAAGAGCACAATGGAGCTTTTTGTGTCCTCATGCTGCCCTTTTTCCTCGCAGCATGTAACCTTACCTGGACCAGAGTGATCCACACCTGCTCCACAGCCTCCTGGTAGCTCACTCGGACGCACACCTTCCCCAACTCGCGCTCGTCCCCAGACAGGTTGATGGAGTCTGTAACATTTGAATGAGACGAAAGCAGCGCAACAGGAACAAATTATTAGATGTAATGTTATAATTTAGATATGAGCTATATTAAGTTTTTGTTTGAATGTTAAAAGCTGATATAGATGGAAATGTATACGCTTTTGTACCAAATTTAATGTATAATCTAAGATTTCATCTTTCTGGATTGTTTATGAATACAACAGTATTCATGGTCCTCACAAAACACAGCATTATTGTTGCATAGTATAAAAAAAGCAAAATTAATAGAGGTGGCCATTTGTCATGGCAGTTCATGACTTAATTGAAAAAGTTGTAACATAAGTTGCAATTGAAAGAAAAAACAGCAACCAAAAGGAAAAACAACTTTATCTTTATACAAATAATTTATCTCTTATTATAACAAAGCAGCCTCTCTTCATGGAATAATACAATCTTTATGTAAGAAGGCTTATCTCTGAAGCTCAATTGTGGACTGTAGTGAAAACATTTGGAAGTGATTACTATGTCTGCCCTTTCATGGTTGCACAATGCAGAGTGATCGTAATCAGACTGAAGTCATGACCCCTTGGGTCTTTGTGTTTTCTTTTTTTTTCTTCACCAGAAGATGACGGTGGTAGACAGAGCTCCACCCAAACATGAAGTTTAAAAGGGAAAATGCTTGTAGATAGAGGTAAATCTGTGTTTAAGTTACCCAGGCTGCTTTCGATGGAGCCTATCATGGAGGATGTGCTGCTGAGGACGCTGGAGACGGAGTCGAAGCGCTGCAGGCGAATCCAAAACACATACAGATAGTCAGAAGAGCACGAAAGGTTCATTATCCTATAAACTTTATAATTTAACAACAGTCAGCAGCCACTTTTATGAGGCTGTACATAGGTGCGGGTATAATGTTTACCATGTTCAGTATCTTAAACAATTCCCATTAAACACAAAGTACAGCTGAGGCTAATAAGAGTGTCATTAGTTTGGCAGGTATGCAGTCATAAACCAAAATACTGTCAGGGGATCAAAGATATTACAGTTCATCCTCTGAGGACCATGAATGCTTGAACCTGAATTTCAGGTCATTAGGATTTATCATCTGGGGACAGTTGTTGAGATACTGACCAACGTAGCTTTGAGATTGTAGGAATGACAATGAAAATCACTTCACATCCTCTTCTTTAACTTTAAAAACACCACCTCTCACTGGTTCTTATTGCTTTACTTGCACTTTTCATTTTACATCTTCATTCAGTAAACTCTGGTTTACTGCTATTAGATATATTGCCAAGGTGCGCCTTACTTTTATTACTGTTTGCTCATAGTGTTGCCAGGCTAAACATTTGAACTAACTGAAACGTAATTTAAAAAACCACTGCATGTTGCTGTGGCTAATAGACACATCAACAGAAAGTGAATGTAAATGTATCCGTGTTGATTCACAACATTCAAAACAGTGCTCTGTCATTTATGTGATATACTGTAATGTTTTTTGAGGTTTTGGGCGAGACATTAAATCGATTGTTTGTAACACAGCTATTCGTGTTAAGTTATAAGAGCAGTTGACAGGTATACTATACCACATCCTTAACAGAACAAAGAAATACGCCCCAAATTGCTCATTGTTTTCCACCATATTGTATTAGTGATTAAATACCACTTAGTCGCAGACAATCTACAGCTGAATCATACATAGCAAACAAAAATACATTCAGGGACGGCTGCCAGACTGGAGGAGTAAGTGCTGAACTTTATCATCACTTTCAAATTAAGTTCCATAAAACCTTTTAGATCCACTTCAAAAGGACTCACATGATTATCTCCATCATCAACTTTCTATTATAAATAGATGATCTCTGAGGGTGTTTTGACTTTTTTGTTATTTTAAAGATGCAAAGAAGTTATATGGCGTCCCAAATTGGACATAAAGTAGTTAGTAAAGTGTGACTAGATAGAGTGAAATGGCCAAGACACAGATCTCAGTGAGGCACTTCTCCTGTTTATTAAAGTTATATATAATTACAGTGAGTGTAAAAAGACATATACAGGCTTTTTTATAAATGTTTTCCTGTTTTCAATCAACTGAATAAAAACTTTTAATTAAGTTATTTAGTTATACTTATAGTTGGACATTTTGATAAATAAATGTATTAATTTTCTTAGCATTAGTTGAAAATATCAATACCACTCTCATAAATCTCTGTTCAATATTGGGCAACAGCCAGCAGCTGGTTAGCTTAGCCTGGCATAAAGACTGGAAACAGGGGGGAAACAGCTAGCCTGGCTCTGTCCAAAGGTAACAAAATCCGCCTCCAAGGCTCACAAATGAACAAATTATATCTCATTTGTTCAAGACATACAAAAAACAAAAGGTGTCAAAATGAGAAATTGTGTTTTTACAAAGAATTTAGTGCTGGAGTATTAGTGGAGACGGTCTGGAAGGTCTCCAGGAAATAGTCAGATATATAACCCACGGTAAAACCACAACATGTCATTTTTACACTTTGTTGTTGTTTTTTTTAACAAATGAGATATAATATGTTTAATAGGGAGCTTTAGAGATGCTAGTATTCAGATTTTGTTACATTTGGACAGAGCCAGGCTAGCATGGGGAACCTGTTTAACTTTTTTTTTTACGTACTATGAGTGAAATCGTGTATATTTTTTTTCCAGTGCCTCCATATTTGTAGAATGTGTTGTTTTATCAGAAGTGGCACAATTTCTGAAATATTTCTGCTGTCAGTAAACATGATATCTGAATGGCAAGTATGTTTTTGAGACTTTTAAACACAGTTAAGTTTAACAGTGTAGATTAGCTGCACCCATCCAGCAGCTCACCTGCTCCTTATAATAAACTCTTCAGGATATAATGACCACCTCACTTTACCCCCTTAAATTAAAATACCAGCCTGTGAGACTTTGCAATGTTGCACTATGCTGCTGAGGATAGTGGAAACTGTAAAACTATATTTAGTCAAGGTTGACACAGGGTGAGAAACGATGTGTGAATACAGATTAGATAGAGAGCGATCTCACCTGCATGTGATTCGTAGAGCTGGACAGATCAAACATGGAGCTGCTCAGTCGCTGCTCGACGGCCGGCTTCAGAATCCAACCTAGAGCCAAAACATCAAACAGATACATAGATTATTTCTTATCCCTTTATTTACAACACTTATGTCTCTACAACTGCAGATAAACTGAAAATTGGGGCAAACTGTTGAATAGGTGTTACATAATAATGAATATGCACACTGTGTTTGGCTGTAACACAAACTTCTAATTTCTTTTTTAGCACCTTAAACATATACAAAAGTAAGAAATCCAAACATTGTGAGATATAAATGTACAAATGATTGATTTCTGATTGGCATACAGTCAGAGATCTTTGATATGGTTTACTTCTGCGTCTGCTACCTGGACTTTGGGGACCGCCGTTTTTGTTCTTAAGTGTGTTGCGGCGTGTCGAGCCGGGTGACACGAACTCCGCCATCTGACCCTGATGGAAGCTGGACTCGGGGCTGTAGGTGAAGTGACTGGAGCCCAGCAGCTCTGCTTTCCTCTCTGCATACGTGCACCGGGCTGAACCTGCAGACAGAAAGCAGAGTTGGAGGTCAGCTTACATCCATTTGACCAAATTATTCTTTTCAGTCAGTAAACTGAAGGACCACAGCTATTCATTAAGAACCAGGATATCCTGGTACTTGTCTCCTGTGTAATCAAATATCCGGCCGTACCTCGGTAACCTCTGAGCTGATTTTAATGAAACTTAGACACATGATGCAATTGGCTCTGTGAGTCCACAGTGAGGGTTGAGCTTGTTAGGGTGGAGTAATATGTGTCAGTCGACCTAACCCTATATTGAGGCGAGATTACATGTGTTATTCCACCCTAGTTAAACTCTATCTCTGGGCTGACTGACCTATTATAAAGTGTGTCATAATTTCAAGCTCTAAAAAAGCCAAAATTCTTCAACTGTAAAATGACCTGATGGAGACGCTGTTGCAGTCAAAATATATCGCCCAAGACCAATCAAACCTTTGTCTCGTCAAACTAATAGACAACTAAAAGTTCAGATATCAATTACATGTTGTGTATATAGTGTGGTTAGAGACACTGTGATGATGGGACTGGCATTATTTACCAACCCAACCTTTAAATCAACACTAACAGCAGATTAATACATTGTTGGAGTTCATTTGCACATGACAGTGTAAATGACTTTAGTCCCTCAAGATACTGAGCATCTTCCAGTGCAAACAAAGGGAGAACAGCCAGCTGATGTCATTCTTCATTAGGTACATACTCTGAAGCCCAGACTGCAAATTGGGGTATCGGGAGCCTCTGGGTTGGATGTAAGAGGCCTTGAAGGTCGGCAGGACAAACGGCACCTCTCTGCCATCCGGGGGCAGCTTGGATAGTAGGTAATCTTCTGTGACCCCCCTTTTCCCTTCATCTAGCTCCCGTCCTAATGCTGCTGCCTTGTTCGGAGGCATCTTCAGTGTGATCACTTGAAAGCAGAAGAAATCACTCAATCAGAAACAAAACACTCTGTCAAAGCTGTCTGATACGCAGCTGTGCAAGACATCAGTTTACCTTGGGTCTCCTGCTCCTTTCCTTTCTTCTTCATGAATGTCTTGCAGCAGTCTTTGAGGCACTCCATGGCTGCAACTGGAAATATTTCAATGTTAAGAGACTAAGTGGAAGTTATAGTTTAAACAGTAAACAGTGATACCACCAGGCCTGGAACAAGCCTTTCTGGGGACCTAATCAGAAGGTGATAACACTCCAAATACCCAAATTTGTTATTGTGCCCACCAGGTTTGGCATTAATTAAAATAAAATTCTTGTTATAGTGCAGCCCTATCAATCCCAAACTTTGGCATAGTGCCCAGATACCGTGTTGTGATCCCAAATTTTAATTCCACAAAAAACAATGTTTGGTTTTGCACCCCAACATTTTTTTTCCAATTTGGGGGAAAATGTGTCAATTGTTATGGTCCCAAGATTCCCAGATTTGTTGATATAATCCCACAATTATATAGATTGATAGATTGATAGATAGATATGTTCCGTTTATCCCAAACCCCAAAGCGAGAGTGAACCCCAAATTTGGTAAAGAGCCCCAAGATGTGTGATCCAAAAATGTGATGTAATGCATCGACACTGGCACAATTTGCTTTGCAAAAACATATAATCTTAAAATGTATTATTGTTACCATAAATCCCAAAGTTTGTGATTTGATGTAATGCCCAAATGCGCCCAACTCCTCCAAAATCGGTGCAATGACCCCAAAATTATAATCCCCGAATTATTTCCCTGCAGATTATTGCAATTATTTTATAATATATAATATAATATAATCTCAAACCCCTAATTTCACTCTCATGGCTGCTAAATTATGACAAAAAGAAGAAATGAGTACACTTTCAGTGAGTTTGTGGACCTCCTGGAGGATCGATTAACACTCAGCTGCAATCACAAAGTGAAGCGCATAAATCATTTCATCAGCCCGGAACCAACTACTCCACAAACAGCGCGCTGTGCTGCGGGCGTATGGAGGAATTTGCGTCGGTGTCACCTTGCTACATAAACATTACACAGCAATTAATCAACTATTACCTGGAATTACAAAAACCAGCAAACATGGAAACTTACCTATGAGATGTTTTCAGTGAAAGAGGATAAACTTTGTGCATCCAGCGGTGCAGTTCACCCTCATGGGCCGGAGGAGGGAAATGCCAGTAAGCTCAGGTTTGTGGTGTCTACTTTAGTTACAGCTCTCTCTCTCTCTCTCTCTCACTCTCTCTTTCTCTTTCTCTCCTTCACCCTCCTCCCCCCTTTTCTGACTCTCTAATTCCCGGACTGACTCAGTGCGTATTTGCGCTTCCTTCCCCGAACAGAGCACCACTTTCTGTTTGGGTGTTTTTTTTTTTTTTTACCACTGTCCAAATATTAATCCACCATACAGGAACAGTACGCCATTATTTATTTAATTAATTACGGGACTCACTGACAGCTCCAACCAAGTCATATTCCCACATTTTATTAGTTTGCCAAAATACCCCAAAATTAGTTACCTGATAATATAATCCTGAATTGTAGTGCTCAATGTCAAAAACTGGTAGGGTGCCCCAAAAATGTGTGCACCCAATTCCTCCAAATCTGCTGTATTGCCCCCAAAGATTGCCATCTATTATAGTCCCATTTGTTAATATAGAAGCCCAAACATGTGTTAATTGATCCATATGTTATTACAGTGCTCCCCTAGTGCCTCAGTTTGGTAGTGCTAAAAATGAGCTGCTTAGAATATAATAAAATCTGCAAAGTTGTTACAGTACCCA
>NW_023339873.1:4733732-4745367 GCF_004916995.1 Morone saxatilis
AGAATAATAAAAATTTATATTGTGAGCACAAACCTCCCAAATTAAAGTTACAAAATGTGTCATCCCAAATCCCAAATCCCCCATATTTGCATCAGATGCCCCAAATGTGTGTCCCCAACATTTGTTATTAATAATTCCACCACTTGTTATAGTCTCCCCTCAAAATATTACATTCATATAATCCCAAAATAAGATGTAGTTTCAGGAGTTGACGAGCCTGCTCATGGCAGGGACAGTTGTGTGGTGAAGACATTTATTGGACTAAAATAAACTGTGATCAATAATTCAGTTAATGACTGATTGTTACATCATTTCAAGCCTCTGCAAATGCACAATTACACTTCGGCTCCGATAACCGACTCTCCTCCTGTCTCATAAAAAAACACGACAATGATCTTGTGGCACTCGTGATGTAATGACAGCTCTTGAATTCAGGCATATAAAAAGTCACTTTCACAGCTTATCTGAAGGGATGAAAATTCACAGACAACTGGGGGGAAACTGTATTGTGTATACACTGGTACTCGGTGGGGGTACTTTCCATCATTTTCAGGTCATTTTCTAAATAGAGGATGTCAGAAATTGTACACCATAAATATCCCTCTGTGTCGAAAGTCCATATCGCAGCTATAAAAGCTCAGTGTCCATTAAACCAGGGTGGGGATTCCAGCATAGGGATGCTTTCCCATCAGCTGATCTTTGCTGAGTCTTTATCGGACGTGTCTTTACTGAGGATGACATAATGTTAAAAAAAAAAAAAAAAGCTGTCTCAAACAAACCATTACATCAGCTGCAGATGAGTGCAGCTTGATTCTTAGGGGGTCGATGAAGTTCATTTGGGACACTCAGAACGGGTGCTCTGAGACAAATACCGTCAGACGTATGATGGAGCTGCCTCTGAAGTTGATGACATTGTTGACTGTGACCATCTCCAAGTCCAGCACCACCTCCCTGGGTCCCTTGATGGGCCGTGACAAGACGAGTGTGGCGCTCACATTGCTGGTTTGCTGGTAGATAAAGAAAACAGGGGAGGAATGTGAGGAATGAAGTGCAGGGAAGCGTTTGAATGTGTCAGCTAAGCATGACGGAGGAAATGAAAGTAGTAGAGCTTTTGTCGTATGATTCACAACTTCAAACATAAGCACAAAGTCAAGGAAGTTAGTGTGTTTTCCATAGTGCATGAGGTCAGACCTGCAAAGCTTGTTTAAACAACAGAAGGTTACTCAATAAGATATTGTAAAAACTCATGTGGTCATTTAAATCATGGTACAGATTATCTTTATAGTTTGAAATCCTCCTAAAAAGTCTCTTCTAAGTTTGTATTTTACTCATTTGAGAAACAAAAATCACCTTCCCAAATTATTATTATTAATTATACAACAATTATGCGCCATTCTACTGGCCTGGCACACTGCATGAGTGGTCAGGGCTGCCTATCACTTACTCCCCCCTACAGGCATTGTGCCCTATGTAATACTGTGTTAACTTGGTTTATAGGCCATTTTCACAGACATTTTGACTTTTCATAGTAGGAAAAGTGTTATTATTAACATTAACAATGGTTCTGCTCTGTTCAGATGTCTCAGTAATTTAACCATCATTCATTTTATTATGACATGTCAAAACATCTTTTGTGGAAAAGGGCTGTTGGTATGTAAACAAATGATATTAGAGCTGAATAATTCATGTTTCCACACATGTTTGTATTCAGAATCTGTTCAGAATCACACCTATATGAAAGTGATTTAGCTCAAGTAAGTAAAACCAATATATTTTATATTTTATAACATTTAAAATCTGGCATAGAAGCCCCAAAACATGGTAATTATTACAGCCCTTAACTTTCTTTATATGGTCCCCATATCAGACAAAATCTGTCCACAGAATTTTTTATATTTTGAGACTTGAGAGCCCACTGCAGACTATATTAAAACAAGGGATTGTGTCGTTAAATGGCTAAATTAAACAGGAGTGCATAGTTACTCCTTGATGGCAACTTTTGTATATCACAAAAATCATTTTGTTTCTATGAAAAGATCAAGAGTGTGATACTATGAGTGATATTCAGTCTGATGCTTGTGAATAGAAATTATACACATGAAGTGATTCTGATAATAATATGCAAAATAATCACATAAGACCATTTCTGATGATTTTGGCAACATTTTGGTAACTAAACGCTCATAGCTGTGGTGTTTCTGTGCTCTGTACATATTGCTTAACACTCAAAGAGTAGTGCAGTTATCCTTCCTGCTCAGTTCTGTACAGAGTTTCTGAAGGTGGCACTGTTCTCTTTGTCTGTTAACTTACTTACTACAAAGTTCTTGCTCTCTTTATTGCTAAGAAACTTGAGTAGCTTGCTGCTTTTAGCAACATAAACCCACTGCTTCCTCCTGTATGTATTTTCCATCAAACAAAAAAAGGAAATCCATTTAATTTTATTCCTCTGAGGCGTTGATGTCTGCTTGTGAAATTTCAGCATGAGGTTTTATCGTTTCATCTTGTTCCTTCGCCTTCATATCTACAGGTTAGTGAAGTGTCTCATTAATGTCTGAAATACTCACTCGCATGTAAAACTCTCGTCCTTCGTTGCCCGACTTTATCTGGAAGATGTAGAAGGCGCCAGGGTAACGCGTGGTGGCCTGCATCTGGAAGATGTCTGCAGGCACACTGCGCCCCGACGACAAGTCCATGTGTCGGTACAGAATAGTGAAGGGTTTGTCCCTGCAGGCAGGGTTTTCAGCTGAGCACATACACTGACTGCATAGGAGGAGACACAGAAGGAGTTACATGTAACACATAAGTAAATAAATAAAGGTATGTTTGTGTGACAAAGAACATAAATGTAATGGCACACAGATGAAGATGCGTTCAAAGGTTGAAAATGGAGCTGTAATACTTACTTGTCACTAACTTCAATGTAAGGAGAGTGACACTGTAAAGAATCCAGGCATGTATAGCCTCCCTGGAAATTGAAACATACTTGTGCTGTTGTACAGGTGTTGTTACCAGTGTCACATTCATTGATATCTTCAAAATCAAACACACAATAATCAAAGTCAGTTAAAACATCATCATCATCATCATCATCATCATCATCATTATCATCATCATCAGAGAAACAACATTTAGAAAGCATCAACAATACAATAAGACTGTATCTGGTGGTACAATGGTACAAAAAACAAACAGAATACATAATAATACTAAATAAAGTGACACTTGTTTAATTAGCGGATGTAAAAACTGATCAGTAAACATGTAGTAAAGTACAGATGTGCCATTTATACAAAATAAAAAACACAAATAATGAAAACATATTCTTTGCTAAATGGATCAAAGTAACACAGGATTAAATTATATTCAAAACCTTCCTGTTAAAAAATAATCACTATACACAACAAGGGAATTCCCAGCAGTTTTTCAAGTAATGTTTCTATTTATAGCTGCCCAGATATTTGCTCTCTGTGATGCTGCATCTAACTGAGGTGAAACAGACGTACCTTCACAACTCCTGCCGTCCTCGTATACATAATATCCAGGCGGACAGATGCAGGAGAAAGAACCGGGGGTGTTCACACATCTGTGCTGACACAGAAACTCAGTGAAGCTGCACTCATCCAAGTCTACGGGGATAAAGAAGCAGGATTAATACTCATCAGAAAAAGATTGTGGGGGCCCACTGTCAATATTCATGCAGATTCAAAGAGGATTTAGGTGTGAATGTATTTGTCTGTCTACACTTTATTTCTGCCTTTTACACTCTGGCAGCCTCTCCAGGCTGCTGCACAGGATATGTGGTTAAAATATATGAATGGATAGACAGTGTTCTAATGTATAACACTATAAAAGAAAACATTGACAATATAAATCTAGATAAGTGTACATAGATTTCAAATGCACATTTTTATTTCTTTATTTTACATTTTGACAGGTTACTATATACAAGGTTAAGTAATAGTTATATATATGTGGGGAAAAAGTGAAATTGTACAGAACAGATCAGTCTTACTCGATGATGGTATGTCAAACTTTAACGCCCCACATATAGAAAATGCTCTGAAGACAGCCATGAAATTTCAATTTGAATGCAGAAGTGTGTGTCCCTGTTAAAATACTAAATTAAATATTGATTAGACACCATTAAAATATAAAAGCCCACAACCGGCTCGTCTCACCAATGCATGAAGTCCCGTCGGCCGCCAACTCAAATCCCTCGTCACAGTTGCACATGAAGGAGCCGTAGGTGTTGAAGCAGCCGTGACTGCATGGTTCATCTTCACACTCATCCACATCTGGAGGAACAACCGAGTTTAATACAACATCGGTACTCTGCATGGAAGTGTGCATGTGTGTTTATCTGTGTGACAGCAAGAAAAGAAAAGAAACAATGTGCTTGCCCATGTGTGTATGATTGTTTGTGGGTGTGCTTCTGTGTGTGTACCTTGACAGGTCCTGCTGTCTGGGTTGAGGATGAAGCCAGGGTTACAGGAGCAGGAATAAGAGCCAGGGACATTGGCACACAGCTGTTGGCAGTAACCATAGCGACATTCATCAATATCTGGTCAAAAAGAAAGAGACAAGCTGGTTATGAACCGTAACATATCAGTACTGCAGGTCTGTTTACTGTCATATAAATAAAAACCGAGTGTGAAAATTGTCAAGACAATTTTGATTTGATTTGGCAAAAACTTTGTTAAACTGCTTTACTGCAAAGAACAAGAAGAGGGCGCTGTTCTGCTAGAGTAGGGCTAAAGCTGTCAGAGGTCATAATGGCATTTAAATAAACCAGGACAGAAAGCAGTATTGTCTTTTTTAAATCATTGCTTGATGTGATATGCTTACAAGTAATATGGTCTTAGTTTTAGGAAATACTTGCACTGATATCCACACTTGGCCCCTGTCTCATTTGTAATGGACCGCTATGGTGGTTGATGCCAATAACTACAAATCATGTGCAATCCACTTTACTGCCAGATCAATTTTGTACCTTCAAGGCTGCAATTAGATTCATTACAGTATTGAAAAATCCATTCGAGGAACCAGAAACCTGCTTGACAGAGATAAACCATCTCAATGAATAATTACTCCACTTAATTACCTGGTAATGACCGGTGCTGTATGATAACTCTGAAACTCCTCTTGTTGGTGATTTTATGGGAATACCTGCAGACTTCAAACTCAACTGCTGGACCATCAAATTCACATTATCCTTTTTTACAATGTTTAATCAGCTAATTTCCTTCCAGATCTTTTCCAAACAACACAGCTTGTGAATACAATGCCTTTTTGAAACAAAACCCTAACCCTAACCCTTTCTAAGGTAAGAAAACACAATTATTTTCGGGTGATTATATTCTTTTTACTCCCAATACATCCTCCTAAATGTTAGACACTGGAACGGCATGCTAATGTTTAAAAATGTTAAAAACAGTTTACTCACCCTGGCACTGTCCACCAATTAGCCAGTATCCTTCAGTGCAGGAACAGGTGTAGCCACCTGCTGTATTGATGCAGACCTGGGTGGGGTTGCAGTGATGAGAGTTTGTCTCACATTCATCAATATCTGGAACAAGAGAAGGAGCAGAGAGAGGAGATGTTGTTAGATAGATAGATAGATTAGATAGATAGATAGATAGATAGATAGATAGATAGATAGATAGATAGAATAGAGTAGAAGTAGATAGATAGATTTAGATAGATAGATAGATAGATAGATTCAGGTTTACATATATTGCTCACATGCATTCCCACTAGACTAGAATTTACCCTGCTGATTTGGTTTGTTTCTCCACCACTCAGGCTTTCATCACTTTGTGTTTAAGAAACTCTTAACACAACAGCTAACATTTCAATACAGCATCAGCTTACAATTGTTTTTGCACAGGATTAAAGATTTCTCAGATTACAATCTGAATTCCTTTGACGCCCCTGGAGCAGCTCACACACTACATCATAATAGCCACATTTCCTTATGAGGATATGACAAATCAAGAATTCCATCTTCTGTTTATGGTTCTCAGACCATGAAGTCACCAATCTTTAGAAAAAACGGTGGGGGATTCGGGTGGGAGCCTGGCTTTCTGTTTGGACAGGCAGCTATGATAAGCGATAACGTCTGTCGGTGAGACCGCTGCCCTTTGTGCCAACTTGGACCACTGGCCCTACACGGGGGTGGAGGAGGCCCGGAGTGCTTGGGCCGCCCGCCAAAAGCTACATGGCCCCAGCACCTGATTGCAGTTACCAGTCAACCTCTTTGAATGGTCTTCATCTGCACCCCATGTGTACTGTAAGCCTTGTTGCAGATCTCCAACGTACACACACAGGCTTGCAGGAGTGTTTCAGCTCAGCTCCTTATATAGACTGTTTCATGAGCTGCTGCTGACAATCCTGATCAGCTTCAGGGAAGACATGACGGATGGGATTTGTATGAAATGGCTGAATGTAGTTCACAGTAAGAAAACTGAGAAAACCTGACCAGCTGAAAGATTTTCACACCAAGTTTGTACACAGACTGATCCCAAATAATCCCACAGTTGTTTTTAATGCCAGGTCCTCTCGGTTGCAAAGATTAACATGTCAGCTGTGTTCATCATCTACGCTCAAACCACATTGGAAAATACTCTGAATGTGATCAGAAGCAATTTATAACTGAGTGACGAGAGAAATATCACAGTCTTGTTTTCAGATCGATTATCAGGCATTCTTGAGTTTATCTGTTGGTTTTGAAAGCCCACAAGGTCGGAAATGTTTCTACAGCCGCAGAGGAGCATGTAATCCTTTAACTCAAGGAAAAACATTTATGAGCGGAAATGAACAGTACAGTCCAATGTGAAATTTAAAACAAGATGAGAGCTGAACTATCGAGGCTTTATTTCACTTATAACACTCTGGTTCATATGACAGCTTAAAGGGCCAATTCACCCGGCCTCTGCCACTTTTAGTGTCCGTTCAGGCAGGTAGTTTTAGTTTTATGTGCAGAATCTTTGAGCTATCTTCCTCCAAAATGTCTGCAGTAAATCCAGTAATGAAGGTGAATAGAATTTCATATGTTCTCCTTGAAAAACGATATTGGAAATATGTCCAGCTTATTCTGCTACATCTACAAACTCGCTGTAATAGTTTTATTGGAGAAGAGAGAATTTCTTTGGGAGAATATTTGAAGATTCTTCACAGTAAAGTCTGTGGAATATCACTATTTTTGGAAAGAGTTATGGGGGACACCCTTGTCCATATACTGGTTTAAGCAAGGCCCCCATAGTTCCAGTTAAAGGAATATTTAAACATTTTGTAAAACACACTTTATTGCTTTCTTGACAAGAATTATCTGTCCTTTCAGTGGGACGCTGGTGCTTAGCTTAGCCTAAAGACAGAAAACAGAGGGTACACCGCTAGCCTGGTTGTGTCCAAAACCCACTTACAATCACCTCTTTATCTATTATCTGTTATTTGTTTAATCCACACAAAAAATGTGTAAATCCGACAAGTGCAGTTGCAAGTTGTGACACGTTTTTTTTTTTTTTACTTTGGACTTGCTAAGCTACAGTTCAGACATGGAAATTCTTAATGCAATGGCATACAATGACTGTTTAGACTACAATTCTGTTTCCAACTTTGAGTCAACAGTTTGGAGAAGGCCCTTTTCTTTTTCAACATGGCCCCCGTGCACAAAGCCAGGTCCACAAAGTAATGATTGGTATGGAAGAACCTGAGTGGTCTGCACAGAGCCCTGACCTGGACTCCATCTAAAACCTTTGAGATGACCGCTAATGCAGGCGGTGAGCCAGGCCTTATCACCCAACATCAGTGGCCAAATTCATTAATACTCTTGTGGAAGAATTGGAGGAAATCCCTGCAGCCAGGCTCTGAAGTCTTGTAGAGTGGAGGCTGTTAAAGCTGCACGTGGGTTTGGAAAGTGTATCTGCATGTCTAGACACAACCGGGGATAAACAATAATGTCTTTTTGTAAATTGTATGCTGCTGCTGCAAGGATGGGTTTCAAAAATCAGCTAAGAGAGAAATAACATGCCATAATGCTTGCTTGTGAAATGCCTTTGCAGTACTATCTGACCTTGGAAACACAACCCCACAGATCCATACACGCATACCAGAGGGAAAGTTTGTCCTATTGTTCTCCCAGACTGGTGCCATTAGTGACACTGATGGAGCGTAGTGCCATTAGCTTTAAAGACAAAGCCATGTTTGTTGCAAGTTCAGACAGGAAGTCACAGTCTGTGTAATTTCTGCCCCATAGCAGCATCAATCAACAATCCATTACATCACCACACACACACACACACACACACACCAGCCTTCAGGGGTGTGAGGACTCCTTACGATTGGCCCCCACAGAGGCATGCCTGTTCTCCAGGCCCGGCTCAGGCACATATTTGGCAACAAATGACCTCATCTTTGGCACTCTGATGGTGTAGTTTACCCAAACAAGGTTGTGTGCCGATTCCCTGACAGGGCCTTCTCCCCTACAAAGGGAAACAGTCCGTATTTCTGCATGAGCTAAACTCTAAAGCTCTCTTTAGAAGGAGAAAACTGTACTATATGTGTACACTTTCCACTCATTACAGGGTCACGGCTGATTTATCCAAAATGACAGAAAAATGGCCCAAGTGGACTTTAAGGAGTCCATTTTCAACAGCTTGTCCCAGCTGGACACACTGTGGTAATTATGGTAAGATGTATTTAAGACAGCTGTGGCGGAGGAGAGGGGGGGGGGCATCAGACATTTACTGTTTATCTGACAGCTGGGATCTCTTGTGGTTGTGAAATTTAACAGAATCAATCAGAAAGCAGAAATTTACTCTCTGTGAGAAGTTGAAGGCCCCTCTGCTCCGGCTGGGTGACGGCAGACACGCTGCGACGCCGAGCATCAAACAACATCTGTCCCTGCGATCTGATGGATTCATGCATTCCCCTGGAGTTCAACCACGATCTTCAATAACTTACACTGAATTTCTGGCCTGCATCGCCTTTCCCTCGTGTCACCTCGTCCATCTAGTTTCACTCTAACATCTGATAAACAGCAGGAGGTGGCAGATGTGGGGACTGTCTCTCTCAAAATATTCACATGGTTCGAGCAGAGTCGCTGCAGAGATTCAGCAAAGGGGCTAGAAACTGGAAACAGCTGCAGCAGAGGACAGACCACCATCATCCACCCCTGCATCTCTTGAACAGTGAACATTCACTACACGTCACCTTTTAAGACTCACTTAACTCTTGCAGCTGCCAAGGGAACCGCTAAAAGTGAGGATCTGATGGCTTTAAAAACTGTTGGAAAAGTGATTCTAGGAGAGCTAATCTGACCCTCATCTAAAAGTGGCTCCCAACTGAAGGGATCAGGATCGATGTCGAAGGGTTTGATCATAAATCTGAGAGGTTACAAGACGATAAACATGGTAGAAAAGTAAAAAAATTATATTTCTGGGGATTTTGCATCAAAGTAAAATAGACCAATTTAAAAGGTAAAAATCACTCTTTCTTTAAATAAAATATGTAATTTGATTACAGTTAGATTCAGTAAAAGTGTGGATTATTAGCAGGATTAAAATAAAGAATGATATACTACAATGCACATGCACAGTGCGTATACAATACAACAAATTTGGTGTTGAGGTAAACCAAAAATAACAGAAAGTAATCAAGCTATGTTACTTTAATATTGTTATACTACATTTTAACAGATAATTAATGTTTGTATTGCATTACATTTTTAAAATGACCCTCCCAGCCTGGGTGGTACAGTATATTTAACTTGTGCACGCAGACACAGCCTCACTTTAAGGGCTCACGATCCAACTGTGGTTGCAGAAACAACAAACTGACTTCGGGCTCACTGGCTACATTGTGATGAATGGGTAGTACATGCTGACCCATTGTGGAGAACCAAACAAGGTTTTGTGCGGATGCTATAAGCAAACAACTGAAAACAATGAGCAGCAGTTTACGGGAAGTTGAAGAATCTTGACAGATAAGACCAACAGAGACGTGATGTGGTATTTCCTCCACATTTTTAAATCTGTGAGGTTTGCAACACAGTAGATGTAATGACTGTGTTTATGGTAATATATCAGTAACAGGAGACATTTTTCTGCATAACAAGTGCCTTTACTTTTGATTCTTTAAGTACATTTTGCTGCTTGATTGTAGATTATTGTATTGGTACTAACGTTAGGTAATTCATCCCACTACTGAAATCAGAGGATGTGTGACTCACCATTACAGCTGCCATCCTCTGCAACAGTATATCCCAGGATGCATTGCGCAGTTGTCCTCACTCTGGGGTAGCTGGGCTCCACAGATCTCGGGGGATCTGGGAGGAAGGTTTCTGAGAATCCGACCGACGTGTCCGGGTAACCTCGCTCTGGCAGGCCTGGGGTGTCCGGTCTGTACGGCTGGCTGTACAAGGTCCTTGGGATGCACAGGTAGCCTCCGTTCTGGTTCACACAGCGCATGTCTCCTCTGCAAGCATCTGGCAGGGTACGGCACTCATCCACATCTGGAAAACAGAGAAGTGCACTGATAAGGCCATTCCTGCATCCAGAACATCTGTGGGCTTGTGATCCATTTGCTTCTTACTACTATGTTAGTTTATCACACTCCACTGTGTTCTTACTCTAGATACAAGCCCAAAATATAACTTTTTTCACAATAGTTGAAGTCAAGTCACTTACCTATACACTGTCTTGCCCTGCGGTCATATGCAAAACCTTCTGTGCAGGTCTGAGGAGAGATGATCAACCATAATTCTTTTGACCATAATTCATGTCACCTGGAGTTGAACTCATGAAATATGTATTTCTATGAGAGTTTTATCTGCTTCAATCTGCCTTTCTATCTCTACATATTGATTGTGTGGCTATTTAACATAGTTTTCTTGTGTAAATAAAGCAGCTGACTACATCAAAATGCAGGCTATGACCATGACCTTAGTCTAAAATGAATGAAAACATGACTTCAGGAAAGGAAGTTGTTATGTTACCTGTCCGTGACCAGGCTGGATACAAAGCAGAATAAATACCAGAGCTGCCAACATCCTGCAAAGAGGGGATTTTAAGTTTACAGAGACAGCATCCCGTTACATATTCATTCAAACACATAACGAAAGCAAAAACAACTCAGCTAAGTCCATTACGCAAAAGTAAAGCCACATTCAGAAATACAACGAAGATTACTGACCTTGCACAGGAGCAAAACCTGAAGCCACGTATTTCAAAAAGCATGGTTTATGGTTTCTCTCAAAGGAAAGATCAAGACGACCCGTAAATTCTCCCCAAATCCCCTCTCCACTACCCAGCAGGGCTCTCGCCACCCCCCAACTATGCGCCTTTACGCGAAAGCCGACACCAGGTTTTCATTAACCGCTGTCTGGTCGAGCTGAAGCTCCGGCACATTGACCAACTGTTGCAGGAATGCCTTTTTCAAAATGGACTGTTCTGTCTCTGCCCCACTCTGTCGGCTCTACGGATTATTTAGCAATGCAAATTGACGGGCCCCCTCCGAGCGCTTTCACAACAGCTGGATTCAATCAGGGAGAGCCAGCCCCCTCCAGTCAGAGCGCGCAGAGAGACAGCGGCCCCACAGCGGCGCACTCTCTCCGACAAGCTGCTACTCCTGTGTCGTT
>NW_023339873.1:4745383-4766954 GCF_004916995.1 Morone saxatilis
GGGGGGGGGGGGGCATAAAAGGCATAAAACATACACAGTGAGTGACTGTTTTCAAAAGATATTAACAGCCCCCCCACCCTCCTCCAGTCCCACACGACTCCTTCTCGTACAGCTGAATGACACTGCACATCTGGAGCAGCCAAGGCAAGCTATCCACGCTGTAGTAGAAACATCTGGTTTACATGAATGTGCGTTAGTGGAAAAAAAAAAGAAAGAAGACAAAATGCACAGCAGGAAAGGGTCAGCAGTACCTTTATTTGATTTGAAATTCCAATTAAGTCACAGGTATCAGCCTCATTAAAGATCATCCAAGTTCAAGGTAATCCAACTCCTTTTTTGACAACTCTTCAGATTTTACATCTACAAAAAATTCTTTTACAGTGAGGATTTACATTTTATACATTTTATCAATACACCTGGAGAAACCCTGTAACATTCCTTCTGCAGCGGCTGATTGATGTCTATACAAAAATGTAGAGCAGCTCAGTTACAAGCTGGCCAGCTCTGGTCAGCTAAAACTTTTTAAATGTGCAGTTTTTACATTTTGTAAATATATATATTTATATTAACCATTTACAATCCTGATTATACAACTCATCTAATTAGCAAAAAACGCAGGCACTTAACTTCCAAAACTTCCTTAGTGCCCATAAATAGGAAAAACGCCACCCATTTACATATATATAACTATATAATAGTACTGTACTTAACATAAGAGCAGTCTCAAGCCTCTGATCAACCACAGTCCGCAGTTACAGCCATAATTACAATGCTTGTTGCATATCACAGTCTGGCCGTCTGGAAAAGACAAGATTTAGCAAAAATGTCTTTATGGTTTTAACAGATGTACTGAACCACATAAATCTCTACACAGGCCACTGCTGCCAGAGAGTTTTTAGGCAAGTCCTGGATCAGAAACAATTCACTGCATTGTTGAAAGGGAAAAAAGACTCAGAAGACAAGAAGAGTTGTTCAATACAAGTCTAATGATGAAAACTGAAGGACATGTTTCCTCTTGCAACGGAGGTGATGATTAACTCAACCCACATGTATCGAACCGCACACAATGAGTTTACAAGGTCACTTGTGTTCAGATCTGGTGCGATGAATAAAAAAAAAAAATTTCAAAATGTAAGACGTAATCAGAAGGACAGTTTCTATGACCCACAACTTGAAAATATTCTCTTCCTGCATCATTTTTGCATGTGGAGTCACTAAATTGATCATTTTCAACTTGTGGGTTAACAATAATGCTCAGCGGGAAACACTTTTACTGGTGTGTAAAGGGAGACTGTTGCATAGAACAATAATTGCAAGTAAAACTGAGTCTGAAAAAATCTTTTTAGTTCCAATCCCCTCCGAAAAAAAGGGAATATTAGCTTTTTATGAGTTCTCTGATTATTTAGGAAATAACAAAAAAGAGCAGCAATAAGTAGCAGAACTGCTCAAATATCTCAGTCTTTGTAGTGTAAAACTCATGTTGAATTAAGATATCTATCTGACACGCATCATGGGACCAATCACTGCTTTAACAAGTCTTTGAGCACAGCTCCAGCACTGGCCTCAGCTGAGACCGGCACAGGTGTGAAGGTGGGCAGGGCATCTGAGATGGGCTTCATCAGCAGGTGCCCTCCTGAGCCGCCAGAGCTGGAACCAGCCAGCAGGGGCACTGCAGCGGAACGAGGGGCCAGGAAAGGATTGGAATCGCCGGCTCGCTTGCTGACTGCTGCAGCTCCTGTGAAGAGAGAGGCTCAGATTTAAATAAGGTTTGTGTTTGGGGATGTTGGAGGAAGAACGCCATCGTCTCACATGACGGATTAAGCACACGAGAGAAAGAAACATCCAGGCGGCGGTTATTCCCAGAGGGGTTATTTACCTGCAGTGGTGCCGGAAGAAGCACCGCTGGATCTTCGCGGAGGCGGAGCGCTCAGAGTCTTGATGTCATGGGCTGAAAGCTTTGCTGCAGGCAGCGAAGGGGTCGACTCAATCTCCAGGAACTTTACAAACATCTCTGAGAAGGACTGAAACAAAAGATATTACATAGAGATATTTTAGCAAGGAAATTCTGCTTTACACCCTAAATAGGGAGTCAAAAATGAAGAGTTAGATTCAGAATTGCATCCTGGGAAGGAATCTTGCTCAAGAACTCTTTACTCTGCTGCCATAAATAGGTAGGTAGCTTTTTTTGCTAATTAGAAGAGGAGTTTGTCAGAGCATGAGGGTGGCAGGGCTGTTGTGTAACTCGCAATGCTTAAATGTACTGTTGAGACCACGTTGGCCATCATGGAGCATTGTGTAACTGTGGTGTAACATAGGCACAGAGAGCATGTATGTGAGATAGACATTGTGAATGCTTTGTTTCTCAGTTGAAGGTCTGTGGGGATTGATGTTATTTTTTAGAGGGACTGTATTTGGCATTTATTTATTTCATGAGAATTGAATTAATGTCTTTTGTAATTTTGCAGATATCACGCTCTCTTCTCCTCTTTTCAGTGGAAAAATGTGTTGTTTCTCTACAATTGCACGGAACTTATGCTGATGCCACGTCTTGTGTGCCTTGTGAGCCTTGTGATAAACGACAGTCCTGGGAACTGTTGTTCATTATAAAACCTGTTACATGTGCACTGCTCTGTGATCGGTTAGGGTAAAAAATATAAACTGTGTTAAAATAACTTAATGTGACGTTTATTTTTTTATTTTTTATTTTAATGTATGTTTAATGTATGTAATGTATGTTTTGTATGCTACTGGATACTTGAATTTCCCACGCGATAAATAAAGTATCCATCTATCTATCTAACTATCTATCTTACCGAGTTGAACCCCTGACCACTGGTGGGCCTTTGGGGAGTGTTTGGGACACTTTGTGCTCCTCTGCCTCCCAGCCAGCTTGACATCCATCCAGTAACACCATGCTGTCCGTCGTCCTCCAACATCTGCAGAGGGGAGGTAAGGAAGAGTAGACAAATACCATTAGATTCTTAGAAGGAATGAAGTCTATGAATCATCACAGACACATGATATTTTACGATCAAGCACAAAAAAGAAGTTATTAACCCTTATTTAACAAAGCAAAGGGATGAACAGTGCTGGTACATAAACGTTAAAGTCTTATACTTTTTATTCAGGCTATTTTTGAAGAGTAGATTTTCTTCTGTTTTCAAAGATGTGGTCAGATTATTTCAGTTTTAATTGCCCGTAGTTTCCTTTCTGCCTGCCACCACTTTCTGGAAAATTATTTTGTGGACCCACTCACTAGTTAAGCTTATATACAGGCACTCTGATTCTTTGCTGACAGCCCACACTCCTAGAAGGGAGTTGTGGCTTTGTCGTTCATGTCATTCACACACTAATCATCCTCTGTCTCGCAGGATTCAGCTATATGGACCCATATATAGAGTGTATGGATCACAGCTTTGGGCTAAAAAGGGAACAGAAGGGGGATACTTGCTGCTCCATTGAGGCCGATTCCAAAAAGTCGGCTGGTTTTGTGGGACTCTTGGCTGCCGTAAACACGAGTTGAGTGGAAAATTTAAATAGCATTAACAGGAGATGAGGGAGAGATGAAAAAAGTGGAATGACCTCCAACACAATAAAAATGGGTCTGTAATTGTAGTTGTAATCGCATTTGCCCCTCATCCTGTATCTGTTTTCCTTTAAGAGTGTTGGGTAATATACTTTGGAATCATTGGATGGAGTCCCAGAGGGTTCCTGCCAGAAGATTTGGATAAGGAAATGCTTTTTCAGAGCTCAGCTCTGAGAGGACATTCAGGGGCTCTGGAGTTAAAAGTCACCACTGAACAGTGACTTTCAGGGTCGACGGTAAGGACGTGTTTAAATAATTTAACATTTCAGAAGGTGGAGAAAGGTCCGTTACTGCCCCAGGTCACTCTGACTCTGACTTGAGTAAATAGAGTAATTGTTAAGTAAAAAAGTTAAGTATCTCAATGACTTTTGGATGGATTGCAATGAAATTTGGTACACACATTCATGTTTCTCCCAGAATGAGTTGTAATCACTTAGATGATCCTCTGACTTTTAAATCTAGGGCAAATATCAGTCAAAATCGTATTTTATCCAGTACTTTGATTTATGACCAAACACCTGCAAATCGAATGACATTCCCATCAGCTTCACAGAGCTGCTAGCGTGTCTGTAGACTCTTCATCTTGTTGAATGTTATTTTGTTGGTAAATCTGCACACTTTGTATTATTTACCAATGGAGATGTGAACTTGCAACACTTGAGACTCCCTCGAGTCAGACCTAGGTCACTAAGATGAAGACTTGAGACTTGACATGGACTTGCCACATAACAGTTTTCTCTGTTTAGCAACTGTCTTGTTAATTGTTTGTCCATCTCAGTCAGCAAGCTTTATCCTGCAGATAATGTTAATTGTTTATTATCCAGTTTTTCCATGCTGTCATGCTTTTTTAGACAGTTATTTTTTGCAATTGGTACACCAACGATAAATCTCTGATACCTCGTTAAGTAAGAGCTCTTCTGCTAAATAGTAGACTTTGCAGCTGTGCGTAATTGTGATTCAGTTACTTCGAAGTAAAACTGCTTTTTCGTGTGATTTGTCCATTGTTTTGTCCACCACCTGTATTTGTAATTGTACAATTAGTAATTGTGTTGGACGCTTACATACACCCTGAGTGCCCAACCAAAGATACTAAAATACACAACACAACACATTTGAGTGTCACAACACAGCAGATTCAGGGCAGAGACTCTATTCTTGTATTTATTAGTGTGGGAATGTGTCATGCACTTATTCCCAATCTGGCACAATGCCACGAACATTGCTCACTGACTGTTAATGCCATTATACTGCAATCAAACATTGTTTTATTAATGCCAATTCCTGCCTAAAAAATGAAAATCTTTGAATATGAGTCAAGGAATCTCTCACCTTATCAACGTCTTCTCGGCTCAGTCCCAGAACACTTCCCATGAGCCTCAGCACATCGGCACGCTTGGTTTTAGGTGTGTGGAAGTATCCCAAGAACAGGTTACGCATCAGGACTCTGGAAACAGAACAACATGAATAATATGGCATGATGTAACTAAAGATCTCAATCCCATTTTGATGCAGCTGCATGAAAAAAAAAAATCCTAAATGTATCAATTTTAGTATTTGTTTACTTTTGTTTCTCCAGGGAAACTGAGGTATACAGGCTTTATTCATAGCAATCCAAGGCCTATACAGAACGAAGGAATGTATTGCTGTCCTGTGAAAATATTTCACGTGCTAGAACAGACCTATTTCCAAATCACCAAATTTGGAGATACACGGTTTTCCTTGGACAAACTGCCTGAGTTTGCAGCAGTCACAGGTGTGATCCACTAAGGGTCATAACACTTTAAAAGATGAAACCTTATCACGTTTTTACACTGCAGTGACTTTCTGCGATCCCTTAAAACTGTGGGAGAGTGAGCTAAGTGATTTCTGATCGTTCAATAAAAACCATATGAGTTCTTAATCATAATCTCATTTAGAAGAAAAAAAGAATGTGAAATTTAACCCGGATAGCACAGAACTTACTTGTCGATCTTCCCTTCCGTGCTGTTCAGAAGGTTCATCAGTTTTCTCTGCGCCTCCTCCAACATCTCCTGTCTCACATCCACTGTAACACAGACAGACAGACAGACAGTGTGAAGAGAGGTCTTTTTTAGGATTTTGAAGTAATGTTCATGTACTTGGTTCATGTATTAATATTTCATTCAAGTCACAGTCCTAAACATTTGATCTCACAGAAAACGATCTTAGAATAACCCAGAAAGTCGTTTAACTACACTTACTGCTGTTAGAGGACTCTCTTCTAAACTTTTTTAACCCATTTAAAGTTGCTCTTTTTTTAAAACACAAGCAAAATTTTATTTTGGATCAAAATATGCAACAATAGAAAAGTAAGACAGAGGATACAGCATATCTGGCCCCTATTACAGAAAAAAAAAAACTGACAAATGGGTTAAAAATCTTTTTATCCAGATGGTTGATGTTACTTCCCAATATTTTATATTAAAATATTTAGCTTGTGTGTTATAAAAAGACATACAGTATGTCATTTCCAACCATCTAGAAAGGAAATGTAGTTCTAACTCGAGAAATGTGCTAGAAAATCTTTTATACTGTGCAGCAAAGAGAACAGTTTTTCATCCAGAAGGTTAAAGGAGTCATTGAGGAATCTGGAAACACTTTCAGAACAGCAGCAAATGTTTTTCAAAGATAGTCTGGTATTTATTTTTTTAACATATCAGATTCTTAGTTCTATAGCTTGAATTTAGTATTCATACATGAGAAGCACAAACTGGGTCTATGATGCACAAACCTGCCAACTTTATCCTCTCATTGGTGAGACTGTGAACCAGAACAGTCTCACAGCTAACCAGCTATTAATAGATCCAATGTAAATTTTCCATAGGAGACTGAATCATAAAGCAAACATATAGCCTCATATCAGGTTTGAACAAATACAATGTCTGAACAGCCAGAAAGAAAACGAAACAGTCTGAGAATTTGCTGTGATGTAATGGCCATACTGTGTCTAAGAGTGATAAGAGTGAAGTCTTCGGAGTGTGACACAAAGAATAATGCGAAAGAACCTAACTCCGGGGTTGTCTGTGCTCTGTTATACAGACTATGATAAAGACATGTGCACACAACATAAAAATATGATCCTGGGAGAAAAGTAGTCGAAAAACAAAGTTGATGTTCAAACGCTGCCTTGGCCAGAAAAAGAAGGCATCTTAAATAAACATTAAAGAGTGGTCCAGTGGATGTAAAACATCTTAAAAGACATTTATTTTACTGCAACCTCATGGAGATACCTTTATTTTGTTGCAGAAGTTTATAAGGAGTTTTATCTGATATTTTAATCATTCCCTTATACTGCTTTTATAAACCCACAGGGGACATGCGCAGAAGTTGGCAGGTGAAAACACTCAGCTGCAGCTCACCTTGTTTTTTCAGCTCCTCAATTTGCTCCTCCTTCAGATCGAGCTGATCGGTGAGACGAGACGCTGAATCTAGAGCAGCGTTGGCTTCATCAAGGTTAATCTGACAGAGAGAAAATTATTATTATGGCTGTCATATAAAAATACGATAATAGTATTCTCTCCACAGTTATTCACTGATGTTTACCTGGAGGGCAGATGCTTGGTCTTCCAGCCGCACAGCTTTTTTTCTCCACTCATCCCTCTCCTTCTTGTGCCTCTCAAGCTCTGCTGAGTACATGGCTTTCTCTTCTGATAGGGGAAGACACAATAAAAGTATTATTATAGATAATTTCATTGTCAGTCTGCAGGCACAAACTGCTTCACAACTACAATCAGGTTCTCTGATTTTAGAAAAAAAGTTGGCCCAAAAATGACAAAATGCTAGATACTACTAGACAAACAGAGTCTTCATGTGTGCATAGAACATGTGAAGAGTAATAAAGTTGAAGCGGTTGACTTGCCTTGTTGAAACTGCTCTAGCACCATCTGCAGGTTGGAGAGCGACACCGCATACTGGTTGACCTGCTCCTGGGAGGTTCTGAGATGGGCGAGCGCATCGTCCCTCTGCTTCACGGCTCCACTCAACTGCTCCTGCAGAGACTCCACCTGCATGCTGGCCTGTTGGCTGGAGGCAGAGGGCCGGTAAAAAACGGGAGGAATGACTATCTATTTATGTTGTTATGTTTAACGTTTATTTAAATAATCAGGTTTCATTTCCATTCTTTCTCAGATCAAGATTTCTTTTGCAAGAGAGATTTGAGTACAGCAGATAGAAAGAGGCTGAATCTAAATTTATATTTCTTTTCTTTTTGACAGAATTTGTAAAACGGCAACTCCTTGGCTTTAAATGAAAGTAAGAGAAAAAGATATGATTTACATTTAAGAGGTATTCAAAAATGGGAAACAGACTGTCTGAGATCCAGACAGCAGAGGCCCTTTCACCCTAGTAAGGCCCTCCAGAGGTTGCCAAACAAAGATTTGCCTCAGTGGATGTTAAATAATCACAGATGTAAGCTGGAGCCTGACCCTGGACAGCTTTATAAAAAAAAAAAAAAAAAAATCTTAAAATCAATTGTAAAATAAATGGACCTCCAGTGGATCGCAAAGATCAAAGATCTCTTACTCATAATTATGAAATTGGAAGATATTTTTGGAGGTCCAATACTTAATATCAGACATATAATTCAGGACACATCTCTATCACCGTTTTATATCGGCACATACCGCTGCATGTCATCTGTCCAACAGTGAAATACAATTTTGTGATAAGCCCCAGGGGAAGCAGTTGAATGAAGAGTAACAGGCGACCTAATATAGAGCCTTGAGGGACCCCACAAGAGAGTCAGGCACCACCAGGGGCTTCTACCACCACAACAAAGTAAAAACCTAGCTGACAGTTCTGAACTAAATCATCGAGTACTACTAAATCACTGATGCCAACTTATTTTTTCAGATGGTTCATTAAAATATGGTCCACTGTGTCAGGATGAGCTAAGGTCAAGGCTGAGGAAACCAGAGCAAAGATAGAGGAAACAGCTTTAACTGCACCACTTGACATTAACATTGATGATTCATTTATGATCCTACCAGTTCTCAGGGCCGCTATAAACAGTGTGGTGGGGGTGATAACACAAGTGTATTTTAAACACAAACCTAATACAACTGAAATGCATCTTGTATTGTTATTTTTAGGGAATGTGCACCTCACTGAGACACCATGACGCCTATTTTAAAGCATTTCTATTCTCAATTGGGACAAATCCTGTACAATATCTAAACCATGGTGAAAATATGATGCCCAAATCTTTTACATTTTTTAACTAACCTGGCATTCTCCACAGCACTCGAGGACGTGGCCAGTTTCTCTTCCAGCAGTGCCACCCTCCTTCGTAGTTCCGTCTCCCTGTCCTCCGCACCGAGGGCTTCTCTTGTGTACGAGTCCTCAATCTCCAAGAGGTGATTACGCAACCTTTCCAGCTCCAAGTTGAGACGCTGTTCTTTATCCCTCATATGCTGAAGCTGTAAAGGAAACAGAAATATTGCAACAACATCTATGAAAATACTATATTAACTTTGATTTATTACCTGTAATTGTTTCTACATACATGGATGGATAGTGGACAGTAGACATCGTGATTCATGACAGCATGTTTACGTGACAACAACTAACAGTGGTTTTACTGTGTGAAACATCTATTATACCTATCATTCAATTTTTCCTAGACGTATGCAGAGAAGTCTAAACCTGCACCGAATGAGCAAACACAGATGACCTTCACAGCTGAAATTGAAGGGTGAACAATATTTGTCCTCCTACCTCCGTTTGTACTGCAGTGGTCTCCATTTGTTTTTGCTTGAGTGCCATCATCACCCGATCCCTCTCCTGCTGGAACGCCACAGCTTTCTCCTGCATGGACTTCATTTCATTCAGGAGTTGATTCAGCTCACCAGTCTTACCCTGCATCACATCATCAACAGAGTAAATCATACATGTAACTATATGGTAACAAAACAATAAAAATAGTAACTCCAAAGTCTTAGTTTCCAACTGACCTGATCTTTGTCCTTGAGCATCTTCTCCACAGTTGCAGCCTTCTCGCTCACTGCGCTCAGTTCAAACTCCTTCTCTCTCAGCAGGAGGGAAACCTGCATGTTGGTCTCCTGCAGCGCTCTGAACTCCGACTCTTTTTCTCGAGAGCGTGTAGCTATCAGCTCGTTCTCCTCCTTCAGCTTCCTCCCGTCCATTTCCAGAATTAGAGCACGCTCTTTCAGGTTGGTCACGGCCTGCTTCAGCACCTCGTTGTCGTTCTCGCGGTTACGTAGAGACTCACTGACCTGATTTAGCTGGTCGCCTTTGGTTTTGATGAGCAGGTCTTTCTCCCTCACGGACCTTTGCAGGGCATCCAGCCTCTCTCTGACCTGCCGAGTCTCCTCAGCCTGACTTCTCTGCTCGCTCTCTGAGGCAGATGCTGAGTTGGAAAGCCGGTGGTTGTTCTCCTGAATAGTCCTGATCATGTTTTCCCTCTCAGCTAACTGAGCTTGCAATCGTACAAGCTCTTCCTGCAGTTGCTCAATGTTTTCTGTCGGCAACGTCTGGTGGCTTGGAGCAACAGCTGTGAGAGAAGGTGCACTAGACTGAGCAGCTACGACTTCAGGGGTTTGTGCTACACTGTCTAGTTTACCAAACAGGACGTCCTTGGTGGTGCTGAGCTGGGTGATGGTCTGCTGGACCTGAGCAAGTTCCTGACTCAGACTTCCCAGCCTCCTTTCCTTCAGCTCGTAGCTCTGGATCAGTCGAGTGTAGTCCACCGTCAGCTTGGAGCTGCAGTCGCTGTCCGCAGAGACCTGACCCTGTAGTTTGATCAGTTCCTCCTGCAGCTGAGCCGACTCATGCTGCATGTTCTTGACTGTGGTGATCACCTGCTGTTTCCACTCCTCTATCTTCTTCACCTGCTGTTTCAGTGTGTCTCTCTCCTGCAGCAGCTCTTCAAATTGGTTGCTGCTGACACCTCCGGAGCCAGCACCGGATTCTCCTCCTGAGGTCTGCAGGACGGTCACTAGGGTCTGGCACTTCTGGGTCAACGCATCAATCTCTATGTCCTTCTCCCTGATGATGCGAGACAGGTTCTGGATGGTCTCCTTGAACATCTCTTGGCTTCCTGATGGATCACTCATGTTGGAGAGGCGTTGGTTCTCCTGTTGAAGCTTCAACAGGGCAGCCTCCTTCCCTGCCATGATGTCCATGAGACGGTGGTAGTCGGAGCGAAGCTGGCTGTTCTCTCTGGTCTTCTCATTGAGCACGGCTAGCACCTGCTCTCTCTCCACAGCGTACGCCTGCAGCTGTTGCTGTAGGAACATGACATCCTGGCTGTGCCCACCACCTACACCCATGGACACTCTGGCATGAAGCGCCTGGATCTCCAGATCCTTCTGCAGGATCATCTGGGACAGTTTGCCCACTTCATCACGAGACACCACCAGCTGATCCAGCTGTTTGGTCAGTGAGAGGTTCTTTTCGTTCAGCTGGCTGATCTCCGTCTCTTTCTCCTTGATGCCTCTCACAAGTTTGTCTATTTCTACCTTAGAGAGGTCGTGTTTCTCATTGCCGTTCTCCTGACTTAGAGTCTGGGTCTTCTCCTGCAGGATGACCTCTCCCTGCACAGGGGGGGAATCAGCACGACCTTGACTCTCACTAAATCGATCTACTGTCTGTTGGAGGCGGGATATCTCTTCATCTCTGGCATGAATGAGTCTGTCATAGTTGAGTGTTGTCTGTTGATTGCGAGTGTGAGCCTGCTCAAGCTCACTCTGCTGAGCCTGGAGGGACTGCTGCAACAGAAGGAGAGATGCCTGCTGCTCTTCCATGGTTCTTCTCAGACCCTGGACCTCCTCTTCCAGGCCATTCCTGGAGGTCCTGAGCTGGGTGATCTCTGTCTCCAGCTCTGTGATGATGTCTAAGGTCCTGGGCTCAGCCAGAGATTGAGGTCTGCTCTGCTGATCCCTGAGTCGGTCAATCTCTTCTTTCAAATGACTGTTCTCTTCCTTCATACCTCCCAACTGTTTATCCTTCTCCTCTAGTGCCTGTTTCAGAGCACCAGCTTCCTTTGTCACGACTGTAATACTGTTCTCCATCTCCGTCTGCAAATCAGAAGCATTTTGTTTTATAGTCTCCATGAAGACATCTTTCTCCTGCAACAAATCTGTCAGCTGCTTCTGTCCAGCAACTGTGATCGAAAGCATCTCATTGGTGTCTCTGTGGTCAGAGCCCAACTGCTCAATGTCTCTCTTCAGCTGAGCTATCTCCATGTCTTTCTCCTGGTTGAGTTTGATGGCTCGCTCATGCTCCATCTGTAAAGCGGAGGCATCCATGGAGCGGGCTCGAGTCAACTCCTCTATGGTCTGCTGGTACTGTTTGGCCTGTTCTGCTAGTGTGTTCTCAGCCTGCCTCAATTCACCCTCTAGTTGTGTTTTCTCTAACTTCAGAGCTTCAATACGAGTGTCCTTCTCACGTACTGTCCTGTTCATGGCTGCTTGGCTTTCCTTCATCTGCTTGGTTAGTTCCTCACCTTTTACCAGAGCCTGCTCACTCTCTGCCTTCAACCTTCTGTTCTCCATCTTCAACTCATAGTCCTCAGACATCACGTTCTCCTGAGAGTTCCTCATCTTATCCAGTTCTGCCCTGAGGTCAGATAACTCTTTCTCCTTCCCTGCTAGCTTCTCTTCAGTTCCCTGTGCTTCAGTTCCTCTATCCCCTGCCTGACCAAGCTCTGCTTTGGCTACACACAGTTGCTCCTCTTGCTCATGCAAAGCCTTCTTTAGCTCTGTGATTTCTCTACGTGCCTCCCTGTTCTGCTCCTGTGCATGTCCCAGTTTGTCTTTCATCTCCTTCACTGTCGCTTCCAACTGCTGTTTGCCCATATGCAGGTCGTTAAGGGTGAAAGCGCTCTGGCTAATTTTTTCTTTTTGGGTCTCTAGCTCTTGTTTCAGTGTCCCATTCTTGTCTTTGGTTGTGTTGAGCTCAGCAGTCAATCTTGTCAGTTCTGCCTCGGCCTCCTTCAGCTGTCCAGTGAGCTGCTCCTTCACTGAGATCATATGCTGGAGGCAGAAACAGTAGAAACAAAAGCAAAAGTCAATAAATAGTTGAAAGCACTTTGTAATTGCTGATTTTGATAAATGCTGTACAAACAAACTTATTATCATATAAGAATAACAAAGAAAGTGGGCCACTGGTCAGTCAGACCTGTGTTGCTTCCTGGTTTTGCCGGTCTAGTTCCTCCAGCTCAGACATCAGGGTGTCCCGTTCCTCCTCAGTATTTCTCAGGGCCTTTTCTCTTCTCTCAAGCTCTGTCTTTAGATCCTCCAGTGACTCAGAGTCACCAGACTCAGCCTCATTATTGCTAACTCTTTGTTCCTCTGCCATCTTTAGTCTTTCATGCAGATTAAGCTGTGAAAAGAAAACCACAAAAATCAAGAATTACACTTCAGGATGTTTGGATATAAGCCCATAGTTATCAATTTTCAGTTATAAGACTGTGCACTTTTTATATCACATTACATTAGAAACCAGTAAATGTAAGTTAACTTAAAATGTGCTACTCTGAAGTTCTGACTTTTTGTCTTACTATAACAAAAAAAAATTTGACCAAAAGAAATTATGACTACATTATATATTGTTGCTGTATATGTCACAAGCAACACATTTACCTTAAAAAAGTGCGTACAGACACATAGTGATTGTATCAATAAAACCATTACATATACTTAGCAGTCTTTGGTTAAAATAATCAGATTGCATCCGATAAGCAAACCTTTTCTTGTTCTAGGACTTCCTTTTCTTGTCTCAACGTCCCAATAATAGTGTTCAGTTCTAAGATGTCTGCATGCTCAACTTCTCCCTTTGGTTCTGCCTAATTATTAAAAAAAGGTAAAGAAGTCATTAAACTGGAGGGTTAAATCATAAAAAACCTGTCAATACATGCATTATAAAGATTGAACATGATGGATAGCTAATGGTTTATATTCAAACTTACCTCAGCCAGGCGGTTTAATCTCTCTATTTCTTTTTCCGAAGCTGGAAAGTACAATTTTAATATGGTTAATTATGAAGGAAAACAAACTATGGCTGTCAGTAGGGAGTCTGTGACAATATTCTGTGCAATATTGATTCGAGGTTACAGAAGTATTCAGTAGATGTATTCAACATGAATCAAAAGAATGACGGTATACCTGCAAGGTTGTTTTTCAACTCTTGGATCTCGTGGTCTAGCTGGGCTTTCTGCAGAGCCTTCCCCTCCTGCTCTTGCACTCGTGTCTGAAGCTCGACAACGGAGGCCTGCAGCCGTGTGTAGTTCTGCAGCAGCCCAGCGTTTTCTTCCTGGGCGTCATCTTTCTCCAGCTGCAGCGAGGCCTGTTTCCTCTGTGCCTCCTCCAGCCTGGCAGACAGCTCGGTCAGCTGCTTCTCCCGCTCATCTGCTGCTTCCTGCAGGGAGCTTATGGTTTTCTGGAGTTCAAGCAGCTTGGAGGCATCTGATGTGGAAGTGGCTTGTCCACCACCTGGAGAGAAGGATTTAGAGGAGGGAGTTCATTTTGAGGACTTGTCCCAATTACAGTACTAACCAATTTTGGTTACAGCTGACCTTTGTGGAAATATAAAACATCTTAACATTTTTGGTATTAAAGTCATTTCCACAGTAAATTGTAAATTCCAAAGTTAGGCTAACCACTCTGCATCTGTTCCTCCAGCTCCTCTATCCTCTCCTCGTACTCTGCTAACTCGTCTCTATGTCGCCGTGTGATGTCGGCCATCTTCTGTCGCTGGGCGTCCTGCAGAGCAGTCAGTTCATGCTGGTGTTCATCCACCTCACGACTCATCTCCTCTCGCAACTCCTGTTCCAAAGCAACAACAAAGTCAAGGTTAGAGTCTCAGTGTCACTTTAGTCTGTGCAAGTTGTTGTCATAAATAACTTAAAGCTTTAATATATTTAATTTATTATCATTAAAAACAAATTCTACTTAGCAAACAGTTGTTTATTTACACATTGAGCAGATCAACATTAGCATCTGTTAGCATCAGGTCGTGTTTCTGGCCACCTTTAAGTCCAATATTCTCTCTCTTGTTTAGCTCTGTTTTGGTCTCTTGTGGAAATAACTGGCTATTTAACTGCTAAAAGCTCCACTATGTTCACCAACTAGTTACTAACTGTGTCTAAGCTACTTTACTGAAAACAACAGCCTGCTGCTGACTGGAAATGATGCTGATGAAAGTGGTGAAGCAGTAAAGATGCTGGCTGTACAACCAAAACAATAAACTGATACTGAGCTTCCATAGAGTTAAAAAACCTCAGAGCGGGGTAATGCGGGCAACCCCATGAACACACACATTGTCAATCAATTGTTAATATACAATATTGATTATAGCAAGTTTAAGATTTAAATTCTACCATAAAATATATAAATATTATGTATTACTTTTATTAACAACGAAAAACATACCTTAATAGTTCTTTGAAGTTTGAGAATGTCACCCTGGTCACCATTACCAGCTCCTGCCGCTGTCGATGCCTGAAATAAAAAGAAAAAAAAAATAAGTATGTGACCTCCTCTGTGATATAAATAGAATAAAGTTTACTTAATTTCCTGTTCTTGGCATTTGTTTTTAACTTGCTTGGTTTGCTAGAAAGATGATTTGTTGAATCCAAACAAACAAAAAGTTGGGATTTTCCAGCAGTTTATGGACTATGGACTTAACTGCAAATAAATATCCGCACATACTCCCTATAAAACCACAAATTGTCATTTTACACATCAGATTTTATAAATAAAATACTGTGTTAATTATTGAACTATAGAAGTGAAGGTAGACAGATTTTGTTTCCTTTGGACCGACACAAGTTGGCTGTTTCCCCTGTTTCCAGCCTTTGTGCTAAGATAAGCTAACCATAAATACAGAAGGGGTATCAATCTTCTTATCTAACTCTTGGCAAGAAAGTGAATAAGTGTATTTTCGAAACTGTTCCTTCACTTAGATGACCCAGGTTCCTGTACCAGAAACCATCTGTCCTGCTAGATCATCAAACTGTCATCACCATTACCTGAGACATCCGCCTCCAGTGGGCCACCTCTGCCTCCAGACGCATGACTTCTGTCGACAGCCGGTTGATCTCCTGCTGCGACCAGATGACATCGCTGAGGTCCATTTCGTCGCCATGGAAGCCTTGGTGGGACCCTGAGGGACGGGACATGAAAGAGGAAGCAGAAGAGGAGGTAGTGGTCGAGGAAGTAGTGGTGATTGGCAGCAACGCGGTGCCGACGGAGGCAGACTGAGCCGAATGCTGCAGCTTCTGGACTTCTTCCTGGAGTCCACTCTGCCGAGCTTTCAGGTGACTGATCTCCACCTGGGCGGAAGACAAACAAACATTAAAACCCTTTTATAAAGCACTTCCATGAGTTTCATGTCCATATTCGTTCTTAACAAGACCTTGTCTGACAAAGATTTCTATATATGATTACCCAAGATACATAGTGATAGAGCAAACTATAATACAAAATGGTTAAAACTTGCTGTCTGTTATCATCCAGGCTACCTTTAAACTGTGTGTAGGTGCATGCACTCATTCAATAACACAATTTAAAGTTAATGTCCTAAATTAGTGTACACAAATTAAATGGATGTGTTTATTACAGATTAGAGACATTTAATTATCTAAGGCATATGATTTCTAAGATACACAAGTTTTTACCTTTTTCACTCTTAATATAATGAAATTTCTTTATAAATAAAAACAAATGTACACACATCTTTCTGTTGCAGAAGGGTTCTGTACTCCGCTGACTGTCCTTTAATCTGGATCTCTGAGGCCTCCAGTTTCTCCTCGAGCTCTGCATGGAGCTTTTTTAATCTGTCATACTGCAACAAAAAGAGAGAGAAGGGAGGAAATCAAAAACAGGGAAATATGCAGGAAATTAACATTTTTGTTCTCCCCTTTACAGGAAGGTGGTCAGAAGTCATGGTCAGAGAGAGGCTGAAGGGCACTAAAGCTTGATGGATGCTTAATAATACAGTGCTCTACACCGGCACTGTAGCTTTTAGCAAATGTTACTCAAAAAACGGTATATAGCACATTTGGACTATTTTTATTCTAGTGAGTATTTATAGCAGGATGGTGTATATGGGACTGACTAAAAATAAACTACAGTGTGTGTGTTCATGGTAATGAAGCAATATGTCAACCTACAGAGCAACAGTGTGTTTAACTGATGTGTTTTTAACAGTATTGGACAACAATAGAGATCTGTGGTGCAGAAAAACAGAATATATGAAGCTTTGTTTACAAAGACAGTGCAATTCATTCTTGGTTTTGGTCTTTTAACAGGATTTGAAGAAAGAAACTTCTGTCCAGTGATCTCCTTATTCACTAAACAACAGGATTTTATAGCACAGATGTGATACGCATTTTATACAGCGATTACACTTCCACCATTGAGCCACACAGGAACTACTGAAGATCTACACCATACAAACCTGAAGCTGGGGTTTATATGCCTTTCTTACAGGAGACATTTGACTTCAGTCTATACTAACATTGAAAATGGCTGCAGTGCATTTCATTTGTTCCATTTAGTCCATTTCAAGGCCCTGATGTGTGCTGCCTTACTGGGACACTTCAGTGGAACAAATCCATGTTTAATGTTATTAGTTACACCTGTGTTTTTCCTGCTATGGCAAGTCAGAAAAGCCCATGGTGAGAAAGGCGTATAGTTTTACCCCTCGACTCTGAGTTAATGAACAAAGAATCTCACCTCAGATTTCTGAGTTGCAAATGCAGCCTCGACTTCAGCCAACCTGGAATTGGACACCTGCAGTTCTGTGGCGGCATCTGCAGTTACATGGAATAAATCGCATTCAACACATAATGATAAGTCATAATTATTCATAAATCAATGTAAAATCTGGCAGCCAGAATTAGATTTAAGCACAACTGACAAGAGTAGCTAAATGTCAAATATAAAGGATTGTTTTTATTTAGCTTTCTTGTGTTTTTCAAGTTTATATACTACGGCACGCAGCACATTCAAGAGACACTGACTGGTGACATTTTTTCCCTCCTCTATCTTAGTCACACACTCGCACACAGATCTGCTTAACCCGGCTCACATGACAAACAAACATGCATAGCTGAGCAGGCCAACATTTCTAGAGATCGCCTTGCAATGTGATCTTAACAGCTGGAAGAAACTCAGCCAACACATAACATTCATTACTACACAAACTGAATCCTTCAGGCAAATCCAGTCTCCAGTTAATATCCTCTCTTTATATATATATATAAAAAAATACTTTCAAAAAGATGGATTCAAGGCCTGGCGCGCAGAATGCTTTACAGCTGGCCCGGCGCTCCCTGCTCAGTGATAAGAATTCATACTTTTGGTTTTTGACTGGAGCTGTGAGTTGGAGATCTGTGGCCAAAGTTCTCTTTGCGTCAATGCGTTATCACTCGCCGTCTGTTTGCTTCAGACTGATGGTAGTTTGGGGTTAAATTGGCTAAATGTGATGGAAAACGTTTGGTAGAAGCACCAAAATTCAGAAAATACTTGACTGAAGGTCTGGACCTGGTGGTAACATCAATCTAAGATAATCCGTGACCTACTGTACTGTTGAATTCAGAATCAGGCATCAACACTTCAAAGGGGAAGATTACTTAACTTTTTGGATTTGATCATGAGCACAAAAGAAACAAAACAATGAAGCCTGTAATCTGTGTTAACATCAAGCTCCACTGACAATGAGTGTGGGAGTGACTGCATCGACTGAGAATGTTTGCTTTGGAGTTTACACCCCAATGACTTTTATTTTGAACTTTAAGTAAAAAATGTTGTGTTGTTAGACTAGATAGATTATGCTACAGACAGCTGCACATGCATGAGGATAAACAGAATAAACAGGGAGCCAGTTAAAGCAGATTAAAGTGTTTTTGTGCATCCTTTAAAAGCACCTGAACACTTGCTGATCCAAGCAAGAGGTCTTCAATCTCTGGTGCTATAAAGTGACACTGACAGCAAAACGTGGGATCGAGCAGTACACTCCCCTGTGTTTAACAGAGAATTAAGTATAATCCTGTTTCTCCAGTTAGTCTGAAGCACAGCAGCGCATACTGCACATATCATACAACTGAAATGTAGTGCAGGGAAGCTGTGGAAAAGAAGAGTATTTAAAAAAAGGCACTACATACTTTAAATTACACTGTACGGTCTTTAAACCAGCCTGGCAGCCCCAAACCTAAACCACACGGTTTGAGTGCAAAACTCAAACAGACTCAAGGTGGAGTTTCCAGTGCATCACGAATTAGTTCCATAAAGTTTGGTCTTTTATTTGAGTCAGCTGCTTAATACGGTCACGTTTTTTTTCTTAAACTGGGACACTGTCCGCCCATTACATCATCATTTCAATAGTTTGTAACTTATTTCACTAAATGAGCTAGATCTCTTTAAAAAATTGACGCTTATAATTAAAATTAGTAGCATTAAACATATCGTATCTACTCTTATTTAAGTTTATAAATGTTCAGTGTTTGTAGTAATTGTTTGGTGTCGATTCGGCTTTACTGTCATTTTTTAAATATGTTTTGTATTTTGTATGCTACTGGATACTTGACTTTCCCTCGGGATAAATAAAGTATCTATCTGTCTGTCTATCGATAATATATTTGATCTTTTATTTTATTTTTAATTCTATTCTTAAGGTTAGGGTCTTTAATTTTAGTTTAATGTATGTTTAATGTATGTTTAATGTATGTTTTGTATTTTGTATGCTACTGGATACTTGAACACTTGAATTTCCCTCGGGATAACTAAAGTATCTATCTATCTATCTATCTATCTATCTATCTACGTAATAGACATATAATATATTAAGAATATATATAAATATATATATATTAAGGTATTAAACATATCGTATCTACTCTTATTTAAGTTTATAAAGTTCAGGTTTTGTAGTAATTGTTTGGTGTCGATTCGGCTTTACGGTCATTTTGGAGGATTTGTATTGTGAAGCGTTTCTAATATTGAATCTATACTCATTGATATAAATGGGATGAACAAAATGTATAATAAACCTCAGTATAAACAAAACATTAACGACGTTATAACCTTTCCTGAACGTCTCATCCATCGCAGGACGGTTATATTGTTGTTGTATTGTTCACTTTGGCAAGTTGTGTCTCGTTTCTACCAACGCCTACACTGAGCATTATTTATATGTTACAAGTCAGATATTTTGAGGTTCTTCCAGTTTATAGAAGTTATTGAGTGAATGTTTCTTTCCCTGCAGAGTGTAACGGGCTTCCTTTATCTTACAGCGTTCCTAAAGACCACAATCGTTTCATTTAAAGGCCTGCTAATCGGTGTGTAAACAACCAGCCACCACAAATAAATGTCTTACAAATAGTGTTTTCCAGCTACTGGATGCTTTTTGATAACACAAGCAAAAGAGTTTTAAGTTATTTTTCACTTAATGGAAGTTTTACAGCAAGAAATGTCGAACTGCTCGGTGTCATGGCTTTATTTTTGGTCCGTTGTGAGGCAGCTGAATTAGCTTTACGATCAAAATATCTTTATTTTATTATACTAGTTGGCAAATACTTGAGACCCTAAAGGCATCATTTGTAGGTGCTTTATTTAAAGTAGGTTACAATCACACAAAAATCAATAAGTGCACGCTCTCTGCTACAGACAAAGAGACAAAGAGATTATTTCAAAACCCAAACTTACCTCCTACTTCTTCCACCCCTTCCAGTAACATGTCTTTGGTAAAGTTTGATATCTGTCCGGTGAAAGAGGACAGACTCCCACCGACCTGCCCCAGAGACTGACCGAGGCCGGAGCCCAGTCCACCCAGCCACGAAGACATCTTCAGGGGGAGACGGACCAAACAAAAACAAAAACAGAGGAGGACCAGAGGGGGACCAGAGAGGGGGACTAGAGGACTAGAGGAGGACCAGAGAGGGGGACTAGAGGAGGACTAGAGGAGGACCACAGAGGGGGACCAGAGGAGGACCAGAGAGGGGGACTAGAGGAGGACCAGAGGAGGACCAGAGAGGGGGACTAGAGGAGGACCAGAGGAGGACCAGAGGAGGACCAGAGAGGGGACCAGAGAGGGGACCAGAGAGGGGACCAGAGGAGGACCAGAGGAGGACTAGAGGAGGACTAGAGGAGGACTAGAGGGGGGACCAGAGAGGAAGACCAAAGGAGGACCAGAGGAGGACTAGAGGACCAGAGGAGGACTAGAGGAGGACTAGAGGAGGGACCAGAGAGGAAGACCAGAGGAGGACTAGAGGAGGGGGACCAGAGGAGGACTAGAGGAGGACCAGAGGAGGACCAGAGAGGAAGACCAGAGGAGGACCAGAGGGGGGGACTAACCTAGCTTTGAGTCCAGATGTGTCAGCCTCGACTCGATCATTAAACTCAACCGTAAAATCTAAAATCCACTCTTTAATCTCCCGAAACAAAGTCTCTTTTCAGGCTGACAGACTCGTTTACGAGCACCGACTCAACAACAGCTGACCGTCCGCCTGAAGGGGATTTCTGCTGAAGACAAGCGAGCTAAGCGACGTTTTACCGCCGCCTCACCGCTCACAGCTGCGCTCACGGCCTTGCACTGGGGTCGGTGTCCTCCTCGGAAGGCTGAGCGGTGGTTTTCAGGAGGTTTTGAAGCCGGTCTACACGACACAGAGCCCGGGAAGTGCCACCTCAACTGCAGCCATGTTATCAGCTCGGCTGCGGGGATGGCTGCTGTCAGGTTTGACGTGGACACCGGGAACGGAAGCGGTGCATTGTGGGATACTGGAGGACCAACAAATGTCAAGGTGCGTTCAAGGAACCGAGGGTCGTCAGAAATACTTTATTAACCTCAGGGGGGAATTACTTTTGTTACATACTCCAGATTTTATATGTATTATATATATGTGTGTTATCTGTTTTACTGTTTTTTCTCTTGTACAGTGTTTATATTATATTATATTATTTTTTCATACTGTCTTTATACTGTTTTTTTTTTCTCTATCCACTTTGC
>NW_023339873.1:4767054-4774045 GCF_004916995.1 Morone saxatilis
GGTGTGTGTGCAGAGTCTGTCCAGAGGAAGGGAGACATATGGTCTAAATTATGGGGAATAATGTTATTAAAGGGTAAACACTTAACATCGTCACCATTAGCTCCAGACACTGGTCTTGTAGTGAAGCTCCAGAGATCAGAGTGAATCTGGACTGGTAACCAGAGAAAGCTGTCGTTCTCTGAACCTGATACTAACACACACATACACACCTTCACCCCCACATCTTTCACACTGAGAGGGATGTTTCCATACATTAACACTGATGATAAACTCCCACTCAAGATATTACCAGTGAAGTTCAGTGTGAGAGTTAATCAGAGCAGTTAGAGATAAAGAGGATGATTATATTCATGATGTTTATTTCTTAAAGAGAAAAGTCTAAGCTGCACCTGATGTCTTGTCTTTGCAAACATTAGTTTATTTTTCTTTTCACATTATTCAAATTATTTCACTTAGTTTATGATCTTTATGTTTGGGTCGTTTTTATTGAAACTGTGTTATTTTAAATTGTTTTTCATTTTTTCATTATTTTGACTTGTGTGTGTGGAGCCATGAAGACCAGCCACCACTATAGGAAAGCTGATGGATCCAAATAAAGAAAAAAGAATCAATTCATCAATAACATGCATGTTTGAATTGTTGGTCTGATCCACCAAACTTTATTTGAAAGTTCCCAAACCTTAAAATCAATGTTTAATTACAAACTCTTTACACTATGTGTCTTAAATATTTTTTTATTATATATAAATCTATATTAAGTTTTCATTTGATGTGATGAATCTGAGATGATTCTTTCTGTAAAAGTCAGAGGATAAATCAGATTATACTCTATTTAGGGCAGACGTTAAAATATGATTTCCTAAAGATGTGTGCTGTGGGTTAATATAACCTGATTTTTTAACTTACCTTTGTCTGTTTAACAATAAAATGTCCTGTTCTTGTAATTTGTTCTTATTTTAAAGAAGTTATAGATTGTAGTATATAGACTTCAGAATTTGTGCTTCTGAATACATTTATAATTCATACCCTAACTAATTATACAGTAAGCACAACATGCATAGACTTGTTTTGTGTTATGATATTTACCTGTTTAAAAAAGAAACTGTCTTGAAACATAGAGAACAAAAACTAAAATATTTAAAATCAGAATCAGAATCAGAAATATTTTAATAATCCCAGGGGGAAATTACTTTCATTATATACTCCAGATGTAATAGACATATAATATATTAAGAATATATATAAATATATATATATTAAGGTTAAAATGTACAGTTTAAAATTACACACTAACGTATACAATATCTTAACGTTATGAATAGTATATATATATATCCATCTAATTAATCAAAAATAGTTTTCACAGAGATGACAACACTTTATATTTGTATTTTTTACAAATAATACTTTTTATTATAATATGTTTTTGATTGTTTTTTGTGTTTAGCCGGAGTCAGATCCATCCTTTACCTTTCCTGTTTCGAGAATGCTGTTATTCTTTCAAATAAATAAATGAAGGTGAATTTCTTTTATTTAGCCTTATGTTTATAATTTTTATAAACTTAATTCAAAATGAAATTAAGTTAAGAAATTATAACATTATATACTCTGTGTATTATTCTTACTCCTATTATTATGTTTATATTAACAATTTTTATTTTGAGATTTTATGTTCTATATTTAAGTCTAAGTCTTTATATTACACCTTACGTTTTCTCTTACAGTGCAGGCAAACAGTGTGTTTATGCATATGCAGTATATGTATATATAATAGTTTTTAAATTGTATTCATTATTTTAAACTTTTAAAGAGCTTTAACTTCATTGTTGTCAAAAATATCCAGTCTAAGGCTTGGAGTATGTATGTATGTGATTCCTTTTTTCACAACTATATATATTTTCCAATTGTTTCTAGGTCTTTATTCAGAAGCATTAATCTCTGATATACAACTGACATGCACCACATTAGTATTACTATAGATCACTGGCTGTGTATCAGTTGGGAAGAAAATAATTATATTAGTAGTGGAATTATATCATAAATACTCTTAATCTTTATTATTTATTAATGTTTTTAAATATGTAAGTGTTAGCAGTGGCATTACTAATAGTTCTCAGAATCATGATTAAGGATTGCATGATTCCTAGGTTCTAAAATATGTTCCAAAATATGATTTCTAGACGCAAGGAGTACCCATAATGTAATAATAATAATAACAATAAACTGACTCCCATGTGCAAAACCAGTGAAGTTCCCATTCATGGTGTTTTGTGGCTCAGATAATCTGTTAGAAAAGAGCCAGGCTTTGTTGTTTCTTCTAACTCGTTTATTAAAAGATTCTTTTTTTACATAGTGTTATATATAATCTCTCAAGAGAACAGAGGTCTGAAAGCACATGATGAGAAGAACAGATGTGAGATCATGTTTGATTTAATGTCCTTTCAGTAAACCACCAATACAATATATCACTCTGAAATTATTTTAAAACTCAATGCAGTTGTCAGCTATTATACTTCAGTTGGAAAAAATAAAGAATAAATCAGAGGAAATGTCTTTAATTTATAGCATTTCTGTGCAAAACAGGGAGAGTCAGGACCCAGAGCCCATATTCTAGCAGCATGGACCATCCTTACATTGAAGGCCGTAGAACAAACATCTTTTAACAACCAACTGTAAAATTCAAGCCTTCTATCTTCCATCAGGATGACCGTGGTGCATTTCTGGTGTGTAAGTCAGGAGAACAATCATGACCCACAGGTGCAGCACTGCCTGTGAAAAGAAATTGAAATGTTGTTTATTTCTTTGATTTATCAAGATGGGAAAAAACTGCATCCCATTTTTCAACACTCACCATGTACAGGATAACAAAAACTCTGGCCATAGGGTAGCGCCTCAGGAAGATACCCAGTCTGATGCTGAAATTACAAAATGTTCCTTTTGTCACAGGGGATCAAACAGAAACAACAGAAACAGTGGAATTATTACAGTGCAGTAATAGTGAGGACAAATACCCTTACCTGAAACGATCAATGGTGCTGGCGGCCTTGCGTACTTTGCCATACACTCCTGGACTGTCCTGATCGCTGAAAAGGATCGGTGTGTTTCTTTGTCGTGCCCCTGAAAATACAACAAACAGAAAAAGACACCATGAGTAAAGAAGTAACTAGGGGACTGTATCTGATTAACTATTAAGCCAAATAAAACACAGAATGACAAAACAAAAGCACATTTTGAGTGTGCGTGTGTGTTGGTATATTCCATTGTTTTGGCATCTATATTAAACAGACTGGGAGATAAAGATGACTGTGGTCCATAAAACTTCTGTAAAAGTCTGATTTATCAAATGCTTTCTAACTAACTAATCTATCCTGTTTGCTGTGGCCTCATAAAAGTATTGAAAATGTAAATAGTATTATAATTATAATGTATATTAGTATTAGTATTAAAAATGGCAGCCCTGTTATTTTTATTGAAACTATCCTGTAAATCCATATCACTGTCCCTTAAAAATGACAAAACATCTTGACCCTCATCTAAACCTCTCCTACCTGGTCCCTCTAGACCGCTCATGTTGATTGTTGGCCCTCCACTCTGTCCACCCTGAGCGTTCTTCAGCTGCTGTTCCAGACGCTCCAGCTGAAAGACCAGGGAGCTTTTTTCTGTGCCCAGAGCCTCCAGCATCGTCTGCTTCTGGATCAACGTCTCTGTCAGCTGGTGGAGGCGATTCTCCAGCTCTGTTTGGCTGTTGCTGAGAGTCTTGTTGGTCAACTGGAAGAAAACATTAACGCGGTTTGTCGCATTGGTGAATTCAGAACTTATATTTCCCATATCCTCTGCTTCTTTTTGACACAAAGCAGATGAGGACAGCCCTTACCTAGGAAGGGGGCTCTGGATTTAGATGTACTGTATAATTATATAGTGACTGACCTGGTTCCTGAGTTTTTGAATTTCATCTTCTCTGTCTTTGATTCTGCTCTGCAGAGTGGTTTTGGCTCGATGTTGCTCTTCCTCTAGGTACTGCAGCTCCTATGATTTAAGAAAAATACAAAAACAGAGTTAAATCATACATATAAAAAATATTAATGTAGTGTCAGGAAAAATATATATTTGTGACAGTTTGTAATTTTCTATAGCTGCCATATTAATAAATCCTCACCTGTTTGTAGCGCTCAACCTCAGCCTCCATCTCCTGCTTAGCTCTGTTCAGTAAGGCCTGTTGCTCCTCTAACTGTACCTGCTGCTCCCGCCATGTCTCTGCTTCTGTCATGGCCGAATTCTCCAAATCCTGAAATAGAAAAACATATCTCATTTGCACAGCTGAATCAACATTTCAGCTGGAGACATATACAAACAATGAACTCAAACAGAAAACAGAAACATTGGTTTTTTCAGTAGATACACAGCACCTCACATCATACACACTGACACAGTGACAGACTTGACCCAGTGCAGCAATCGACCAGGATTTTTCACACAGGGATCAATACAGTATCCGATTACTTTGAATTAACACTTCTTCTATCGACACACTAATTTACAGCATCTCACCTGTATTTCTGTCCGAAGCGTTTGCACTTGCCCCTGTAGTTTTTGGATGTCTTCCCTCTGCATTTCCTTCTCGTGACGCAGATCCTCCAGCTCCAGAACCATGGCCCCGCTGCCATCCAGAGTGTCCAGACCAGATCCCTCCTTCAGACTGCTGATCAACTTCTCTTTGGACTAGTAGACAATTTATAATGTGATCAAAAACTAGCTAATTAAAAGAAATGTACAAACAGCTATGGTTTAAAAACAGTGATTGCGTAACAGTTTAATGAATCCTGATGCTACGAATGAAAGTCTTACTTGTAGGATGCGCGACGCTTTGTGCTTGTAGTCTTGTAACTCCTGTTTGGCAGCCTCAGCTACAGCTTTGGCACTTTTCAATTGCTGCTGGAGGTCGTCGACCTTGACCTTCTCCTCTCCACCTCGCCGCTCTGCTGCAGTCACCGTTCCTGCGAGGGTCTGCCTCTCAGCCTCCAATTTGGACAGGCGGCCAGCATACTCAGTCTGCACAAGGACAGAGAATTAAGAAGTCTAATAATTTCCATGCATTCAACCTAGACTCAACTGTCACATATTAAGAAAGATCTGCATCATGTGCACCTGCATCTGCCTGTAGCTGTCCTGTTCCCTCCTGAGAGCTGTTTCAGCCTCTCGCAGCCTCTCCTGTATCGTTTCTAGAGCTTGGGAGTGCATGCTGCTCCCTTCTGTGTGGTCTTGCATGATTCTAAAAATCCAACAGGGAAAAATAATATCTAAACCCACTGATAAAAGGCAGAATCTCATCTCTACTTCTGAAGGTGGTCACAAGAATGTACCTTGACTTCTCCTTTTGTGCCTCATCTAATGCGGCACTGCGGGACTTCAGCAGCTGATCAGCTTCATCGAGTCTGATTTTTAAGACTGCTAGTTGACCGTCTTTAGCAGAGAGGGCTTCTGTCAAGTCATCAACCTGTGAGCGAAGTTCCCGTAACATCCGGTCAGTCTGAGACTGCTCCGAGTTCCATCTGTCTGCACGTAGACGCGTCTGGTTCAATTCTACATGAGTAGAAAAGCACTTAATCAATACAGAGGGATGGGTGCAGATATGTGGGTCATGATTGTTCCCATCTTGTCTCATCTCTTACCATCTTGTAAGTCTTTTGCTCTCTGGATGACTGAAGCCATCTCCTGGTTGAGGGAGGCCACCTCACTGCGCAGCAGCTGATTCTCCAGACGCAGACTGGACATGATCTGGCTCTGTGGCTCCTCTGTGGGAGGAGGAGGAGGCTCCTGCCTGCTGGACTCCTGAGGGACAGCCAATCCTGAGTCTGAACTGTCAGGTGTGTCTGTGGTGGCCAGGTGAGGGTGACGAGAGAACACACAATTTTATCATTCAGATATAAATGTCAGAATGCAATTTATGTAAATAAGGCAAGAAAATATGGCTGCCTTTGGGGCTCATCCAGTGGTGGACAATAATAAACAGTAGTAATAACACAATAATATACAAATTTAGTGGCAATGTAAACCGATTATTGACTTAGATAATCAACCCTTTTTTCACACACTGACTGAAAATGACACTAAAATAAAATGGAGGGTCTTACTCCTACCTTGGCTTTGCTCTTTAGCCGAGCTCTCCTCTGACGTTTTAATGCTGTGAGCAGACAGTGAGCTCATGCTTGAGGCTCTGGACACACCCCGGGTTGAAGGGGGCGTCGACGGGGCTGAGGGGATTGTATGAGGAGTGGTGGAAGGAGCGGGTTCTGGGGTTTGGGCCTCAGTAACTGGAACTGACACTTTGATATGTTCTCGTCTTGAATCCCTCCTGTTGCTGACCGGAGGGTCTGAGCTGTTCAGAAAGTCAAAGAGCATGTCATCGTCCACATCCTGCTCGCTCTTTTTGCGCCTCACAAAGCCAGACGAGGTCTTGGCAGAGCTGGGGCCACTGGCGCCAGAGCCGGAGGGGATACTGGCCACGCTGACGGTACCAGCCAGCAGGGTTGCACTGGATCTCTTTATGTTGCCAGCTGCTGCAGTGATGAAGCTCTGTGCCTCATCAGAGGATGCATAGGCATGATGCGTCGCCGCTGCGTCGCTCTTGTACGCTGCAGTGTTGTATTCAGGTTTGACGGTCGATTCTTCTTCATAGGACGAAAAGGAGGATGTTCTTGTCTGGTTTTTGGTCAGTGCCGTGGCAGCTCCCTGGTCCACTTTGTTCAGGAAGTCTTCCGCTTTCCCGGCCAAGTCGGTAAACCAAGACATTTTGTATCCTGACGGCAGAAACACAACAGCACATTACCACCACTGAGGGGCCCTCGAGCAGAGGCCCTTAACCCTATTCAAGAGATCTGACTGTGGTTGTATGAGGTTGAGGCTATTGTGTAATGAATGAATTAATAATTGTTATAATCAATATCTCCAAAACTCCTATTAAAAGATAAATCCATATAAAATCAGCGAGTCA
>NW_023339873.1:4774145-4780782 GCF_004916995.1 Morone saxatilis
TAGACAGATACTTTATTTATCCCATCAAATTGTGGTGACTCCAAAGCGGACAAAAATACAAAAACTCGTACCAGCTGGAGCGACAGCCTGCAGTTTCATGTTAGCAAGATAAATTGCTTGCAACAGGATTACAACCAGGATTTTGGCATTGGCAAACATTTCAGCAATCACTCTCCAAACATCTTTTATATGGTCGCACTGGGAGTGTCTTTAAGTGTTTCCTCTACTTACCAGTTTGTTCTTATCTGCGCCAGAAGGATCTGATGCTGACCCAGAGCCGTACTTCTGGTTCAGGTGAGCAAGAATAGCTGCGTGGACTGACGGGTCTCTGGCCTGCAGAACCAAAATTAGTAGTAGCAGTGTAAACTTCATTGATTGCACATAAAAAAAAATGTTAGAAGAAATAAATATAGAAATCTTACATTAGACACCATGGTGGGTTTGCACTGTCTTCGTGTGAAAGGGTCCATTTGTTGGTTTTTGGCATTTTGTCCTTCAGCCTGTGAGGAAATAAATAAGCAAATACATTGGGTTATTTTAACATCAAAAAAACATTTTCTAATAATCAAAGTCAAAGCAATAGGTCAAATAGTTTTTCCTATACATGAGGTGGATGAAAATCACTGTTTAGCATTGTGCTAGAACAGAAGAAGTGAGGCAGCATTTCCAGATGTTGCTGGGTAGTAAAATATACCATTTGCAAACATGTTAACAGTTGTGTTTGTATGCTTGTATCACATCCCTTCGGTGTGCAACCTGGATGTTTTCAGGAATTTTTCAGCACTTACATGATCGCATCTTAAATTTTAATTTAATTATAAAAGCACCAATGTGGACACAAATCAACAATTCCGTTACAAATGATCAATTCTTACACATTTTTCATGATCCTTGCCTTTATATTAAAATCATTAGAGTGACACAAACATACTGTATGTGTGGTGGAGGTGTTTCAGGAGGTTAGACACTTACCACAAGAGCTTTCTCAGATTCAACAATGTTCCAACTTCTGTTCCTCTGATTGATGTAGCTGAGTGATAAAGGAAAAAAAATATATATATATTTTACAATTCTGTCTTAAAATACTATCACCTAGGAAACAAAGAATCATCATATTAACGACTGGGTTAAAAATATGACATGAACCAATGCTCAGGTATATTTCTACCACTGCTGATAAAAGGTAAAGATTTTTTCAGTACCCAACTGAAACAAACTGTCTTGACCCTTAAACCATGTACGAAGCATTCCCGTTTTCTTTAAAGAAAGATTTAAACCCGTTTACAGGTGAAGCGTGTGTACCTGATGGCAGATATGTTCTTGGTCCTCTGTCTGTCAAGCGCTTCTGCCCTTTCCTCGAGTTCGTTCAGCTCATCCTGGATCACTTTCACCTTGTCACCGTCTCCACTCTCCTCTGCCATGGCCTTCAATCAAAACAAACAACAGTGAGTAAGGAGGAGTCACAAACTCAGGATAGATTTAAGGTCATCACACATTCTCGGACAAATCTATGATGATTGCTGTCAGTGTGTATGTTCAGCTTTGGTTGGTTGGGGATACTTGTTGATAATGTATGTGGATGTACTGTTTAGGCTTGACATTTAACATTTAACAGGCTGCAAAGATCTTTATGACTCCTATAATGTTTCACATGGTACAGAAACAGTGGTTTCCTTTACCTTATCTTTGAGTAACTGTGTTTTCTTCATAGCATAATTAGGTGGGGCTTTTCGGAATCGGTCCTTCTCTTTAACGATCTGCAGCAAGTAGAGACAAAGAAATGTTTAGTTCCACTGCAGGCTGAAGAAATGAATGAATATCTAGAGAAACAGACTCACATCCTCTATGTCTTTGTCATTGAACTTGTAGTTTAGAGCTTCTTTGATGGACTGTTCCTTTTTGGTGATTTCGTCAAGAGTTGGTACCTGCATTCCAGCAACTATCATCTGGGAAGAAAACAACAACAAAAAGCTTTACTCCTGCGGCGGCTCCTACTGTTCCTACTGTAACTGATGCTGCAGATGACATATTACACTTACCGCCTCTTTCCACTTCATGAACTCGTTTTCTGTGAACTCCTGATTTGATACAAACTCAAGCCTGAACACCCGTGTGTCACCACCATGCCTGAGGAAGACATGCAATCAAAAAGGTCACATTTATGGCGAGCAGCAATGGAAGAGAAGCACTGACTCTTGATTACCCACTTTAATATGCATAAAGCATCTGTATAATGTATATGTACCTTAATTGTAATCCCTTGTTTGTTCGCGTTGTTCCAAGCTGGTAAACCTTCGCTGTCTCGACCACATCCACAATTTCAGCAACCTTTCAACGACAAGGGAGGACATTAAATCACCAATCTGCCTGTATTTAACTCTATACATTATAAAGAGTCCTAGATCATCACTATCACCATCACACTTACCCTGTAAACTGGTTTACTGCTGCTGTTCCCAATCCCTATCCTCACAAAGCAGCCAGTCACTGTCTTAGCAAAGAAGGGCATGTGGCACCAGCGCTCCAGCTTGTGTCTGGACAGCCGGACCCTGTTGAGCTCATCTGGTAGTGAAACAGGCTGAGACTTCGGTGGAGTTTCTTCCTTTCTGTTGGCAGAACACAGTCGAGACGTTACGTTACTGAAAAGGGCGGTCTTGTGATGGATGCGTTGCTTGAAAAGAAGCAGAACCAAACATACTCGTCATCATCGTAAGACGATGAACGTGAACTCCGGTCACTTTTGACCGATGACTTGTCGTCGTCTTCCTCCTCTTCCTCCTCATCGTCAGAGTAAACCTCACTCGTCTTCAGGGGCTGACGTTTGGCCAGAAGTTCCGCTGCTCAGCGAAGAGATCAAACATTAGGGATTTGGAACTGAACTGTCACAACAATCGCGTCACAAAAGGGATAAAATGACACCGACCTGTTTTGTTTTTCTTCTTCTCGCGTTCAGCTTTGAGTTCTTCCATGGCCTGGGACTTTTTGTCAAGTTTTTCGTCACGTTTGGATCGTCTCTCCTTGTTGTGTGACATGACCTAGGGAGGGGCGGTTATTACAGTTACACGCAGGATAAAGAAAAGGTGAAATGCTACTTCATTCATTAAGGAAAAAGCAAGAACAATGCCATCAATACACAGAATTACGTACAATATCTATCTAATGTTGTGTAAACTGAACTCACCACTTGCGTGTCTTGAACCTGAGATAGCTTCCTTTTTTCTTGCTCTTCCTCCTGTTTCTTTTTCTTCTCCTCTTTCTCCTTCTTCTTTGCCGTCTTCAGCTTCTTTTTAATTTCAAAACTGTCGAAAAACAAACATGAATAAATAAACGGGCACACTCAGCAATGTTATAATGCCACACTCTGCCTTGTGCGTAAACGTTTTTTTGTTGAGAGACGAGGAAACGAGAACAAAACACCCCATTTATTTGAAAAGTCTTTTCTGTGCGAGTACATCCCACCGATTGTTGCATCGTCACCGCTCACCGTCTCTTTAGCACCTCTCTCTTCTCAATTCTGTTGAACAACTCTTGCTCTCTCTCCTTCTCTGTCATCTGCTCCAGCCGAGCTCGGTCCTCCGCGTCTCCCATCAGGTCGTCGTCGTAACCGTCCCTGAACACCTCATCTTCAGAGGAGTCTGAGTCGGAGCTGGAGGACGAGCTGTTGCTCTCTGAATCAGACACCTCACCTAAAAGATAAAAAGTGATTTCATTAGCACAAACATCTGGGGGGAAAAAAAAATCGCAGGACAATTTTTAATTGATCAGTATTGGCCACATTGAGCCATACTCCTTTATTTTTCCCCTTTTTGTTCTGTCTACACCAATTTTCATGTCTCTGAAAAGATTTTATGTACAACTTTTGGCAGGGAGACATACATAATAAAAAGTGGGTGAAATTAATTAATGTTGAACTGCTATTAAAACAGAAACGAAGGCTACTTTTGCTGGTTACAATGCCTCAGTTTCACCAAGTGGCAATAACAGCTTTCCCCCACATGGCCAATATTACAAGGCACCAATATAAAGTAAATTAAAGGTGATTTAAATGTTATTCTCTACGGGTTTTTTTTAAGAGTGTGATGTAATGCAGGCATTTTGTCTTTATCATCTTGGATCGTGGTGCTGAAATGTTGACCAGAACTTTTTCCCACAAGACTTTTCCAGGTTTTCCATAACAATGTGGATCCACCGTATAGCAGGACAACACAAACAACCAACAGCTTGGATGCTACACTGTGTGCCAGCTAGGATAAAGGGGATGAGTGAGTCACCTAATCCCAGTGGACATGGCGCCCTGACGACACGTGTAATCTACACTTCAGAATACGGTTCGACACTCCCGCTCTGCACTTTACGTCAGACGCCGTTAACTTCGGGGCTGTCAGTTTGTTGTGTGAGAACAGACATCTGGCATCTGTACAGCTACCACAAGAAGTTCCTGTTTTATCACACATGGTTACTGAAGTGATTGTGGTTTCTTTAAGATTACACACGGAAGAAAGAAGTGTGCCTGTGAAGTCGTAGCTCGAGCCTCAAACACTGACGACGTACCCTCCTCTGGTGCGGAGCTCTCTGCTGAGCTGTCTCCATCTGAGCTGCCGGACGCCGTCGCTTTATTGACCTTCTTCTTTGTGGCGTTCTTCTTCTCGGACCCTTTCCCTTGCTTAACCTTCTTTTTGCCTTTGGTGCCTCCCACAGTCCACTAGACAAAGGAGTGAAAAACATCAGTTTTACTCATCAAATAGCTGGAAATGACAGAGAAACGTGGTCTATTCTTCTGGTGAGAATGTGTTCAAAGTGCTTGATAAGTGTCTGCCATACCTCATCGTCGCTATCGGACGTCTCGGAGTCTGTCGAAGCTGCAGGTTTGCTAACAGGCTCTTCCTGCTCCCCCGAATCGACCTTCTTCCTCTTCGCCAAAGACAAGAGCTCCTGAAAACGAGAACAAAGTGATGAGAATCAGAAATTTCACGCGGTTCGTTAAGAGCACGCAGTGAAAATTATAATCACTTAAAGTGGAAACAGTAGGAAAATGCCTCCTGGAAGAACAGCGGCGTTCATACTTGCCGATGTAAATAAACCCAAAACACATGGAGGACGCGACTGGATCCAATTTTCCAAGCCCCATTCAGAGGTGACATGAATATGGCAACGCATATATAGAGTGAAGGAGGCCGCTGCTTACGTTTAAGGACTGTTCGTCCACTTTTTAACATACAATCTGATAGCAGGTGTTTGTGTCTTTGGATTTTGTGCAGAACTTGTAATGTTTATATTCTGTTTTACTCTCAAAACTCTCACAACAAAAGCTCTTTTTTTTGTCCGTCAGCTTTCTAAACGCAGACAACGACCAATGCTGACTACCTCTGCCGATTAATCCGTCCATCACTAATGTGCATATAGCTGAATTCCTTCCTAAGAATGTGGAAAAGCTGAAATCCATACACCGTTCCCGAGCAGTGCCACAAAATCCCCGCCAGTACTGCTGTGACCAATTCACACTAAACAGCTTCTGTGTCATTATAAATCCAGTGTTTCGGTCCATCATCACAATGAGCGGACTCGGTTATGGACTCACCTTGCCTAAAAGAAAATCTTCAAACGAGCTCCAGACATTAATGTTTGCAGGTATTAAAACAGGGAAAAGTTAACACATCTACCTCCCTAAAACTCCTCTCAACATTAAATTCTGCAAACATGAGACGATATGCACAGCTGTCTTCATCAGGGTGATCTCAAATCACAACCGTAGAGCCCTGACCAGCTTTTAAACCCCAAAGAAACCAACAACATATTGACGATTTTGCAGAACTAACTCGTGTTTATTTACTACCTGCGTCTGCAGAGTGAACTCTCTCTCTCAGGCAATGCACACGGGTGGTTTTAATGCTCCACCACTGTTACAGAAGCAGTGTGTTAAAGCTCGTCGGTCTGTAAACAACAACAACAACAACAACAACAACACCGAAATAGCGCCTCAGCTCTGCGCCCATGACGTAATTCAGGAGATACTGGTTCTTCTGGTTAAATCAAATGCAACTCCCCCCCCCAAAAAAAGACATGTTTACACCTTAATAATCTATAATCACACCCCCCTGTAACAGTGCAGTGGTAGTCAGTCAGTTTACGCTTTAAAACCGGTGGAAAAAACACACAAAAAGGCCGAGAGGAAACATAAAACTGCATCTTTCTGTCACCTTAACGATAGCACAAGTTAGCGGGCTCAGGCTGATAAAAGCAGCGTTTTTGTGCAGAATCTGATTCCACTTTGCTCGAAACATCACACAGACAAACCCCTGGCAGTGTATTTGACTTTAGGGAATAGTGGTGGTGGAAAAGGGAGGTTTTGTAAATAAGATGGGCCCCAAAAAAAAAAAAAAACACGATCCGTTAGCACACGTTAGCTTCACCTCAGAAGTGTTTACAACTCAACACGAGATCCGTTCGGAGCGAAAGTTAAGACACAAAACAAAAAACCGCACCTACCTGATCTAAGTTGTCGTCGCTGGCGCTGTCTTCGGAGTCAGAGTCAATCACCACCCGACCTTTCCGTTTCTTTACATTCACCATGATTAGCTGCGCGGCTAACCTGGCGGCTACCTCCGTGTCGTCTGAACGTTAGCCGCTGCTGCTAACT
>NW_023339873.1:4780882-4788642 GCF_004916995.1 Morone saxatilis
GATCTGTCGAGTTGTGTCTGTTTGAATCCACAGGTTTAACAGTTTTCGGCGTTAAGTGGTTGCACAAATTTGTTGTTAATTCATATTTTTTAGTAGCTGCCTGACACAGCTTACCACACTACCTTTACTTTTGTCTATTTCCTGGTGTTCCAGTTTACACTGGAATCCAAGAATGATCCAAAACGTCTGCTTTTTTTTTGATGATTGGAGAATTATTATTTCGAACATGTAAAAGCACAACACAATATAAAAAGTAAGATAAATAAAAGTGAAATGAACAGGAATATACAATGAAGAGAAAAAGAAAAAAAAGAAAAGAAAACGAGAACAGGTCGAACCTGTACACGCAACAGCTCAGTTGTTAATTCAATTGAATCAAAAGGGAGTAGGAAGAAGTGTACACTTATAAATTCCTACCCCTTCTCCTCTGCTTATTAAATTATTATTAATACTATTACTGATATATTAGAATTTACAGACTATCTTTATATTATATATATATATTGTATATAAATATCAAATGCGCTGTGCAGTGCGTTTTGACTCGCGGCTGTGCAACGTTTCTGTACGAGCGTATGCTGAACGCAGCCCGAGTGTCCGGACGCCCTTGGGTTTGTAAACGAGTGTTAGCGTCACACGGCCGGTTTTAAACGTCGTTTTATTTTAACAAAAGTGTTTTAAAAGAGTATTTAGAAAAGCGCTTTTAAATAAAATGCATTATTATTATTATTATTATTATTATTAAAGACGTAACTCGGTGGTCTGGTCGAACTAGAACAAGAACCGGTGAAATATCCATCCGCCCCTCTTCTTGGTACAACATGGTGAGAGTAAGTAGAAAACAGATGCTGCTAACTGTGTATTAACTATCAGGTGTTTAAAGTGTGGTCTTTAAACATGACTGTAATTAACTGCTGCTCTCATTAGTGTTACTTTATTACTGTATAATTCATTTAGTCAAAAGAGCTGTTGAAATTATAAATCCCAAACGTTACCTGGTTCAGAAACAGCTTAATTCTTCTTAATTAGTTACTAGTAATTAGATAAGTAAGTCTTCCCTCAATGTGTTTTTTGCACTTCTTTATATGTGAGTTGAACATTTCATTAAGTAACACAAGTGGAATAGATTTAGTGATCAGTTGTCAGATTCTCAGCACATAGAAACATCAATTGTTTTATTTATCACCAGCTGGGGAAACTGGTTTGTACAGTAAAAGCAATGAGACATAAATCAGACACCCAGTAGATGCATGAAAGTGTATCTGAAGAGCCTACCGAGCCATTAAATCAAAAAGTGAAGCAAAAAAAATACATTTATGAATAATATTTTATTTATAAGCGCTTTTCTAAAGACACTTTACATAAAAACATAAAAGCAGCAAAACAACATCAAATAGTAAAACACTGAAAACACATCAGACTAATCAAACTATAAACAGGATAATAAGCCAAACAACAATCTGAAGAACAGACTCATTGATCACAACCTGTCAAGCCAGTTAAATAAGACTTTCTAGCACTTTGTCTCTTTTGTAAATCCAAGAAACTGAACCTTGAAGCTCCATTACAACCCTGTAACTCCAGTCTAATGATACCACTTTTGTATCCCAGCAGTGACTCGTCCATATCTCCACTGAAATGTCTCTGCCAACGATCCCACGTGTCCCCTCGGCGAGGCTGCTGAGCTCCCTCCTCCTCCACCAGCAGCGCCGTCTTCTCCTCCCCTCCATCGCTCCTCTCTCTGCGCCCACAAGGTTAATTCATGCTGAATACAGACGACCCGGCAAACCCAAAGAAAACCGATGGCGCAAGGTTAACATCGACTTCTCAAAGGGTGTGGAGGGGATAAAGAAGAATTTCACGCTGCTGAAAAATGAGTTTTTTGACCGCTGGGTTGGTCCAGAAGGCAAACCGATCCTCGAGCACATGCTGGAGCAGAACCGGGTGGTGTGGGAGTTCAGAGGTCCGGAGAGCCTGGAGCACTGGACGTTGTCCTCGGATCGTGAGGTGGGAGGCCAGAGTGAAGTTTACTTGAAGCTTGGCAGAAACAGTAATACCTGTTTTCTGTACGGGACTCTGAACTCCACTCCTCCTCGAGACGGAGAAACACGCTACAGTGGCTACTGCACCATGCGCTCCAAGCAGCCACTGGTTAGTGTCCGGCTTTCTCTTCTTAAAGTTCAAATGAGGATGTTACTGTGACGTTATCCAGGCCCACTGAGCACACTGAGGCCATGTTCTCAGTATTTTCTCAGGAAATTTGTGGATTTTAGCACCTGGCTGATGTTTTTGTAGGCTGATCTCACAGCTCAGTATGTACAACCAGTAAATAAATACATGCTTCAGCTTTTCTTTGGAGACAAGTGACAGAAAATGTACTAACGGAGCTTCTTTTCTTTCAGATTTTATTGTTGAAGTAGTATATAATAGTACCAGTCAGCATGTTTTTTCTACTCTAGCAGGAAGAGACAGGAAATATTTCAGTATTTGTCATTAATCATTTTAAATACTGTGAATCGTGGTGCTTGTTTTGTGAGGTGTACTGTCTTCGTTTTCGGTTTTGTATCTTACCTCGAGTGGTATTGAATTGAAGGTCAAAAACTATAAAGCAGCTACTAAATCAATCAGAAATCAGCACCGTGTGTACCAACTTCACTCCACATGCACAATACACCAGCTGAATTTACAGACTAGTTCTTCTCACCTGTTCTTAAATTAGTAAAGTTTAACCCCCAGACTGTTGTCTCTCTCTCCCAGGCTTCATTTGATAGGAAAAAGCACCACGACTGGTCCAGTTTCAACACCCTGCATTTGCGTGTGCGTGGCGATGGCCGTCCGTGGATGATCAACCTTGCAACAGAAACGTACTTCTCTCATCAGAAAGATGACATATACAGTTATTTCCTGTACACCAGGGGAGGACCCTACTGGCAAGATGTCAAGGTGAGCGAAACGTTAAAACCCTTAAGAGTTCTGCTCAACTGCTGTATGTCGACGTACCGGGAGAAACGTCATTCTGAGACTGAAGTGCTGCTCATTCACAGATCCCTTTCTCCAAGTTCTTCCTTTCATATCGTGGGAGGATACACGACACTCAGCACCCTCTCTTGGTGGACAAGGTACAGCAAAGGAAAAGTCAAACTGACATCAAATACAAAACAAAATGAAGCCAAAACTGATCATAACTGTAGTATTATTAATTTTTTTTTTACCCCCAGTTGAGTTTATATTGTCTGAATCTTTTTGTTACAGGTAAACTCCATTGGATTTACGCTGGGGGATAAAGCCGACGGTCCGTTCCAGCTGGAGATCGATTTCATTGGCGTCTGCAAAGATTATGCACACACTGAGGAGTGTGCCTATGAGATGTACAAGAGGAATCCTGAAGTCTGAGAGGAACTCCTACAATATGATAAACAATACTGCAGATGAACGGTTATTGAAGAATAGTTCTGTTACTGAAACTACCTTCTGCCACCATCACATTTAATTTAAGATGCTGTTTATGTTTATGTGCTCTGATACTTCACAGACTATCACACGTTCCCAGAAGAAGTACGTTTCTGTTCATGAAAATAAGCAAATGTGGTCAATTCAGGACAGGATCAAGGTCTTCTTCCAACAGATAATGTCCACAACCCAGATGTTAATTAACAATAAAAATAATGAACTAACTTTTATGGGACAGATTTCATTATCAAACCTTGATTGCACACAAATGTTAGCAAGATCAATTTAATTTAAAAAATAAACGCAGACAAGTAAATCTTTTGCATCAATGTTTTTTATCAGTCTTTTACCAAAAAAAAGTAAAAAAAAACATAGCAAGCATATCAAATTTTTAAGAACAAAATTAACTGTTTAAAATGCAGCAAAACAGGACATCGATTCTCTACACGTCAGAATACATAAACGCATCATTCAGAGCTATAAAGCGGTTAAAGTAACGCACAAGTCAAATCTAAAAATCACTGCACAATAGATAGAGCGTGTCTAATTTCCCAACATCAGGCTGAAAGAATGTAGAAATAAATGGGTCAGCTGCAGACGACAAAATATTTACACTGGAACGACAGGCTGTACAAACGTCTACAAACAAACTTTTACATCATGACGAGGCCTCTTCTTGCCCCGAGCATGCTCTCCTTCTTCTGCTTCCTGTCTTCCACTTGTTTTGCCCTCCTGTCTCCCCTAAAACAGGATACAGAGACATCCGTAAGAGACAGAGTTCATCGTTATGGGAGGCAAATCAATATCAGCCAGTGCGTGCTTTTATTTTGACACATACCTTGTCTGGACCTGGTGCTGTTTGTAATTTTTCTGATGAGAGTTTGAGACCAGCGACACGTTTCCTGCCGTGTTTTCTTTGGTGTCTCCAAACGGCTTCAGTTTACCTATATTAAATAAATATAAACCGTCACAGATTTGTCTGTCTGACCATATTTCAGTGAGGCAGAGAACTTAAAAAGCGGGTTTGTACCTGTATGAGGCTTGTAGGTGAGGGGACGAGACAGACTCGCCTTCAGATCGAAGGCTGACTTCTTCTGCGTCCCGGGGGTTGTTAAAGTACTTGTGTTGCCGGTGAAAACGAATGTGCCTTTTGAAGAGAGAAAGAGAAACAACTAAATCACTCTACACACATGAGAAATTCAGATATCATTCCAAAGATCAACAAACTAAAAGTTACCTGGAGTTTTTGTGGCGGAGAAAGTCGAAGTCTTGACATTGTTGGGCTTTCCTCCATCAGCAGAGGTTTTCTGTGGGGTGCTCGAGGTCACGCAGGGCGACATGCGTGCTGGCGTCTTCACCATCGACCTCTTGTATTCATTGTCGTGAGTGGCTTCTGAAAACCTGCATACAGACACAACTGGTAGTTAAAGCATCACGATGAATACTGTGCACACGGTGCCTAGAAGAAGTATTAAACCCCATCGGACGTTTATCATCATCAAAAGATCCACTGAATCAAACCACCCGCAATAGAACAACCACATACCTTTTAAATTTAAAAAGCTGCATTCACATCATACTAAACAGTAAGTAGCGGGCAGCACTTCTCTGCAACTCATTTTCTTTAAATTCTAAATTCATTCTAAAACAAATAACCTAAAACAAAATCTACAAAAACGTCTTTGTAAGAATGTTGTAATGTTATGGACAAGAGAAGCTCGTGGCAGGAAAATAATTTGTCCCTACGAGTGACGAGCAAACATCCGAGGAAGGAAGAGCAACTGACCGAACATTGATCCTCCGGGTGGAAAGGACGGATGGTCTGAACGGAGCATCTTCCTTCCCAGCACGTTTATTCGGAGGAGCTTTACTGGCTGAGAGCAAAGTGTGTCTGCGTTTGTCCTCAGCTGCTTTCTTCTTCTCCGGGACGGGGCTGAACATGGAAGCACGACTCTGACTTGGCTTCTGTAGAATACAAACAAACAAACAAACAAACAAACAGGTCTTTACTCACACTGCAGCTGTAGAGACTGAACAATCCTGGATGCTCAACAGGTGGTGATACTTACCGCTTGAGTTTTGCCATCAGCTTGCTGCTGTTTGGGTTTGTCTGAAAGTTTCTTTTTTGAAAAAGAGAAGAAAAGGAGTACAGATTAAAAACAGCAAGTTCAGATGTAACATTTATACTTTTTGGAATTAAATCAGACAGGAAGCTTTTTCAGTACCTTCAGTTCTGTAATCTGCTTGGTCTTCCGCTGGACGTACGTGTCAATCGACTCCATCTTGTTAAAATGTGCCTCGTGGAGTTTCTTGAAGTCTACAAAAGGAGACATAATTTAATTCTCTCTAGTGGTTCAAAAGGAGATTGTGTGGGAGGGCAAAAAACAAACAAACAGAAGACTGAAGAACGAACTTACTGGGAGTCACAGGCTTCAACATCGGCTTGCTCTTCAGTTGGAGACCTTGGTAACGAGGAATTTTACCAGCTTTTGCCACTTTGGGAGGTTTTTCTGGACACACAGAATCTACGTCAAAACTTCATGTTAAAGTCAATAATCTCTGAAGAACATGTACTCCATGAATGAACCGTTACTGACCTGCCTCACCGTGCACAGGTGCTTCATCCTTACTGACTGACGGCTCACTGCCAGCGGCCTGAGGATCCTCCAGAGGCTCAGTTTCGTCAGGATCGTTGGTGGACGACACTTTTCTCTTCTTAGCGCCCTGACGTGCCGCCACCTCAGTGTCAGCCTTAAGGGAACAACAGTTGTTTAAGGCTCAGATCCTCATGCAACAAAACAAACCCCGTGCACGGGGATAAACACGATGTGGAATACCTCTGCAGCACTCGGAGGAAGCTTGGAGTCACACTCAGTCCCAGTTTTAGTATCAGAGATCTTCCTCTTGGTACCGTTTCCTTTGCCTCGGCGTGTGTTCACAAACACAGCGGGGCTGGAGACTTCTTCAGTTTCCTGAGTGCTCTCTTGTGACACATGCTCGTCTTGTTGGACAACAGCGGCATCCGTCTCTTGTCCCTGGAAAACACCACAGCAACACACACCGATATGTAACCAATGATGGATAGATAGATTATTTATCCTGAGGGAAATTCAGGTATCCAGTAGCATACAAAATACAAAATATACATTAAAAACCCTAACCTTAAGAATAGAATTTAAAATAAAATGAAACATAAATATAAAGTATATGTATAAAATACTGTATAAAAAATAGTTATATTATTTATTGATTTATATTTATTTAGGATAATAAAATAAAAGATGAATATAAAGTATATATATATATATATTAAGTAGTGGTTGTATAAGTATTGATAGAGGGTAATTGGCATGTCTTTTCTGCATCATATCAGTAAATTGCTACTTGAACATTTACTCATAATGTAAACCGTTGTAGGGGTTGACTATAATTACTGACTATGGGATCTTTTTTATGTTGCAACCTATTAGCATATATTAGTGGCAATAGATGATAAAAGGTAAAATAGAAGTATACAAAAATCAAAAGAACGTAATTAGACATAATAACAATTAATTTAAGTGAATATTTTAGAATATTTATTAGATCAAGTGACATTGCATTATTAAGACTCAAGTATGTGCGCAGTTATAATATACTCTCATTTTCTTCTCTGTTTTATGTGGTATAAGATGAAACCTTGGATCACAGAGATCATAGTAACTAGGCGCAATCAAATGCAGGAGAAAATAAGACTAGAAAGTCCAATGTGATAAACACGTCGTGTGTCAGCTGAGCTTGCAGTCATGTTTGTAGGGGATATTGATAAAAAAAGCACGTAGTGAAGAAGCTGATAACACTGGCCGCCTGTATATATGTGCTACTTCCCCATCTGGTCCCTGCTTCCTCATGGTCTGCAGTAGGGAATAGCAGTAACAGTGCCTCAAGTTATGGAATAGGGTGTAATGTTTTTATAGATGACTGGGTCTTAAACAAACTCTTTCCACATTCCCAAAGCTTATTTTATTAAGTAATGGAAAATAAAAGATAATTATAAAGATTGCACTGTAAGGACGTGACCTCTGGCCATGCAATAGCTTGCTGCTAGTCAAGAACTGACGCGAGTCTGAGTATGAGCGTATTTATTTATTTTTTATGCACATTTATTGTAGGATAATTTAAATTAAGATGAGATGAATATAAAGTGCTAGCATAACATAATTACACATGTACAACACTATATATGTGGTATACACTAATCAATAGGATTAGGGTTGATTATATTACAATTGGCACTATTTTCAAAGATTCTTTGGACTAAGATATGAGGT
>NW_023339873.1:4788742-4789178 GCF_004916995.1 Morone saxatilis
TTTTTTTTACAATGTTCTTTGTCAGTATAGCGGGCATTTCTCCATTTCCTCCGGACGGTGGCGAGCTAACGTTACAGCGCGCAGAGCTACACCAGAAGAAGAGACCTCCTGCCTTCTGATCCCGAGTTCAAATCCACAAGCGGGTCTGCACAAACAGCTATCCGCAAAAACAAAAAAACCCCCCACCACCGCAAACATGGAATTTGACGGAAGCCTGTTAATCCAGTGCACCGCGGACGAGAAGCTGGTCAGCGAGGCGGAGCACCAACAGCTGATGACCCTCCACTGTCAGCAGTGCAACGCTGTGCTGGGAGACTCTCTCGGGGTCTGTGGGGAGGTGAAATGTATGGACTCTATCATGTGCATAAGTAAGTTCACTTCACCTCACACAGATTTGCTGTAGACTCAGAAAACAGGTTGTTGTTTTGCGTGTGTG
>NW_023339873.1:4789229-4800739 GCF_004916995.1 Morone saxatilis
GTGTGTGTGTGTGTGTTGAGTCTTATGGTGGCATCACATGACCTAGTTGTTGTCCCTTTTTATTTTGTTAAATTATTTAGTGTTTGTGAACTGTGGAGTGTTTTTTTTTAGACAGTTTCATGATCTTGCTTTATTGTTGCATGTGAAACCTGTTGCATTCTTCTTACTTCAGCCATTTTGTGTTGTGAATTTGTATTATTTGTGTTTTGCAGGGCACCCTTCATCGGTTATAACCACATGCTTAATCCCAGTATGATATTAATCAACACTTTACTGCCTGTCTCCCTTCAGGAGTAACTAATGATGTGGTCGTCAGTGATGCAGCGGAGTCAAGACACAAAGGGGAAATGGCAAATTGGTCAGTCAAAAAGTATTTTGGCTTTTGGACAGCTGTAAATATGCCTTAGTGTTTATTATATTATAACATTTTACGCTTGTAGAGGCAAAAAAAAAACACAGCTACAGTAGACAACTTCACAGAACTTTATCATGTGGTTAAAGCTGAATATATGGAAAGTGACTTTAATTTAAGTAAATGAACATGTACATATTAAGAGCCTGGTTGCCTTCAACCCTCAGGTGAAATACACATATATATAACTTACATACAATAAAGTAATGCACATAATGTAACATGTAAACATCTCTTTACACCATAATGCAATGTCAGGTTTAGATCTAAATTGTGGGATGGCAACATGGGTGTAAACATAAGACACACATAAAACCTCTATCCTCCACTTCCACCTTCAGGTTACTGACTGGGATTAAGAAATGTGTTGTTCTTAGTCAACCTGCTTTGTTTGTTTGTGTTGTTTTCACTGCTTCTGTTTCCTCGCAGCATCTACAGTTCTCTAAAGTGTCGCGGCTGCCTCTCTTCTGTGGGTAGAGTTATTCACTCAGCCCCGTCTCGTTTGGCCACGGTTCGCTCCATATTTCTCCTCTACAAAGCAAACATCAGTTGGTAAGCCCCGCTGCCACTGCGAGCACACAAAGCATATTAACTTCTTGTGTACAAGTTTACGGCCATTTGGAGAGGATAAAATAAACAAGTGCCTTACGGACGTTGTCTGTTGTTTGTATGAATTGCTTTTTTTTTAAAGGCTACATCACTAGATCCTTCAAAACTCCTGTTTTCTGTTCTTTCTCTGCAGTTACATCCTCAACAGCAGCTCAATGGTGAAAGCATCCACACTTACATTTGATCTGAAGGCCTTAAAAGAAAGCATTAATGAGGTGAGACAATGAAATCTAATATTGTTTTTATTCTGATGATGAGAAACAATAACTGTATGTACAACTGCAGTGCTTCATTTCATTCTTATACTCGCATAATAATCTCATAATCTGAGTACTAACGCTACTCTAGTGACATATGATAGGCACTTAGTTCATCTATGATGTGGCTATTAAACTTTTATATAACATGTCCTTAATTGAATCCCCCTGAGGAGTATGAAGAGTTAAAAATTAAGTTTGAAAGTTCAGCCTCAGTAACATCTCCGGCTATAACCCATCAACCTCAGCTGTACTAAAGACTGAGTCCAAAATAGCATTCCAGTAAATCCAGTTCCCTTTGACTTTGTACTTGTAGATATTTTCCTGCACGCTCAAAAGTTCAAGTGTGACAAAGGACTATTGTGAAAAGAAAACGCAGGCAGGAATGGAAAAAAACCAAATCTCTTTTCACTGCAGGTGAGACAGCAGTTTGAAGCGCAGCTGGATCAGATGTCACGCATTAAGAGCAGACTGGCCAACAGGAGTCTTACCAGTGAATTCGACAAGTAGAGTTCACAACTAATCTACACGGTGCCTGGTTTTGGGATTAGGGTCCATGTGATCTCATTTGTTCTTCAATCTGCTCTCCAATCCCTCGTGTAGACTAATTTGTGTTGTAAGCTGTTGTTTTTTTCCCCACATGTTTTGTGTTTCCATTAAATGTCTTTTGGTGATGCAGGCATTGCTGTCTTTGTTTTATTTATTAGTTCTGATTAGTCTCTGCAGATGTATTGTCCATATTGTGGTATTTAAACTGAAGGTCTACATCAGTATTACATTTGAACAGCTGAAACAGATTTCTGGCCAATATTCTGATTATTATTTATCTGATTCTCTGCAGTTGTCAAACTTCTCCTGACCTCTTAAATCCATTTTCAACCTGACATAAATAATGCTGTTAATGTTTATATGTTTAGCCATGCAAGCAGTGTCGTTCAGAGTCCAAAGTGAAATATCTCTACAACTATTAGATGAATTAACGTAACATCTCAGACAGATATAGTCCCCGTTCTTTGGTGACTTTATCCAGCGCCACCAAAAGGTGATTTGTCCGACACTTTGGATCATGGATTCCTCTAAAACAAATGAGTTTGTGTCAGCCTCCGTTTTACTTAATGGCTAGATTAACATGCTAACATTTTAATAAAACATATATTTATTGTAAAACATAAATAAACTCACTGGCCACTACTGTTGCTTCTCTCACTATTTATTTGGTTGCCTGGCAACCTCACTGTGTAAAGTCACTGCACCCTGTTCATCAAGAAATACATGTGTGCTCTGTCGTTAACAAACAAGGTGAGTAAAGTTACCCAGAGAAAATGACTGTATATAAACTAGACACTGTAGTTGATCTGTTTAGAGACACATCTACCTTAAAGTATTTTGAACTTGATGAAAAAGACAAAAAAAAAGAAACATTTTTGCTGTTTTTATTATTTCTACTGTTATAATTTCTACATTGTGAACCTTTACTAACTGAAATGTATATGCCAGCATTAGAACCTGGAAACTACGAACGCACGATAATTATTGGGCTGATAATGTTAAATTAACGCTATCGTAAATCAGCCTGATAATAAAAGTCCGTAATAATTGTGTTAACTTTAGAGATAGCAGTTAGATTTGGCTCGGTCAGAGTTATTGAATATTAAATCATCCATCTCTGATTTAATATTAACTTAATGTGAATATGTGAATTTCAAATATATGTTGAACTTTTCCTATAAGCTCAATTTCAGCGTTAGGAATTCAGTCCTATCTCAGGACTATCTTCATATTTGTGCCATTTTCCCTTTAACAATCTTTATTCTCTGGCACGTAACAAACATTACACTCTCACGTGGGTGTAAGCGAAGCTACAGATGATGATGATGATGATTGTCATTCATTCTCTTCAGTAAACACCAACACTCAGCCATCCAATTGGCACCATGCTGCATTTTATTGCTGAATTTCTGATACAGATATCTTTTTTTCTTTTTCAGTTAATACAAAACCAGACAAGAGGCTCACACGTAATAAGCATGCCCATTTCCTCCCTCTGGAGTGCATAGTTTCTACACAGTCCACCTCCTCAGTGGAAAAGTTGATCAACAAAGTAATGTCATTAATCGTAATCTTACCTAAGCTTTTGTTGTTGTTTTTTTTTCATGGGAACAAAGGTTAAATGGTGTTTTTCAGCTGCACTGTGGCTGTACTGCCATAGAGTGAGAGCAGAAACCACTTCACACTACTCTCCGTTATTCCTTTTTTTGGTGCAGTTTAGTCTGTAAAAACCACAGCTGATGATCGAAGCTACTTCAACATGCTTGCTGTTGTGTCAAACAACCGTCCCCAAGTTGTCACCTTGTCACAGAAACATCTGATATGAACATTTCATTAGCCTAATTACACTCATTCACATTACAAAGTTGGATTATTGCATGCAATACAAATCATTCGTTACTCTGCTAAAGTCATGCATAATTTTTTAAACCCATATATTCGTGTTGCTAGACGCCTACTTTCTTATAAATTGTGATTATAAATCCCCACAAAGAGCATTACAGGGTTTTTAGAACACAGTATTCAAGACAGGATGGTGATGATGACGGTGCAAGTCAGTACGTAGAGAGAAAGTGCTTTTCAAACAAGTGTCAAGTTCGTTCAGTAAGTCCTTTGCAGCCACAGAGTTACTGAAAGTCTACATTTCTAAAAAGGGAGAGGTGGGTTCTGGGGATGTAAAAATGCTACAAGAATTGAAATTTAAAGCCACTCTCGTGTACAGATTGGTTTTAGATTATTGTTTTGGTGTGCAAAGAATACAAAGCAGGGAAACTAGTGTGTGAAAAATAGAAGTATTTAGTTTGTCTGTGTGATAACATGATGCTACAGCTGTCCTCACGTATACCTTGTTCTCCAGGAAGTATCCCAAACCTTTGTATGTGATACTGTATTCTAAAGCCAAACATTATACGACCCCCCCCCACCCAAAAAAGTGACTAATAGATAGCTACCATAGGCATAAAAGAGAGGAGGGAAATCCTTTCCACATGACATTACAGACTCCTTTTTAACACTTACACCCTGGCACTAAACTCATGCATTATTGTAGGTTATTGCTTCTAAAACTCTAATCAAATACAATTTTATGGATTAAAATATATCGCTCTGAATCCCAAAACTATGAGGTATTATGTACAATACAGTGTCATGGTGAGATCTTAATTCTAGGACTAAAACACCACGTCGGATCCCTAGCAATTATATCCAAATCTAAGATTAAAGTACTACTCTTCATGTAACAGTTCTCTAAAGGTTTTCTATCATCGTCACATCTGAGAGCTTTTTTTGGCCGTCACGTAATTATTTTGATGCTCGAGAGTGCACGAATGACATTTTAGGACATCTCTTAAGCTTTTCTTCCCCCCAGATAATAATCCTAAGAACGTAGAGCGGTTCTGTTCAAGCGTTCACTTATATTCAGCGCACACGCCTACAGAAAACGACTTGGATCGATTCTTTTTAACTGCATAGCCTGATTGTGTCATACTTTAATCGTATTTTAAATCATGCAACTTACTCTACACCCAAGACGTGGAATAAAAAGGAGAACTCGCACTGGTCTAAGATTTTAGGGCAAAGCTGTATCTAAATGTGGTATATTTAAAAAAAGGTCTAGTAAGTCAGTCTATCGCTGTTTAATTTGAAAAGGTTTCCACAGTTTTGAGCTCCAGCTTAGTCTAGAAATCGATTTCACTATTCTTCATGAAGCAAGCATCACTACTGGTCATGCATGGCTACTATAATGTTGGCACCACAGTCCTGCTAAATAAGCTATAATGCACATGAGTCTATACATATCTTAATGGAAGACATTGGTGATTTTGTTGCTTTCAAACAACTTGTCACTTGTTTATACAATATACAGTTTGGTCAACAACATGACAGTTAAGATCAAATATTGCACAAATCCCGGTAAATGTTTGTTTTTCTTCATATAAATCAGGCAAAAAGGAACAAAAAGGAACAAAAAAAGAAATGAGACCAGGGTTTCCTTCAGGTGTAAGCTTGATTTAAAGCTGCTACTTCAACACCGGTGTCTCTCAGCTTACTGGAGACGTGAAAACAGCGAGTAGAGACAAAGCCTTCGGCGACGGTTGATAAACTTTGCTGGGCAAGTCAGATTTAGATTATTGTGTCTCACCGTTCATGGCGCAAAAAGGAATCCGTCTGCGACTACCTGCGGCGTGTAAAGCGTAAATGAGACCTCGTGTTAAAGAGGGAAAGAAGAAAACGAGAGCTCGTTAGCGCGTTCAGAGGGTGAAATTAGAACATATCCAGGAGGGAAGACAAAAATAAAAGTATGTTAAGGGCGAACAAGACTTAAGACCATATGAAGAGAATACTACTGGAAGAAAATTGGACTAGACTTTAATAATAAAAGACTAACTTTAAATACTGTAAGCTGCCAAATTTTAGGGGAATATTGCCAATTTTGTCTCTACCTGCAGTTTTGTGAATAAACCTGCAGACAAAGGAGAGCACAATAAGCCCAAAATGCAAAAACTAAGAGCATGGAGTAAAAATCCTATCCTGTGACGTTCCTTTAGGACAGATGCATAGGGGACCACAGTCAGAGTGAGTCAGCGTTTTCCTCAAAAGTGTCTGAACTGAAAGTAAATATCAGTGTGCATGCTCGGCCTTCATCTATCGACTCTTAACAACTTGCTTATTAACCCTCTTAAAATCCAAAAACCAAATTAATTCAGGAACATTATATAAAGACTGCTGTGGCGCTTGACAACCATTGAGATATCTGCACTGATCACGCTCCCTTTCACTCACTGTTGGACTTGTTATGGTGATGAGGTAGTGCAACAAAAACCCGAAAAGAAACACCCTATGAGTCTAATTTAATCACAGGCCTTGATCTTTGCTACAGTATCTTGTGTCATTACTTTCTTCCCAGGGAACACGAGCAGTTTGTTCATTATCAAACTGCTTTGATCGACTTTAAAGAGCGTGTGGGGATGTTTTTGTTGTCGTTACTCAGGAACCATCAGTGACTACGTTTACATGCAGCGTGAGAAGAAGATAGATCTGGCTGTAAAAAAGCCCGAACGATGGGAGATTTACGGACATTTACGCCCGAGAGAACTCCCCGGCGTGTCAGCCAACTTGGCGACCGCAAACGCCATCGTTCCTACATGTAGACGTAGTCAGAGGGTGCGTGATGAAAGTCAGACCAGCCCGCAATCTCGGGAGATGTCCTGACTGATGATCATGCGGCAGAAACAGGCCAGGGCGGAGGGGGATGCTGTGGAGGAGAGAGGGCCAGTGTCCCAGCAACGGCAGGAGGGAGGACACCCGTGTCCCAAAAGCCCGACAGAGGTCATCTTCACCGTGACCCGTTCTTTACCTCCACAGGTCTGGGCGGCCGTGGAAGTGATCCGTCGGTGGTGCTGGGGCTGGTCTGAAGCGAGATGTTCCCCCTCCGGTCTGGGCTTCAGCTGGTTTCACTTCAACTGCACTGACTGGGAAATCCTACAATACAAAGTCACACACGGTTTCTTTATTGTTGCGTAAGTTTAGTCTCTTCTAAAGCAGAGCAACTGAGAGCGAAGACTACAACTTAGGGTCTATAAAATGTCAAGAAATTGTAATAAAAAACCTTTTAAAATTTCCTTTAGCCCAATGTGACATCTTTAAATGTCTTGTGTCATCCAAAAAACAGACAAAAACACAAAAATAACACATTTAAAGGGCTATAAAACAGAAAAAACAGCTAATATACACAATAAATCATCTTAAACTAGAGAATAATTTGTATTTTTCGTGAAAAATGACTAAAACCGAAACAACAACCATAGAAAAATGGTTACATTGATTCCCAATAGACCAGCCAGTCAATGGAAGTGCTCTGGCGTCCAGTTAATGCAGATTATAGTCTGATTTTATAGATACTGAATTGAATATCTAATAGAATAGCATCATCTATAATTAATGCAAGAGTATATCCCCCCCCCCTCCCTCCTTTAACTACCGTGCCAATTCCCCCAAAACTAGTGCAGGAATAAATCCACAGATGGAAAAGCAACTGACCTTGGTCCGAAACGATGCGGAGGTATTTCCACTGTGGTTGGAGCTGCGGCTCTTAACGGTAAACAAAAGCCCGGGGGGGTTTCTCTCCCTCCGCGGCGACGCGTTCAGGTCCCCCAAACTGGACGTCTTTACCCGGGTTTATTCCGGGTAGAGAGGCCGCGCCGGGTGAGGACACATTTCAAGAAGAATTAAAACCGAAAAAAAAAACCCTCCGCGCCCGGTTTTCTCCCCTCCTCACACCCCCGGGGAGAGAGGAGAAGGAAGGTAGTCCCTTCTCTCTCTCGTCCCCTTCTCCGCACACCCTCCGCTCTACGCCATTTTGGCTCTGTTACTACGAGCCAACGGAAGAGTGCGGCGGTTGAGCCGGAGACCTGTCAATCAAAGATTAAAGCCCGCCCCGGATGTACCTCTGTCTTCTGTCAATCAGCGCTGTGGTGCGTTCACTGCCGCTCAAGTATGACCACAAAGCCGCATTAATTAAGTTATTTTAAGTGTTTGCTTCGGTTAGTGTTTTGGTATCATCACTAAAAAATGTTCTTAAGCATTAAAAAGACTCATTCTGAAGAGCAGACCCTTTAAAATAGTTAAATATTGATTTAAGCTATACTTAATGATTAAAAAGTTAACTGCTCGAATTTAGTTAGTGCTCAAACAAGTTGTTAATTGACGTAAATAAATCAATCTTATACATCTAATTATATAAATCTAATCTAAAAAATCTAATAAATTAATCTTTTATCATTTATAAAGTAAAAACAGTTAAAGAACCTCTCCAGACACGTATATAATATATCCTGCTTTCAGCAATGTGTGCCTCTAATGTGTTTTCCACAAAAAAAATATAATTTCCTTGTTAAAATCCCTAAAAAGGCATCTACTCCTTATACCTTATTTTTTAAAAATCATCTATGAATATGCAAATAGTTAATTTTAAGTTGTAAACAACACTCCCCAGGACAATGTAGTATGAAATCAGCATTGACCACCGCACACTGGAATGACTTTACTGTGATTTTATTTAAGAGCGAAATACATAAATCACAGTAAAGTCATTTCCAGTGATGCTGTGGTCAATGCGATTAGTTTTAGTTGGTATAAGTTTCCCTTTAGTCCCCTCTCAACATAATAAGGATGTCCATAGAGTCTAAAGACCAAAATAAAACCAGATACAGACATGACACAAACTCAGCATGGCACTTATTTTATTCAAATCAAATTCATGAATCACTTTGATAATACCTAGACCAACATCACATACCATGTGAATCATAGCCGATTGATAATCACATAACGATTAATAAAATGGTCGAGTTGTATTTCCTGCACTGAGCTGCTGGAAGGTGTCCTTGTAATGATTTAACAAACTCACGTTAAAGATTAAAGGGTCAGACACTCCAATTCATGAACATTAGCCTGTACAGAAAATATAGTTTGAAAGCATTTGATTCTCTTTAGCATCTGGAACCAGTCAGTGGGGAAAGAAATGAAAAGACAAATGTTGAGCAGTGCATAAATCAACAAATACATTTTTTCTTAGCCGTAAACCTAGGCTACTGATCATATATAATAGAAGTATACACGTCCATCATGAGTTTAAACCTGTTCCAAGTCTAAAACTAACGGTCACAGCCCCGTTTCCACCACAGGGCCTGACACTGTTAGCCAGGGTTTTCATTAAGACTCCATCAGGGGGGGAAACCTCTTTGAAAGCAGGCCATGTTAGCAGCTTAATCCTAATGATACCATTCTGCAAAAGCACTATGGTAACCTGTCAGAATATGTGCAAGGGCAGACAGACAGACAGACAGACAAGACAGACAGACAGACAGACACACTAGCCAATGAGATAGAGATAGATTATACACATGAATCACCAGTGGTTCCAACGGGCCCTGGGTGGTTACTGGTTTTGAGAAAAGGATTAAGCTTGCTTTGGTTGAAATCCAACAATTGAAACAGGTAATTACAATCTATTGGCAGTAGCTAGGTTAACCCATACGGGAAAACAAAAACGCACAAACGTGGCCATTAGGTTCCTGTCTACTGTTCGGATAACTTACAAAGGGGAACCACACTTATGGCACTTTAGGGAGTTAAAAACACAAAACTCTGGGGAGCAGATTCTGCTTTGTTTCAAGGGACAAACTCGCCTGACGGAAGAGGAGTCATAAGATCCCGTTAGCGTTAAAAACACCGTCTGTTTTGAAATGGAATCACACATCTTAGACGTTTCACTTTGAACCATTGCATATGTATACGGACGCAGCGTGTGCTAAATATCCATGGAACAGCATGAGTAAATTTAGAATAAACGTACTCACTGCAATAGCAAAAGAAGCTTTGTCGTACCTTGCTATAAAATTATTTTTCATGTGAAAGTGGAACAGTGGTAACTTAACTGCGACCCTTTAAAATGTTTTCTAATAAATAATGTTCCATTACTGGGAAAAAATAATAATACAGCGACATTGCATAAAACAACCCAAGGCACGCAACTTTCCCTTTGTTTACAGAGCAGTGCAAAGGCAGAAACTCAAGATCTGTGACATTATCCACCTAATGCTTAGTTTGACAGCGCGAAGCTGGATGAGGTTGTGTTCTTACATCAACTGACATGTTGAAGCTCTACTCGAAATAAAAATAATAACAAAAAAAAAAATAAAAATGAAGCGATTTAGTGCAGGAACCGGATGCTCATTTTCTGCTCCACGTCCACCTTCTCTAAGACCTGAGGAAACAAGCACAACAGAACAGGTTTTAGATATTAAGAATAACTGTTTCTCTGTTGGCGGTGCTGTAATGTGTGATGACAATTTCACTGCCAGGTATTAACAGAGTGCAACACTGTCAGCCAGAAACAATGCGTTCTGCTGAGTATGAACCAAAAATACTTCAAACAAGTTTCAACATTTGAATCAGTTTGAAACATTTAAACTTGTTCGTAGTTTTCCCCTCAAATAAAGAAACTTTGTGCTAAAAATAATACAAACCAGAGCTTAGATTAACCTGAAAGACTAAACAAGGATACAAGTTTCACTTTGTTGGCATGCAAATCAGCCCTGCACTGTGTAAAATGTGTCCTTGGAATCTATTTTTTTTATATATTTGCCACTCCTGGGCTCTAGTTTATGACCCACTAAGGGCTGCCAATGCTAAAAATGTACAGTATGTGCTCATGGTAGTGGTACACGGTCAGAGCTTTTCATTCAAAGCACATTTGTTATGTTGTTACTTGTTTAGTAGAGAGACTTTTTTTATGAAAAAGCGTAAAAAGTAAAAGAATACAGTCGTAAAAGTGCACAGCAGAGTTGAATGTCTAAGGTGACCAACGCCCGCATGACCCAAAAACCTGCCTTGATGAATTCATTGAAGGAAATGGAGTTATCTCCATTTGTGTCCGCCTCCTGTATGGTCCTATCAGCAATGCTGCCAAGCTGTTCATCTGAAATGTTGACACCAACCATCATCCGTAAGACCTGGAGAGAATGAACAAAAAGTCCCTTCGTGGTTAATGAATATCAGGGAAAAACCAATTCCAGGCGAAGGAACAACAGTCCCGATGTTTGCCCAGACAATATTAAGACTGTGTGTATTTAAGCACTACAGCAGATAATTTGTAGTTATTACTGTTACAAGTTAACAGCAGCCACACTTGACTGTAGGAATTACATGATTATAAATACAGAGAAGGCACATATACTTAAAACAGGTCAACAAACGGTACTCTGAGTCGCTTGTTGCAGCGTTAAAGGCTCGTGCTCTGCATGAAGACGGCGACGCGGACGTGTTTTGCGCAAAACAAGAGATCTATCTGAGTCATTTAACCAACAGCTTATGGCAATTGCAGGTCACACAATGTTACTGAAACCGAGACGGCTTCACGGAGGGACAACAAATAACACAGAGGGAAGCCAAAATACAGGATATTAGACTGTCTGGGGAAAATCAACCTGCAGTTAGGCAGAGATATCACCTCATTATCAGCACAAGGGCAAAGTCTTCTCATTGACATGGAAATCCCTCCGTGAGGAGCATTTTAAAAACAGATATCAGTAGCATTTGTTCCTTTGTTAAACATGAATACAGTTCAGAGGAAATAATAATGGATTTCCATTAAGAAAAGATAAGATGTCTTTAAAGTCTAA
>NW_023339873.1:4800760-4804333 GCF_004916995.1 Morone saxatilis
CTGCATTAACCAGCTGTTTCCAGAAACCGTACTGTGACTCAGCATCTTATCTCCATTACAAACCCGTCCACTCACCTGCAGCAGCTCATCCCGGGAGATTTTGTCATCTCTGTCCAGGTCATACAGACGGAAAGCAACTGGGGAGGGAGAAAATAAATAAATACAGTAAAGCACACTTTATGAAATCCTTTAAATGTTCACCGGCTCCACCCAGACACGCCCGTGTGACCGAGCTCCACACTCACAGAGCAGCTTGTTTGTCCTGCTGTTGAGCGGCTCGCTGACAGCGGCGTTCTTGTTCTTCTCGTTGTCCTCGATGGGTCTGAAGTGAGCCAAAGTCCGCATGAAGCCCCTGAAGTTCACCTGGTCCTCTCTAAGAACCAGACAGAATGATACGGAGCAGAAAAAGAGCAAGATTTAACACAACTTTCTGGATAAGACACAAAAGGAACTAATCCTACGTGCCGGCTCAGATTCCCTTTACATTTATTAGCTGTGTGAATAACAAAGATAAAGTAATCGTAACCTAACGCCATTTGAGCGGCACAAACCCTCTATTCTCAACTTGTTCTGAAGCAAACAAGCCAAAAACCAGAGCAACAAGAACACATCTAAAACCATTAAAAGCCACGGCTAAAATTAAGACGCCTACACATCTGACTTTTTGGGATTTTAATGATACATCTGAAAACATCTGGTTTTCAGCTCTCAGGCTGATAAAGCAGCCAAACAGCTGCCAGATATACATAAAGAACCTGCGGTGGTCAAAAACCCACGTTGATTTTTATTTTTTTATTTTTTTGTTTTTCAAAACGCAGAATTGGCAGAAAAGACCGAGGCCTCTCGAGTCCGCAGCCGAGCAGCCACAAGGGAAAAGCCGGATGGCCTCGTTCAGCTTTGTGGTGGTTGTGACTCAAAGCTAAAACAGGGACAACTCACCCCTCAGGAAAGAAGGCGTTGATGATTCGGTCGCCCAGCGGATTGATGGCCAACTCTGGGATCCTCTGGAAATCTTCTCGACTGCAGACGGGAAAATACCAACACGTTTTAAACTAATTTAAATCAAAAGAGATGTTCATTTAAAACCGTACAACAATTTACCAGAGATCTTAAGATCGTGATCACCTGTAAAAACTCCATTATTCTTTTAAAAACTAGACTTTATTTGACGGCAGATATGAAAACAGGATGGCAAATGCATATTTTTAATAGTTTGGGCTGTGGAAATACATTAAATCTATTGAATTCAGGAATCAGTTAGTGAAAACGTTCCTCGGTCAGCTGAGACGTAGGTAAAATCTCACTGTTGTGGCAACTAATGAACGATAAGAAAGTCACCTTGGGGAGAAATGTACCCGACTACACCGGAGCGAGAACAAGCAGAACCAAGAACTTGTGTATGTGTCAACACAACGTCTTTCGAAAGATCGGTTGTTGGGTTTTTTTTACCCTTGAAAAGACCGATGGGCAAGTGCCAAACCAAAGTTTTCAGCTGCCTTAATGATTACATACGTCTTCACCTATTGCTTGTTCTGCACAGATGGAGGATAGAGCTAGAAGTTAATCACAAACCTTAGAAATGTCACACCGAGGTCCCAACTGAGAGGATTTTAATGGTAAAACAGTGTCAGTAATCTATTAAATGTATATTAGTGTAGTACATTTATGGAATAAAAGTAGTTTTAAAGAAGAAAGTGCTGTAACATTAGTACAATCTATTAAAAAACACCCATTTCAAGTCGATTTAAAAACCCTTTTTTCTCCATATTTCTAGTTAATCTGTAGTTGTTACAGGATGTGTTGAAGGAGCATCACAGTTCTTAATGAAAAAAAGAATAATATTCATTTAATAACAATTTTAAAGTGAGGAAATTATGTCTTAACGCCTTTATAACAAGTATTTAAGTCACTTCTATCCTTTATTATAGAAAATATAGTGGCCAATCTTTGACTGGTTACCTTGAAAAAAAGAATAATAATTTCATTTAATAAACAATTTTAAAGGTGAGGAAATGATTGTTTTAACGGCGTTTATAACCAAGTTTATTTAAGTCATTTCTATCCTTTATTATAGAATATAAGTGGGCCAATCTTTGACTGGTTACCTGAAAAAAAGAATAATATTCATTTAATAACAATTTTAAAGTGAGGAAATGATGTTTTAACGCCTTTATAACAAGTATTTAAGTCATTCTATCCTTTATTATAGAAAATATAGTGCCAATCTTTGACTGGTTACCTGCCAAAACCAAACTAATCAGCCCACAGCATCTCGTTGGTGATTAAATGTGTGTATTTTCACAATGATGGGCGATGCTGCTGCTTACCTGAGTGTGCCGTTTTCACCTTTATCCAGACTGGTGAATCGGCTGTACAGGCGAGTGATCTGACTGTGGGAGACTGTGGGGGAACACACAGATTTTACCACCAGAAAACCAGAAAGAAAACCAGAAAAATAACAAGTATGCAGCCGGAAAATGATTGTGCTTTCATGACACTGCCAGAAAAAAAATGGACAATATCATCCCCAAAGGTCGTGAGTGTACTGTTACACAGTTAATAGCTATTGCGTGATGTGGAGGTTATATTGTAGGACATGATCTAACAAAGTGCGGTGAATGACAGCTCCTGTCTTCATGTTAATCACAGGAATTACACAGAGACTTACAGCCAGTCTCCTTCTTAATTTCTTCGATTTCCTCCTCTCGGAGTAACGTGGACGCCCTGGAGCCCATGGTGAAATGTTTTAAAACAAAAAAAAAAAAAAAAGGGTGTCGAAAAGGAGCAGACTTCCTCACTCAGGCAGGTCTTGAGCAATAAAACCAGCTGAGACACAAACAGAGAGAGAGAGAAGTCTCGATCGGGGAGCTGTTAAAAGTTAGCAAAACGAGCTACGGAGCGAAGCGGCTTCAAACTCGTATGTAGAGGCGAAAGAGCCGTTGGAGCGTTGTTGGAAAAGCCGTTTCTGGAGCCGTTTGAGCCGTTTTGGGCCGTTTAGCAGCCGTTAGAGTTGAATCCAAACCGCCGGTGTTCGGTCCCCCGGGGGTGTCGCTCGGTTGACTGTCTCCCAGCTACTGAAGCTTTAATGCGGTCGGTCGTGTTTTCATATTACCGATCCGAGTTCCGCTCAGTTTGGCTTCCTGTTTTATGAGGAGGGCAGGTACTCTCCGCTGGGACGGCCTCTACGGGGTGTGGGAGTCGGTGCCTGCTTACAATTTGAATTGAATTCGTTATATGAATAGTTAAATAGCTGTATTCACGTTGTTTTTTTGTTTTTTTTTAAATGCCACGGTATCTGCTCTGTTAAATGAATAAAGGTGATATTTACAGTGCATTAGAGAATTAACCAGCGGTCTTTTTAAAGTCCGTAAGGCGCCTACAGTCAGCTGCGGAGTGGGGCACCATCCTGCTCGGGGACGAACTCAACCATTACACCGGGTCAGACGTTGAGCTCAATGCGAAATACATGCCTGTATATAATAATGCTAATAATAATAATACTAATAATACTAATACTACTACTACTACTACTAATAATAATAATACTAATAATAATAATAATACTAATAATAA
>NW_023339873.1:4804433-4812980 GCF_004916995.1 Morone saxatilis
TACTACTACTGATAATAATAATAATAATAATAATAATAATACTAATAATACTGCTAATACTGCTAATAATAATACTAATAATACTGCTAATAATACTGCTAATAATACTAATAAAATAATTAAAGTAATTATAATAATAATAATAATAATAATAATACCAATACTACTACTAATAATGATAATAATACCAATACTAATACTACTACTACTACTACTACTACTAATAATAATAATAATAATAATAAAAACAAATAATAATAAAAATAAATAATGATAATAACCGGCTTTATGTATATCCATTCAATATGTATTTCTTTGCACTATTTCTATTTGTTTACAATTGACAGAAACACTTACATTGTATGATGTTGGTCATTGTTGCTTTTTATATACACACAACTATTTCTTTACCTTTACTTGTATGTATATAATAGTTCTATATATGTTTTTACTTACGTCTGTTCAGCTTTGTTTTTCCTTGTTTTTAATGTCTATTTCTAACTCAGTTTCTACTTAAACAGCGTGTTACATTGAGATCAGTCAAATTTTCTTGTAATCACACTTGGCCAATAAAAGTGATTCTGAGTCTGATTATTAATTATGAGTTTAACTGCTGAACACGAGACATCTCCCGCTTCAGTGAAAAGTCTGTTCTCAATGTATGCACACTGAAAGTTACAAGTTTTTATATCACACAAGTCAAAACAGTCTTCTAATGTCAAACTCTGTCACACATTCATCATTCTACTACAACATCCAAGTAAAGTAATAAGCAAAACACATTTCTGAGAGTGAATGCACATGCAAATCATTAAATAATAAATATCCATAACAAAAAGCCAAATATCAGATAGCAAATAACCAAAGGCGCTCATTATAATCTGTGTATAATATATACAGTGGTAGAATAATAGTCCACACATTAAATACAGCTTCATACTTTGTTTAATTTGAAGATGTAGGTCAGAATCTCACCACTAGATGTCACAATTTCCTAATTTCCTACGGTCTTTCTTCACTGAATGCAGCATTTGTTATTTGATGTGTGTGATGCTGTGCGCCTGTGAGCCAAATCTGAGGAACTAATCACAAAGTACAGCTGGGAATGTCATTATTTTCAAGTATTTGCTCATAAATAATACTTAAAAACTAATAAAAAAGGATAAAGTTTGGTGCCTTGATGAAGTAATTATATTACAACCCACCCTGGGAATGTGTGACCCACATATGATGGCAGTCCATCCAGTTGTTGTGGAGACACTCAAAACAACAAATGTGAACCTCATGGAGGCGCTAGAGGAAGAGCCAGAAGATCATTAAAAGTCTTTAGGATTTCTTGTCTGTGAACCATGAACGTGTGAACAAAATAGTTTGTACTTCACAAGGTAAGTGAACATTTTAAACCTGCTGGGTCACTAAAGGCAGCAGGGTTCATGCTGTAGGTAACAGGAGTATCTGTGCAAAACTGAACCCCTGGTTGATCTGATAGTTACCAAAGTGGACCTCAATGACTCAAACTCAATGAAATCAGTCATCAGGTCAAATTCCAACTGATTAAATACTTTTGAAATACACAGAAACGTCTTATTGATATCATACAACCACAGAAGTGTCAGTGTCTCATTTGTCAGCTGAAACTGTGCCCTGTGTTTTATTGTTAGTTTGTTTTATGAACAGATACCAGTGTCCAGTGCATTACTAGTGATAATATTACTTTCCCCAGTAATTAATAATGTAACTAACTACTAGTACATTTCAGTAATAATATCGGTAACAACCTCACTTTTGTTGTCACCCCTCTACTGATTTGAAATCCAATCACATCCTAGCAAGATGAAAGCTCTTACATTCAGCAGCTGGAAATATTCGCATTACTTTGATTTTAACAAACAAAACTGGATTTTAATCTTCGTAAATCTGAATTTTGTGGAGAAAGGACAGTTACAAATGTTGTGGGGAGTAGTAATATAGTAATATAACTTGTACTTGAGTAATAAGTAACTAATTACTGTAGGGAGTAATGTGTAAAGTAATAATATTTTTTAAAAGAGTAATTAGTAATAAATAAATAAAAATAAGATGTAATTAAAAGGGAAAGGAAGATATTTTTAATGTGGGCAAAGCATTATTGGATCAGGCACTAAATATTGTTAAAAAAAAATCCTTCTCCCAGGCAGAAATAAGCTGTGAAATGTATCAGGTGTTAAAACAAGCTGACAGGGAGGCCAAAATATCCCCCATAAAGCGGGCTGTGGTTCATGGTAAGAGGATGTGTGAGGGTCTGACTGTCTGTCAGGCACTTAAAAAGGGGTTTTGATCATAGGAAAATAGGCTCAGATAGAATTACTTAGACAGCGTACAAATCCTCTCCTGGAGACTACCTACTGTTAATGTGTAAAGAATACTACAATGTGAAACTCTATCCCCAAAAAAAGTCTCAATTTCATATTAAGGAATAATTAAAAAAAGTAAAAACATGAGAAATTAGTCTTTTTTTCCCCCGCAGTTTTGGTCGGTCTGATTTATTCCAAGATCCCTGTATTACAGCAGTATCTTCAGGTTCAACAAACATTCAATGTTTAGTGGTAGATCATTCAGATGTCAATCAAACATTATTCATTATTCCTGCCAGGACTTCCATACCACAAATAAAGCTGACAGAAAAACTATTTTACTTGAATTCCATGTTATAATTGTATCGTATGTCCTAAAAATCAGAAGCAGTAAAATATCATCCACAAACCATTCACAGTGATAGTGCAACGCATCATAAAACAAGTTTAAAAAAATCTCATTCAAATAAAAACATCACAAAAGTGTTAGTGTGTTGATAAAACAATAACGTCAACTCCACGTCAGATTGATTCCTAAGCAGTGCAAAGACAAGCTCCGTCTTCTCAGGCTTTCCCACACGGAAGAAGAAGAAGCACTTTGATGCGAGGCTCTTGTGCAGAAAAGCTTTGTTTAGTTGTTGAAACGACACGCTGAGTCCATGGCGAGCTGAATGCTGCAGAGTGAAACGACAGAATACAACTGGCTTCAGTATCAAATAACAAAATATAACTTTTATTATTAAATGATTAACTGTCACAGGGGACAGTGCCGTGGAGTTTAACTGGGACTATACTGATACAGTGTGCAACGTCTGAACTAGCGTATACAGTTCCAGTAAACAGTGAAATACTCTTTACAGTTTGTATAATCTGCGAGGAATTAGTTTTATTTGTTAAGATAATATTAAATAATGTGTCTGAGAGCTGCTGAACTTAAAACAATGTAATTATTTTGAGTTTAATACAAAGCTTTTTGATTATTTAATGGTCTAAATACAATTTTAGAGGCTTTGCGACTATCAGTAAGATTCTGAGTAAAACTTTATATTTGTCATACAAGTGTCTTCACTAGGTTTTGGTTTTGTACTGTATATATTTAGCTTTGTAGTTCAGATTTTATGGGGTTATTTTTGTCACCATCTATCTGTAACTGTGCCTTCCTCTTTTGTTTTGTATAGATGTTCTCCTTAATAGTTTATTCATTAAGCAGCTGTTTAGTGCTTCTGTTACATACTATTTCTAGCTGCGGATTAATATGCACTAGTGGGTATTTCTCATAGCAAGATGGTGTATAGTTGTTCATTGGGTATAATGGTTTATTTATCCATGTTTGTTATAATAAAGGAATATGTCACCCAGTACAAAAGTGTCGCTCACTAGATATATCAGACTTTAAATATACAGACAGAACTTGTTTGTGGGATCCAATCACTGTTGGTTTTGATCTTTTTATGGGATTTATTATCAATAAGAATAATACCAGACTCACCTTTTAGGGACATTTTACTTAAACCAACTTAAAACTGTAGATAGCTTCAATAGATCAAACCAAATATATAAAAGACTGAAGTCATGAGAAACTGAAAGTAGAGACACATAATACTACTTCTTACCTCCTACAATTACCAGTAAATAAGAATCATAAAACTACAAAGACAACAGAAATGGGAAGACATAAAAACAAATGTGGTTTATATAGTGGGAAGTAGACCGTACCTCTCTGCAGTGTATCCTCTCTCACACAGGTTCACCAGAGCGTACAGATGTCTCAGAGCATATTCATACTGAAACACAAGAGGATATCACATGTGTCAGAAATGTCCCCACACTCCCCACATGACCAAAGTTTGTTTCCCCACTGCTGTATTTGTGGAGCCCGAAATGTCAAACACTTCCAGAGAAAAGGGATTTTTTTTAATGACTGAACCCTATACAGCTGCATGAAAGTACCCAGGAAAACAATCAAGTTACATGAAGGATTTCTTATTCAGCAGGCTGACAAGTATTAGCTTTGGGCTTAGAGGTAAGATACAAAAAAAAAAAACACGATCATCCAGCGTCACAATGGGTCTCATGCAAGAACATTTTTGTTGCTGGCAGACAGATTTGTTGTTGTGCCACCTCTGTGTTTATTTAATTTATTAGTTTTATTTCTACTTTTATGTTCTTTGTAATGCTTTTTAATGCTATTTTATTGTAATTTTATTTGATTCTGTTTTATTTTGCTGTTGTAAAGCACTTTAACTATGTTTTAAAAGTTGCTATACAAATAAAATGCATTATTATTATTATTATCTAATTTTCTCATATTTAAAGAACTAAATTAGTGAGTAATGAATATATTTGCCTTGCTCCACACGACTTGTTTGTTGTTACCAGTTCTAGTAAAAAACATTTTGAAAAAAAAAAAAAAGCCCAATGTGTAAAATACTTATGTTTGGAATATGGTTTTCATAAAGTCAAGATGTATGAATTAATGCTTATTCTGCACTTTCTGCTTACTGTCAGTGGATTAGAGTCAGCTGAATGCAAAAAGGCAAATGAATGTAGGTCTAATACCTACTGATGAACAGCATGTGAAACAGATCTGGTCGTTTCCTCTTTTGTGGCAGAACCAGAGTCTTGACATGTGAGTGAGTTTCAACCATTAACTACAGATGAATCCTGCCAAACTGTGACTAATCAACCATCACGTAAAAAAAAAATAAAACGGGTCTGAACGTGCGGAAATGATACTTCGGTGCAGCTCTACCTCGGTTTTGTGCCAGTTGAAGCAGTTGTGTTTGTAGTGGTTGACTGCAGCCTTGTAGCACTGGTACTGGGAGAGGTCGGCTCTGTCGTTGAGAACCTCCTCGGCCTTCAGCTTATTGCCGGTCACCTTCTCAACCACTTGGCGCATATTGTCAGCCAGCATCTCCCTGATCTGAACACACACACACACACACACACACACACACACACTTTAACACACTGAAAACTCTAGCGTGGGAACTGTTACGGTAAAAATTAAATCTTCCCGTTAAATGTGATTCGCATGGCGTGCTTGAAAAGGTCTTTTTACAGATGAACTGAAACATACGACAGCCAAAGGAGCAGAGGGTCAGTGTTTACCTTCAGGTGGGTGTTGATCTCCATCAGCAACCCTCTTGCAAGTCTGATATCATTGGAGGACATCATCTTCCTCTTGAGGATGGCCAGAGGAACGTCGGGGCTCGGGGTCAGATCCGGGTTTGTTATTGGCGTCAGGGTCATTGGAGGAGCGGATTGGCTGTTTGCCTTTCGGCTACCCTGAAACGCCATAACCTTCATGTGGGCCAGAGTCTGTATAGAAAGCCAGAAACTTCAGGTAAGTGTCAAAATAAGGGCAGGAAACAAACACTTCTCTCTCCCTTACAGTTCCCCTCCACAACAGTGAGTCCACTGACAGTCATCTAGACTTCAAATAAAACAGTAATCCTCAGCACAATCTAACATTTTCCCTCCTCAGCAGTGTTCATTCATTCTCTCACCTTGTTTCCGAACTGCTGGACATGGCTGGTGTTTGTGTGGCTCTTCACGATCTTAAACTGCTTCAGCAAAGTTTCTTTGGTCAGGTCCTCCTGGGAAACACAATGTGAGACAAAAAAAAAATCCCGTCACAAACAGGACCATTTCATAAAATAGGCAACTACATTACACAGTGTGTTTAGTTCTTATTTGTATTACTTTCTGTTAGGTTTCTGCTCTGGGATGCGTATATATTGTAGGACCACAGGTGCTGTCACTGCTTATGCAAATAACCAGGTTGTTATTCTGCTGGTAAAAGCAAACCACTGTTTCTGCTGTTGGAAACGTTTACCACTTCCTTTTCCTGTCCCTGCCTTTTTGATAGCAGGTGTGTTTGGAACAGTGAATAAACCTTTAATGGACATATAGTCTCAGTTGCTATTGTATTATTTAATATCAGTTGGCAACAGAGTGGTAAAACTACCATTTAACTGTATGAAATCTAACGAATGGCAAAAATCTCTGAAGGAAATTGAATTGCTGCTGAAACTGCTTACTTTAAGAATCTAAAATGTGTTTAATTAATATGTCAATGTTCTGAAGTTTCTTCACACTTATTGCCCTAAGAAAAGTTATATTTTTTAAGCTTTTCATGAAAGAAATGATTGATTTATGGTCTGCATTTTTCCAACAATAGCCATTCAATGTGTTGCTGCTAGGTAACATTATAAAGGACTGAAAAAGTGGCTAAACATTTGGTAGCTTTTATTGTGAAGTCCAAATACATTGCATTTGTCACAACAGTTAGCACTGAAATCTCAAAGATTACAAAGATTATTTAGGAATGTCAAGATACCAGAAATGTATTAGTTGATACCAAAACCAGTAGAGTCCACAATTCTCATTTAATATTCACTATCTGCTGATACTGAGTCCTGATCCAAAAGCTCTGTGTTGCAATAAGAAAAAGAAAAACTCTGCATCCAAGCTGTTCCCTTATGTTTTATTTTGCTTTATTAAATAACAAAGCAGGCTATAAAGTCGCCTAACAAAACACTCTTTGTAATCTTTTTTGATCATTATTTTAGAATACTTGTATATGCTGCTGCGTCAGATCCGGAAGAATTACAAACTACAGTCCTCTAGAAAAACAAGTACCAGGCATCGACTTGGTACCGAAGTATCGGTTTTTGTGACGTCCCTAATGTAATTACATTTAATTTAACATTAATCTAAAAGATTTATCATTTAAATAAAACTTTCATAAGACTTTTTTTCTGTTAATCAAATACAACAGGGGAAACATCACCCACCACATCGGAGTCCTCCATCCAGTTCACACTGTACCAGTCTCCCAGGTATGTGTCCCTCTTCTCGTCATAGTAGCAGGCGTAAGAGGACTCGTGAGAGTTTGCTGCTGTGGTGGCGTACACTGAAAAACACACAGAGACATTCTCAAATTATGCTGTTTAACAGTTTGCTAGAGTAATTTTCCAGTTGACAAACATAAACATGACTCGCATGAACACATGAAGCTCTAAAGGACAGTTTGTGAACTCAAGCAGAGGTTAAAGGATGAATGTGTTCCAGGAGAAAAAAAAGACTGCTGCTTCACATTTTCACTCATCACGGTCATTTAGACCACAGAGGGAAGTGTGTAAAAACTGTCTCTGGTTTAATACAATAAAACCAGAACCTTCCATGTCCTGTGCCGGTCCTGTTATGTTTATCACATGAGGCCAAGCACATGACAGAGTGGCTGGCCTCAATGCTGCCATAATGCTGACCCAAGTGTTTGACCAGACACAACAAAAGGTTTTAGTTTACGACTATAAGTCGTAAACTAAAGTCCACATACTGCAAACTAGTCTGGACACGACAAAGGACCTAAAGAACTGAGCTTAAAGCTTAAAAAACAAAAACAACCTATAACTTATTAAAGAGATCACATGAGCTTATACGGGTGATTCTTGGCAGGGTTTTGTTTTCTACCTCAAATGTAGCTGAAGTCTAATGGTCACAAGGAAAAAGTCATGTTGTCGAGGGTTTAAATACTCATCGACTGACACTTTCTATTGATCGCTGCAGCTTCATTATCTCTTGGTTTTACTGGGAAGCCACCCTGCTGAGGTAAAGTTCAGCTCACCATCAATGTCAGCAGGCAGTTTGTTCATCATTGACCCGGACTCACATGCCTCGATGTAGAACACCATCTGTGGAAGTGAAACAAGCTTTATGATCGGATCTTCCGGCACATCATCAGCTTTGGATTGGATCTCATCACCAGCATACTATAGGGCATGCACACACATATAGGCCTAAAATAACAACAACAACACACCAGCATGTTGCTACGTACCTTTTTGTATTTCTTGTTTTCATGCATGTATTTAATAGTTTCTTGGAGGTCTTCGACATGGAGCTGCAGAGAAAGAAAGCAAGGACAAAAATGATCAAATGACTGTCCAACTGACCTGCTCTAAATGCCACTAACATGCTAATTACATTACATTTTTACTTATTCTATTCTTGTATTGTATATATAATCTATGTTCTTATTATATTTAATTGTAAAGTAATTTATTTTGTTCTATTTGTTATTGTTTTACTACTTTCTGTGCTGCTGTGTCCAATTTATGCATCTTATTGAACACAAGTACTAAAAAAAAATTCAAAACATACCCATAATGTCTCAAACACTCTGTGGCTCTTGATCTTTGCTTTATGT
>NW_023339873.1:4812997-4813118 GCF_004916995.1 Morone saxatilis
TATTTTACTATTCCCCAATCATACTAAATATACTATTATATTTACTAAACATACATACTATTAAAAAATATTTATGATCAGATGTTTTATATACACTGATCTATACATATATATATATATA
>NW_023339873.1:4813218-4820741 GCF_004916995.1 Morone saxatilis
ACATACACATACACATATATACATACACACATATATATATACACACACACACACATACACATATATATATATATATATATATATAAGAACAAAGACACATGACTGATCTTGTGAGAGATAATTACCTGACAAAACGAGTTCGACAATGTAAGAGTAGTTCATTCCTGGTTTACTTTTTGTGGTTCAGAACCATCTTATGTGTGTTGGTGCAGTAGGCCAATGGGTAAACAGCAAAAACAGGAAGTAGAAAAGTGCTTACCTCATCACTAGGGAAGGCCAGAATACCAGGCGCCCCGTGGTCGGTGAAATACACAAACACGTGATCGTTGGGGCCGCTGCCAAGACAAAGAGAGCAAGGTTAGATGGGAAAAAAAATAAAAGATCTTGATAAACCAGATTTTGTGCTGCTCTGATGTTATTGCTTCGGGAGATTTATGGCTTTATTCTCTTGTTTTATTGGATTACTTGCCTCTTCAACACTTTTCCAGAGCCACCTTTGACATTTGAGGAGTCACCCTTCAGCACAGCCAGAAAGTTCTGTGGGGTCACATCCTGCGGGAGAGCACCCAGTCAGAGATCAGAGTTTTCAAAGTCGCGTCAAATAATCAGTTTAAATGTTAACAGCACTGCGACACATTTATTACTGTGATTGCCACTCTAATATTTGTGCAGAGCCACTCACTTCTCCAGTGTAGTCTTTAGGAACTCCCTTATACACATCTGTGCCATTCGGCCTGTTGATCACTATCCCAGGGGTTGGGTTACTGGAAACAAAAATATGATTCAGATTTGCAGGAGGAAGTGCAAACGGCTGACAATACACTTTGGCATGATGACAGGGCAGCGAACAAATGATTCACTGATCAGGTGACGGCTTCATAGCACACAAGGTTTTATCCTTTTTCCACTACAGAATCACTTTCTATAACTCTACACAACGAGGGCTGGAAGAAACTCCACTGTTACAGTAATTATGCAGAGTTGCAACTTGTCTCAAGGGATTATTATCTGAAAATGTTAAGAATTTAGACTGTTAGTCTGACATTATAAGACATTTAAAGATGTCAACTTGGGCTTCAGGAAACTACAACAGACGTTTTTCACAACGATTAACAGAGAAACTAATCAGCAGATTAATGAACAATAAAATGTTAGTTGCAGCCCTTAATTCATGATTATCATAGCTTTATTTTGCATTAATAAAAGGTTCTGCTATCAGTATCAGTTGCCATTTAAATTTGCAGTCTGTACGGGTAATCATGCAAGCTGCACTCTTGCCTGTTTGTTTTAAATACAAGTTAGTTATTAACCACAAATCCAATACACGGTGATAATAATGTCAGCCATACAAAAATATGATTTGGATATAAAACGATCAACGTTGCAACTTCTGTCTAAAACTTGACCTACATTATGTCGAGGTATTTTTATACACGGACACGTCAGCCGATGCTAAAGTGTGCAGATAGTTAATAATAGTTAAATCATTGGTTATTACTATTGCAGTGGAAATAATCTGCAGCTTCTCTTCTTCTCCATCTAACTGGTTCCAGCTTCTCCAATAGGAGGATTTTGCTGCTTCTCTGGGTTTTATGTCAGTGTAAAGTGAATATCTTTGTGTTTTAGACTGCTGGTTGGACAAAACAAAACGATTTCATTACGTCACCTTGGGCTCCAACAACCTATGATGGGCATTTTTCACCAACTCAGCTAATTAAGAGATTGAGAGATGATGACACTTATTGTTAGTTCCAACTCTAGTTAACTATTTGGAGATAGTTGCCTTCTGGATTCTACTCAAACTTCAGTCCAGACAAATTTTCATACATTCAAGTTGATTTTTATAATGCAAGAAAAGTTGTTTTTAAAAGTTAAATATACAGTAGACTGAGAGTGAATTAATTGGTCCAACTGGGACACTAACTGACAGTCAACTTGGCCAAATCAATGATCCTCACTGTCGAACACTGCTGTGTCTTACTGCATGTCACAGTGTGTAACAGAGATCCTAATTCTGACTGAAACTGATGGGTCTGCTTTCACTGCAGCTCCTCTATCCAGTCACCATGTCAGTAATACAACTCCAAGTCCTGAAGGAGCACTAAAATTAGTTCCTTGTGACTCCTCTCACTGGGTCTCTGTACCTCAGCCTGTTCAGCCTGTTAACGCTGCTGCTGCTGTGACAATGACATGCCACAGCGACATGAGAAATACCAACACGAGTGTGCGATTATTCTGTGGTTTAGAGATAGGTCTGCGAGTGATTATCTTCATTTACAATTCATATTTTTCTCTTTATTAATCGTTAGGACGTAGTTTCAACAACAACTGAGACATCTTCTCTCTGGTGGATCGCTTCATGTCTGTGTGAAAACTCTCTCTTAGCATGTCAATAATTTGAGGTTATAAACTTATTTTGTATTTTTAAAGCAGGGTTTGGATAAAAGTAGCTCATGAAAAAGAAGCTGTGTCAGATTTAGTGGGTTACAGCTGTTGTTTTAGTGCATCAGATACATATTTAACTCAACATTTCAGTAAGTATCGGAACAGACTCTACTTCAGCAGATACATAGGGACAGAATTTCCTGTCAGTCAACTAACTAATTGATTAGTAATCGTTTCAGCTCTACTGACAGACGACATGTGAAATACAGTACACGTAGCTCCTGACATCATTTCAACAGAGGGTTTCTAATGATGTGACGCTATCAAAAGCTCATTACCATTTTCATCAGAGTTTCAGTTTACTGCTTTGTTCTATCCAGCACCTCAAAACACACACAGGGCAAAGAGGAACACTTAATATAGGAACACAGTAATAAGGCATGTTACGGTAATAACATGAAAAATACACGCAAAACAGCATGTGTAAAAGATTTAAAGCAGCTAAGATCACATTCAGTATAACTGAGGCTGAAACTCATTTGCATATTGTACTAACTTGGAAGAGAAGTCAACAATAAATAGAACTAAAACTAAAACTACAGTGGGGTTTTTTTTTTAAATTTAAAACAAAAGAAGAAGTCTGTAACACAAAAATAAAAGTGTCAACTCACTCCTCGTTCTGTGCCAAGTCATCGTACATCATGACCACAATCTGCTCATCTGGGATGCCATTCTTGTGGACAATCTGGTAGGCATGGCAAGCATCGGCCTGAGAGACAGAGAGAGCAATAAGTACAACTCACCTGCACCGTTAAAGAGGATGGAGGAGGGGGGGGGAGAAAGAACTGTGGGAGAGCATGCATTGTGAAGGGGAAATGACTTATCAACATCTTATCAACACCAGTGCGGATTATAAAAGAACACAGTTGAGTCATGCACGGTTTGCACTTGATAAGGTGACATTGTGGCTGCAGCTTCGTGTAGTTTCCCTTGTTTTGAGGACTCTCACCTGGTGCCTGTAGTTGTACCAGCCATTGGAGCCAGCCACGATCACCACCCAGTTTTTCCCACCTTCTGGCTGCTGGGAGGGGAACGCATTCACCAGCCCGAGACTCAGGCCGAGCAGGCCGAGGAAGACTGACCGAGACATACCCTCCTCTTCTGTGTGTGTGTGTGTGTGTGTGTGTGGGAGGGGGGGGGGCAGAGATAGTTAAAAGCTCTCAAAATACACAAATAAATAATGTGTTTACAGTTGCTATGCTGTGGGGATAAAACAACAACAACAACAGCAGGTGAAGCAGCACACAAACACACCAGCTGACAGCCTGGATGTCACATGATGATCTCAGAACCGAGCTAGTTGGTAGCACAACAACGGAGGAGGAGGAGGGTCAAAAAAAAAAAAAAAAGAGCTAAGAATGCGCTATTAAAGCTATTAAATGTAATAAATAAGTCTTTTACCTTGTATTTGCGGTGCAGCACGAAGGAGAACAGCCGTGAGGAGGAGAGTTACATGAACGTGTTTCAGCGGGAGTCAATGGGACATTTATACGTGACGTCGGGAAAAAAAACAACCCCAGTTGATAGGAATTCTCCTGCGGGAGCCAATCAGAGGGCTCGATGCTCGGGGGGGGCGGGGCTTCACTGTAAACGGTCATGTGATCGAAGGACAATAACATGCGGGTTTGTGTGTGTGTGCGGTTACAGTGAAAAGTAGATTAACGAGATTACCAGTGGATCTTCATTTCCGAGAAAAAAACATCTTCTTTGTAAATAGAAATGTGTTTGAACTTATTTTTTTATTTCTTCTTTTAGTGCTACATACTTTATTCTTATTGTTTAACTCTGTTTGTTCAAACATATTTGCATGGAGGAGGGTACATCTGCATTTACCTGTGCAATCCTTGTATAATGACAGTAAAGGTGAACCTTGGTCGCTATAGTTACAGTACTTTTTCATACTCAACATAATATAATAAGTTAATTGAGAAATGAAGCAGACTGTGCTACTGTGCTCATTGAGCTTCAATCTTAACGAGTTTGAAAAAGTCCACCTACTAGAGACTTGCTTGAGATATGATCATAAGCTCATTAAGGAATAATGTGAATGGCATAAAGATTTAATGGTTTAACTGCAATGTTTATGTTTTACAGCAGCGTGATCTTAACTAGTTGACCTTTACCTGTTGATGAAGCACTAATTGGGAGTTCAGGTGTTGGGCAGAACAGAACAGTAAAGACATTGTGACATTATCATCGCAGGCAAATGTCAGAGAAATGTCCACAAATTCATTCTACTGTGTTTAAATCAGTTTGTGTATAATGAATTGTATCTGTTTTGTTTTATTGTGTAAAAGGAAATTCTTAAATAATATGCAACTTTGCTTCAGCAATAATGTAATATAAATAATAATGTGATATAACATACCAACAAAGGTTTTGAGGAATGAATAATGACCCTCCACATAAACTGTAACACTTTGACTTATTGTAACAACACAGAGAAAACTGAGAAACATCTGGCAGATCTACTGAATGTAAAAAATCAGTATGAATAGTGTGAAATTAGATTTATTTGTAACCAGAGGTCAGAAAATCCAAATTATAATATGCAAAAAAAATAATAAAATTGAGAAATATACACTTAAAAATTGGTTTTGAAACCGACTGATTCAAGAATACAAGACCTACAGATTCTTCACACACCAACAGGCAACATGGCACATATTTTTGCAGCAGTTCCTTATAAACTATTCAAGCAGGCACAGTCAAGAAGTGTCATATGATACATGTTTCACTGTGCCATAAAACATATTATAAACCACAGCAGGTAACTCATAAAACCCCCTACCACCTCACTGCACCTGCTAATCACAAGTTTCATTTAAACTTGCGTCTCTCATGCAACATTACGTACTTTTAGTAAAGTCCCTGTTGATGACCGAGCTTAGCGTGAACCAGTGCTTATTTCGACTGTCGGATTCCCGAACATGACAAGAGAATTCAATAAATATGATTCACAGACAACCAGAAGAGGCGTATTAAAGATGTCAGCAATAAATCAAACTTTTATTTCTCCATATAGAAAAGAATTAAGTTAAATAGTGAAACAGTCCAACAAAAATTCGGCATCTTGTTTTCAACCAATGGTCCTTAATACATTAACCTTTGTCCCAAAATGAAAAAAAAAAAAAAGATGTAACAAAGTGTAAATACCATGTTCACAGTAATAAATATTGAAAACAAAATCTTTTATACATTGACATTATATATATATATATTTGTGTAAATATATATATATAGATATAGATATAGATATAATCATATACAGTAAAAAGTTATTTTCAAGTTTATCAAACATAAAATAGTAAAATAAAAATGGCTGAAAACAGAATGACGATTGCATTTTTTTCATTCCCAAGGCATCGGTAACCATGGCCATTCAGAGTCTGTAATAAATAAAATGTGATATTATCTAAAGAGGGTAGTGCATCACTGTAAATTAAAAAACAAAAATTATAGTGCAAGTTCTTTTTTTTTTTTTTTCTTTGCGCAAAGTAATCTTGCAAAATTTCAAAGTAATCCAAACGGAATGACAACAATGAAACAGAGGAGTCTGTTGAGCACAGCACCGTCAAGTCTCAGTCTGTTTTGCACCACAACTTCCTCTGTAGTCTTGGCAGCACAAAACTAAAAACAATAAAAAAAAAAAAAAAAGCTTTCATGTTATGAAACCCATGGCAGATATTCAATACCAGGCTTATTTTTGGCAAATTTTAAAGACAATCAAAACACACAAAAACAAAAAGAAAATCTCCACACGCTCTTTTACACTCAGGTCTGTCAGAATTGCCAACAAAATAGTCGATGAAATGCATAGAAATTAATTACCAGTAGCGAGAACTAACTTAACTTAAGGGTTTGTTTACTGTCATGCAGCATTTCTGAGACGCAAAGCAAGGCAGATACTGTGGATGTGTATTGATGCAGTAAAGGATCTTGGATGAATGTATACTCTGCCTCTGCTTGCACTTTTCCCTGGCTTCCTTTCCCCCTCAGCGATAAGGAACAGGGGAGGGGGGAGAGCTCCCATTTCCTGTTTGTCTGCAGGCTCCTCTGTCCTGCTGAAAGCCAGGGACGTCTGGCTTCGTCTTCACACGCGTGTGTGTGATGTGTGTGCTTGCTTGTTTGTTTCAAACCTCTGCGCCCAACTCAATGACCCCAGTCTCAATAACGGGCACTAGCTTATCTTCCACCTGTACCAGCAGGATGGTCTTGTCGATATGGGAGCGACTGGCTGGGTCACGGCTACAAGGCACCCACCGGTGAATCACCTGCAGAGGGCAACAGAGGAGGCCGCTTTGTGAAAGGAAGCATCCAATCAAATTTATGAAGCATTTATTACAGAGCAAGTAGGTCACAGAGGGTGTTACAGTCCCAAAAAAAAAAAAAAAAATAGGACACGAGTACAAACAAGATTATCATAGCAAAATCATATTTTTAGCATAAGAGGTCAGGGAGTGTGAGAGTGTGTGTGAGAGCTGACGAACAACAGCAGACAGACAGATTTACTTGTCCAAAAGTCCAAAATCTAACTTTCATTTATCTGTGCATTATAAATAAAGGTAAAAAAAAGACTTACATGTCCTTCCATGCCCTCTAAGGGGCTCCAGTCCCTCCAGCAGGTCCGTCCTGCCCTCAGTCTTATCGTCTCGTCAGGCCACTGCAGCTCCTTCCGCTTCGATAAGTTGATGGTCTCTAGCACATGACTGACGTCCACGATCTGAGCGACATCGCAGGAGCACCGGAATAAAAATCACATCATCACAGCAGGACTGAGTTTTTGCTTTTACTTTGACAGCTCAGAGGCAAGAAAAACTGAGTGGACCAGCATCACAGAAAGCAATGACATGCAACCAAGGCAGCAGAATACAGTGCTTCTTGCGACTAATTATCATTTCAGTAGAGTATTAATGTAATTATAGAGTGTATTAGTGGAGGAGGACATGCCCTAAAATTCTATAAATGGCCTATATTTAAATTATATGCATAACAAGATTGTCCACAGGCATTCCAGCAGCTCTGCAATGCTGTACATGAGCTAAATGTTAATATCAGTGTTAGGGCTGCACAATGCC
>NW_023339873.1:4820763-4849557 GCF_004916995.1 Morone saxatilis
TGACAGATATTACAATTGCGATATGATTCAGAATTTGAAGGGTTTCTTTCATCACAAAATGATGTGACATTAAAATTTTTTCGAAATGTGTTGCCGCCCAAGGGTTAGGACATTTTTGTAGACTCACTGACAGACAGAGGAAGCTATAGATCTGCAGAGCACGGTGCTGCTGCTGGTGCTTTTAAATTAGCTCTATCTGTCAGTGAGCTAAAGATCTGAGACAGGCAGGTCCAATTACAGGAAACGAATGAGAAACACTTAAAACTCTCTGGCACAGTTTTCTGTTTGTTGATGTGGATAAATCAGTCACACAGAAACTGCTAAGTTTCACTTGCTAAACTCTGCCGGTGTTCTTCTTGTTTTCTGGACATGATTTCATTTTTACACAATATTTACAAACCTGCACTCTGTAGGAGATGTCATCTCTGCGCACGGTGGAGACGGTGGGGTTGTGTTGTTGAGGGTGGTGATGATGGTGATGATGCTGGCTGAGGGGATCGGTCACGGTGCTGCACATGCCGTCGTTGCCCAGGAGGCCCACCAGCGTGTGCCGTTTGCAGGGAGGGATGCTGTGGCTGGAGAGAGAGCCGGAGGGGCCGGTAGGGTCGGAGGCGGAGCCCAGCCGGAGTTGCAGGGAGGTGGGCAGCGTGCGCAGAGACAACTGGCTGGTGGAGGAACGTCGGCAGGGCTCCAGGCCTGTGGTGGAGGTGCGCAGGGAAGAGTGACGACTGCTGCTGTAGCGGTAAGAGGATGACTGGCTGGCAACAGAGGCTCGGGCAGGAGAGTGACGTACCAAACCCGACTGAACAGACTGGGAACTCTGACTGGTGCCTGGACATAGACCATATGAAATTAGGGAAGTTCTCCAGTGATTTAGTGCGGCAATCTCATCAAATTTGAGGACTGAGAGGGACAGATTTTAAAAAAAAATTGTCAAAATTGATGCAGCAGAGGCCGTAATATCCTGGATTTCAGTCCCACAGTCATCTTTCAAAACTACACATCCCAAGTTCATAACACAAGCTTTCTGTCAAAAGTGTGAAATCTCAAGTTCAGCCCGAGAGAACCTTGATGGCATCATCGAAGTTAATCTCTCAGACTCCAGAGAGCTCCTCCGGAGCTACACAATACAGTATGCAACTGTTTTTGCAGGCTGTGCAGCACTGACCAACCTTTCTGTGTAAATTGAGTGGAGTACCCCTTAAACAAAAGCAACAGCGACTGTAGCTTTTCCTAAATGAACACTGTCGTCTCCAGTGAAATTTAAACTATACTTAGTTTAACAGAACTCAAAAAGGTTAATTTGTCAGTGTATTCATAGCATTAGTGGTTGTCAGGTACAGCAGTTCTCACCCAGAGTGTGCGGTTGGTACGAGTGGGGGGGTGCAGGTCCAGAGTTCCCACCCTGCGACATTGAGCTCTGCTGAGAGTCGCCCCCTGTCCCATTTCCACTGCCACAGGACAACCCCCCTGCATCTGAATCCTCGATATTCCCTCCACTGTTACAGCCAGCACCGCAGCCTTTCCGTAACCTACAAAAGAAAATTCATCATCTTTTAATAAAGATTAAAAACACAGAGAAAGAAAGAAGAAAACATTAACAGGTCACGCAGTGGCACAGATGACTGACATACTTGTGTTTTTAGGAGCACTACAGAGAGCCACAAACCTGTGCCACGTGCTGACAACAAAGTTCCGGATATTCCCCATGCTGATAGGGCCTCCCAGGATGTGTCCGAGCTGTGGGTGCGAGTTGCAGTAGGAGGTGGTCAGCGGAGAGACATAGATGGGATATCCGATTGGCTGGTCACAAGAAGAATTGATCATGTTTCGCAGAGCCTGCTTGGCGTTCTGAATGCTCCCGCGCTCCGGATTTCTGTTTCTTAGGAACACCAACTCCTGCTGCTGCCCCGCCCAAAGGCCTCGGACGCATTCTTTATTCACCTGCAGCACAAGAGGTCACATCAAGTATTAGTAATAGCAATGATCAAGCAATCAACGACTAATTACTCTGCTGCAGTTCTCACCTTTATGACACGGAAGCTGAGGTATCGTCGATTGAGCATAATGATTTTGTACTCGTTGGTTCCCTCGTCAAGGACGTGGCGTAGGGCGAGGAGCGATGGGGCGTTGGACAGCACAGCGCTCCTCCAGGCTGGGTCGCCCTCGTGAGCGATGACCAGGTTCTGCTGGTGCGTGGAGATGGCCTCGAAAAGAACTGCCGGCTCATCGTACTCATCTGGGGACGTGAAGTGGTCCTAAAAAGAACAGCCGCAACATTTTGATACAGATCCAGTTTGACCCAGAAATTGAGGTCAAAAACTGTTTAATCTGGCAGCGACAACATGACACCCGTGGCAGCTCACCTGGTGTAATTTGAGAGACATTCGGATTCCAGGCACCACAACTTTCCTGAGCAGTTCCATGTCTGCGAAGATCCACTCGTCTCGCACTGAGGAGATGCGGAAATCTCCTTTAAATAATGCATGAAGTCCATAGAGGAACGACTCCAGATTGCTGTGATGGAAAGAAGAAGTTGAGGACATATAGTTTGATTATTACTCACAAGGTTTAAAGAACAGTTCATGCAGACAGAAAGGAAGGAAGGAACCAAAACACGTGTATGTGCATGGATCATGTAAATGTAGTTCAGCACAGATGACCATGTGTCTGCTTGTTTGGCCTACATAAGTGAACTCTTGCGCAGTCATTAAAGCATTATAAAAGGTTAACTTATTACAATAAAGATTACTAAATAACCTGGACATATGATGGGATGCTGTTCCCAGAGCTCTCCTCCCCAGCACACACAGACCAAAGCAGAGCAGCACCAGAGCCGAGTCCTTCTCACAGTCCAGAGGCTACAAACAAAGCAAAGACAAGCAAGATTCATGAAATATTAAATCCCATTTGTTGCTAACTTGTACCTAAAAAATCTTAACAGTATTGTACGTAGTAGTATTGTGATTTTTTTGATCCACAGCATTCCTGTTGTCAAGTAACAGTAATCCAGCATTACCTTGGCCCTTCGAGAGTTGCAGTACTGGATCCAGCCCAGGTAGACTCCACAGAAGCTGTCCCTGGAGATGCCCGCGAGTCGGTGGTCATAGTCCTCGTCGATGTTGGGATTGAAGGTGGGATCCAGGTCGACGTAGTTCCTCTCTCCACAAGCCCGCAGGCCGTCTTTCATGGTCTCATTAGCCAGCCACTCTTCCAGTTTTGGCGAAGCGATCACATAGTAGATGATACCCTGAGACCATGAAGGGGTGATGTATTTAGATCATATATACATATAAATAACACATGGTGCATTTAAAAAGTGACACCTTGTTTTTAGTCCAGTCACATCCCACTAACCTTGACATAATAGGTGGTCAGGATGCGTCGAAGGTCAAACACCTGCAGCATGGAGGCGGCGCTGTTATCTGTGATGCTGTAGCCCTCCAGCACGTATTTGGTGACCAGCACCTCCCAGGCCAGCCAGCGCTGTCCAAAGGCAGCATTAAAGGACAGGATGTGAGGGAGGTGGCCCGGCTCGCAGCAACAGCAGCCCTCATCTTCCTCCACCCCCTCAGTGATGGCCTCCACTTCCCTCTGCTGGCAGTAAGTTCCTGTGGAGGGAAATATTACTTATTAATACACAAAAAAAGTCAGATCAACTCGTGTGGAGAGTAAATTGAGAGAAAATCTGATTTTCCCACTGACCTGTCTGAATCTCACATATATAAACTGTTTATTACTAATCTTAACACACAAAAAGATAAAAACAAAATCTATTTTCACAAGTTACAGTTGAAAAAATGCTGACAGGCTGCTGATGAGAATCATGAGTGTCTGAGGAGTGTCTCCAACTCTGTAAAAGGTTCACAGTGTGTCACATGCTCTCTGTTTCAGCAGGTTTGTTGTGCAGCAGAGCACTAGTGCCTGAAGTCATGCCGATAAAGCATGCACAGGTGTGTTTTTCAGGAAGATAGAGCACGTCTGGGCCCATATGCTGGAATGCTCATGTCACAAATAGAAAGGCTGGGCAACTGGTTAATGATCCCCATTTATTCTCAGTGAATGAGGAAGTTCTTCAAAATCAAGAACTAGGCCAAGTTGCAAATAATGTGGTTTAGTTTAACATGGTTGGAAAAATAGGTAGTGGAGATAAATCTGTACAAATATGATGATTTGGAGACTGAAGTTGGAAGTCACTGAACAGAACAGTATATTGACTTTGTTGATTTTCAAAGTTGTTAACTAAAACCACACCAGGAGCCAGTGGCACCAGCTGTTCAAACTTAATCTGTTATAATATACAAAGGGTCCTTCAAGTGGAAACAAAAGGACCTTCTCACCTCTGAACTCCAGCCCTCGGAGCTGAAAGGTGACCAGGCCGTTGCCGATCTCGATAAGGTGCACCAGAGCGTTTAGGTAGTCGGAGGCCAGAATGAAGCAATCCCCAGTGCTGAAGTTGCCCCATCTGCCCAGGAGGAGGTCTCCACACAGGCTGTGCTGCAGGGACCGGGTAAGGTGTTCGTAGAAGATTGAGTTTAAATTGTTGTCGTCAGAGCCTGAAGAGGGAAAGAACAATGGTGGAAAACGGAAGAAAGGCAGATTAGGAAAACACATTATTACATTTTATGTTTAGTCACTGGCAGCACTGGAATAGATGGAAGATGTAAAGCAAAAATACATTTTAAAGGCAAAATGATGCCCTCACCTGGATTTCTGTCCAGCTGAGAGGCCAGCCGAGTGTTAGAGTGATCCACTCTCTTGGTGCTGCAAACAGAGAAGATTGAAAATCACATTTCACAGAAACAGTATTGGATCTGAACATGGAATTGTATTTTAAAACATTTTTCCCTACTTGTAGTCTCTCTCCCAGAACTTGACGGGACGGACATAGGAGGTGATGAAGATGGCACTGCCCAGGAAGGGGTTGAGGGGAGTGGAGAAGATTGCAGACACTACAGCCTGGACAAACAGCATGGCAGAGTCTGGGGGAGGGGGCTGGTCAAGGATCACTTCTGTGTGTTTATGTGTCAAATATGAGCTTGATATAATCCCCTACATTAAGAAACTGTAATAATAGTGAGACACAAAAGGGTCTCTAATGTTTTGCCAATTTTGATACATGAAGGGGACAATAACACAGCGTTAAAAACACACGTGAAACAGCATCAACCAATAGATTATCGGCTTCACAAAGGCAGGATTTACAGCACTGCTACTGTGGTACAGGACTATCTAAGAATCTGGTGACTCAGTCGGTACAGTAATGTGTTGATAAAAGACAGCAGTGAAAGGATACGAGGCACAGCAAAGGGCTGAGCAAAGGCGTGGAAGGCTGAGCCCCATGTGATCTGCCAGGGGGCGATGTAGGTGTAGACAAAGTGCAGCTTGTAGAACAGCTCCCACATCTGTAAAAAAAACAGCAACATCAAAAAGAAAACGCAGTGAACTTCAGTGTACATAACTACATGCATTATAAGCAGCCGTACATAAATCCTTTAACTACAAAATCCTTTGATTGTATAACAAGAACTCTGTTATACTTTGCCCTGTACGGTAGAAAAACGAGTGGGCAGTATGAATTATTTATATTAAATTAAAACGACTACAGTATTTTAGATGACATTAAATATATGCATGATGTCTCTGGTACAGCACCGGAACAGCGCACAACTCATCAAATATTCCTCTCACCTTGCTGAAGACGATGGACATGAGGAAGAGGTCGAGTAGCAGTGTCTCGGACAGATGGCGGTAGTCGAAGGTGAAGAAGAGGACGGTGAAGAGGATCGTCACATACTGGTAGGTAGGACTGCTGTAGGAGGAACGGAGCAGCTTCAGGCCGGCCACTGTGATCATCAGAGCGCCGACTCTGTAGGACAAAACATCAGCGTGTGGGTGCCGTGTGTGTGTCATGATGAAACCATTAAAGCATACAAACATATTCTAACCTCTTCTGTTAATAGTCAATTAAAGGAAAAGTTAAATATTTTTGGGAAACACTCTTATTTAAGTTTGAAAATGAGAAAATTGGCAAGTTAATGTTGGAAAGTAGTAAAAATTCTCACTCTGTGTCAAGTCTCTTTGGACTGGCGAGCTCTCTGGCGCTGCCACTCAGCTCATTAAGGATGACGAGTGGATAGAGAACGTTCTTTTCCACAAACAGCAGCCACACGTGAAGCTTTTCAAACCACATCACGTGGGCCGCATCTGACGAGACAGGTAAAGTTAGGAGAACGTTAATTATTCCCCAAAACTATTCAGAAAAAAACAAACAAAATAGTCACTATTTTTGAATCATCTTTGTTGATATTGGTAACTGACATAAAATATTAAAAAGGAATTTATTCGAAACACCAGGACTCTCTAATCACTTCCTTATGAAAAAGATCTCTACAGCACAGAAAGGTATACTGTATGTTCTGGGTAAGTTTTGGTAACACTGCAGTGACACTGGGAGCTGGTTTTGGTGGCTGTGGGATCCAGCGTACTTACCCCTGACCTCAAACTGATAGTACTCCTTAGTTTTGAGCAGAGGGTGGGAGAAGCAGTACCAGGGCAGCTGCTTGCGGACTTGAGGCAGCAGGTAGTGGGTGAGCAACCCCACCGTCCCCAACAGTGCATACAGGACATAACTGAGGAAAGGCTGACAGAACACAGAGACGATGGAAATTAATCCTCATGTCCTTTCTTGTTTTTCGTTCCTCAAAGCAACAGACATCACATTTGATCTTTTCTCGTGTCACATTAATAAAAAACTAACTGTTTAACGTTTAAATGGAAAAAAAAGAGATATTTACTGTACCTGCAGTGCAATGAACACTGTGCTGACATGGATGGCGAAGTAAAGGACAGCAATGACCACACAGACGATCAGGTCAGACTGCAGACGCTCATTCTGCACATTCAATAACACACATTAAAGAAAAAAACAACACATTAACAGCTTTAACAAATGTAACTGTACACCTGATCTTTTTCAAACAACAATCCAATTCCAGTATAAACCCCAAGTCCTGGCTTTAATACGATAAATCAGTGGTTCTCAACCTTTTTGGTATCAGGACACTGACCCATATTTGATAAGATGCAGTTTCAAAGATCCCCATTTGATAAGATTTAGTCAGATTAATAGTGAAGAGTGTGAAACTTATGAACAGAATAGCCGTTCTTATACAGTCTCTCATTGGGGTAACTTTTAATTAATGAATTAGTGATATTAAAATCATCCCTGTCTGGGGTAGGTTGAGAACTACTGAGATAAATGATGACGGTCAACTCACCACCGAGGCCCTGAGCTTCTCAGGTAGAGGATCTTGTACTTCTGACAGAGGGTCCTCTGGGTTCTTGTCTTTTAAACTGGGCAAAATCTTGGACTGTATCAGTGAGCTATAAAGCAAGAAGCAGAAACATTAGCTGGTCCAAATACCATGACTCTCCTGGGGGTGATTTATCTCAAAGGGAACATATAATCACTCACTGCTAACACTGCAACCATTGTGTGAGGCAGCTTCAAACTATTTGAACTGAGCATTTTTGAAATGCTTAGAAAATCCCTTTGTGAGATAATCCACAGCATATGTACAAGCAGAGAAGTCACAGATTATTCATTAATATGGATTTCTTTCGAGCAGACGTGGGTCAAGCAGGTAATAAAATACTTATGATGATCTGCTTTTGCCTGCTTATGCACCAGATGGGCGAGTTCACCATATGTGACCACCAGCGGCAGATTTTTTACACACGCTAAAGCAAATATTTGAACGTCACTCTAAAGTCACCACAAATCAGATACAAAAAAATATTACCTAGGACTATTAAAGTTTGTTGTGCAAGGTGGTGAACTTACATGAGCACAGAGGGGTCGCTGCTTTGCCTGCTCAGGTGGTACGACACTGCCACCAAGAGGCCGCAGAACACAGAAAATAACACAGGGATGTGATGAGGCTCCCAGGTCTCCTGAGACACAGAGAATAACAAGATTTTAATATATTTAATATTTATTTATTTTGTATTTTTCCACCAACAACAAAGAATGTATGAATTAATTATGGTGATGAAATGACTGTACATATACAAAGGATATATATTGAACAAAAGGATGACCTGACATATGACTTTGGATGTTTTAAGTTTCCTACAAATGAAGTGATCACTTTTGGAGAAAATACATAGTAGTGCAGTAGTCATGTTACATGTCCTTTTTAATCAGCCACGCCAGCAAGTCGGTCAGACCTCCAGTGACTGACTGAATCCCAATGACTTTGGTGATCCCCTTATTTAAACTCTACTGTCACCATGACAGTGACATTTCTGGTTTAAAGCGAAATGTCATGTCTCCTCAGACTTAAGTATTTTTTTTTCACCTAGCACCATCAACAGATACAAATTTTAATTTGTACAAATATTCTGGTTTAAACTAATGATATTCCCATCGCTACTTCCCATCAGGTTTAGTGGTAATTAGCTAAAGTTAACATGCTAACACCCTAAACTAAGATGGTGAACATGGTAAATATTATACCTGCTAAACATCAGCCTGAGTAACCGAGCCTTTGTTTACATCCACAGTGCAGAAACTTACATAAAAGCAAATATTGCCAGGTTACCAGATACTGCAAGTTTTAGATGATAAAACTGTTAATCATCTCTAATATATCTGGTAATTAACTGTTATCACTCAAAAGAACAGGAAACACTGATCTTATTCTCTGCCAAGAAAGCAGCAAACACCTTAATGTTTAAAGTTGCTGTCATGTAGAGGTCAATTTTATAATCCAGAAGTGAAGTGGTGATTGTATAGGGCATTGTTTTGCAGTGTATTTACTTTAGACTGATGAAGATGAATTTTTAATTACAGTACAATTATGTCAAGTTAATCATGTTGCATCTTAGTTGGCTTTGCTCTCACCTTCAGAGCTCCGTAGCAGAAGCCATAAAGCAGAGCGACGGTGACGATGCTGCGCAGGATGCTGTACAGCGCTGACAGAAGGCTTGTGGAGGCTGCAGAGAGCACAGAGAGGATGTCAGCAATGAGACCACTCAACCTGACAGGCACCAGGCCAGGCAGAATGCAAATCAGCACTCTTGTGAAGCCTGCCATACAATAGTATATAAAGGAAGGAGTGTCTACTATCTCATGCTGTTGAGGTCAAAGTCACCCCTGCAGAGAAGTTGTTGCATCGAATAGTTACTCACCGTTGCCCCCGAACACATGGATGTCCAGCTGCTCAAACAGGTACATGACAAACGTGTTGACTTGTGGCAGCAGCCCCACAAAGAAGATGATGGGAAAACACAGAGTGAAGACTGCAGGGACACAAACACAAGGCAACAGTACTGTCAGTGTGGCAAAAAACAACAACAACAACATACAACTCATTTTTGATTTACACCAGATGTCAGATCATGCAGATGACAATTCCTTGTTTATTGTTCTGCATCTCTGATTGTGAGCTACAAATATCATTGGTTCATATTGGTCCACAGCTGCATGTCTCCAGGGCAACTGCAGCAATTAATGTTGATTGTTGTTTGATGAACGGTGGCTTTAACGGTGGCACTATCCAACCATTTCGGTGGATGCATATCTTGTACGTGCAGCGCATTGGAGAAACAAGTGTCGGGAGGGGTTGTGACTGCATCATTTTTGTGTGTTGTCAGAGTAATTTCTTGCCTATTACTGATTTACTGACTACAACAAAGCTCCAGCTAAACTACAATGTTTTAACTATGATAAATTTATGGCAGCAGAATAAAGCCTAGTGCCAGAAATGTATTGTTCTCTTTAAGTCTAATGTTATTTTTTTTTTAATGAAGTAGTACAGATCTGCTGCAATTTGTCTAGCTCCTTCACTGCCTTCCTTGAAATTTCTACTAAAAACTCATTTTTATAAAGTTGCATTACTGAATCTATTGATCTTTTTTGTTCCCTGTCAGTTAACTTCTTTTTATTGTCTTTATCATTTTTTATTTCATTGATTTGGCATGTTTTCTGTACAGCCCTTTGTGCCTTTGATTTGAAAAAAATAGGATGCTGTTATGAATACCAGTACTGTACATAAATGCCACAGGGGTGTATACTCACCAATGACAAGGTCCCTGGCAGAGGCGAGTACCAGGGAGCTGGTAAGTGCAACTCCGTACAGGGTGAAGCGGGATGAAGTGGTCCTCAGGCTGCCGTAGTGGAGCAACCAAATGAGGCCACAGCACAGGCAGAAGTAGACAGGCCGGCTGTATGCTATGATACGATTATGGCCCTGCAGGGACGAGGGTATGATGATAATAAATGGTTTATTACAGAAGCTGGACTTCCCATTTTGGTCCAGCACAGCTCGACATTCAGAACATTTAAATAAGAAAAACAAGGGAAAATACCACGCTGCAAGACATTTCATTTCATTTCATTACAAAAACATTTCCTCCAAGGGTTTTACTTTCTACATTACAAGTGGTTCTCTTATTTCTGGAGCATGACACTGCCAAAATACGGGAGTCAATTCCCACCGACCTACAATACTAAAAATGCGTGCCCTCACTGTGGCTAAAAGCATATCACAACAAATAACATTAACTGCACAACTCAATAATATAATCATTCTAACAAGAATTATTCCTAAAGAAAGAATTCATTCAGTGGCATCAGTGTCATATGAGCCCCGGGGACAGTGACACAGGTATAAACAGAAATAGCATCAAGTGTAAGGTTTCACAAGAGAGATAGAATGCGCATTTGCAGTGTGCAGGTTTCGACCCAAGAGGCTATGAGCTGCCCTGCTTTTTTTTTTTTTTTTACCGACGGCAGTACTGACAGTTTACACACCAACAATCAGATTAAATAGACCAGGTTTGCTCAAAATGTGTCAACACTGTCGTGAGGGGGGAAAGAAAGAAGTCCTTGAGGTGAGATGAGGTGAGGCAAAAGGGGGCGATGCGAGGGGAAGGGGAGAAAAGAGAGGGAGAGAAAGGGAGATACAGACAAAGAGTGAGAGAGTGAGCTGTGGTCTAAACTCTGGCCAGCTATTTAAAGCTTGTGCCTGCAGCTGAGTAGGAGCTGCATTAATAAAAGACGCCGTTTCAGAGCAGGCTACTGACGCAAGGGAGGGAGGAACACACCAGAGTCGCAGGGGAAAGGCAAAATCATTTTCAATGACCAAAACAGAAACAGAGAAAACACTGAATAAAAACTACAGGTAGAGAAAGGAAATTGTCTATTTGTCTGTTTGTTTGAAGTTAAACTGTAAAGACCTTATCTGTTTCTGTGTTGTTGTTTTTTTTTTTATATTTTGCACTCCTGACCACTGGTTTTTCACTGTGTGGGCTAAACAGGAATTTAATGATCACCACTCAGAATATCAGCATCCACTTTAATCTCAAAACTCCCCAAAATGTGGATACTTTAATGGCCCCAAAAGTGTCAAAGTAAAAAATGATTTATTAGCAATAATTACTTACATGTCGAGGGGAAGAGGAGTCTGGTTGAACACTCTGTGAATAAAGAAAGACACGTGTGAATTCACTAATAACGATGACTGTTTTACACCTCTAGCAAATATGTATTACTACATTATAACAAATAGATCATTTCCATTTAAGGCGCACCAAAACATTTATTTGCTTATTTTAAAAAACTGTTTAACTTTTTTGTGGTCAAGTGCTGTTAAGTCAAGCGTTCACCTTTAGTAAGGAATACTGGCAACTTGCAATGACGAGGCAGAACTGAAAGACCCAGATGTCAGTGAAGAAGCCGTGGACCAGCAGGACTGAACCCAGGAAGGCCACCAGGACAGCCAGCACTACCGCCAGCACATTCTCTAAAACCTCACGATTCCTGGAACACAATGGAGAAAAATACTTAATGAGTAAATTTTTTGAAAAAAGTACCAAAAAAAAAGGAAGAAAAATGATAAGTGAAATGTAAAAAGTGGTGTATTGCACAGAAACAAAGTCCAATAATACAGACAGTATATAAGCAATCATGTAGTCATTATGATATCCATAGAGACTCAAAATTAGTTTGAACAAACAGGACTTAAAACAAACTGTCCCAGAGTCTGGGGTCAACAACAACAAATGCTAAAAATGGAGGGACTAGAGGGTTGAACAGGGGCTAAAGAGGTCTGAGATATAAACTCACTCCAATCCATGCAGTGCTATAAAAGCAAATAAAAGAATCTCAAAATCTCTTAAAAACATAGCCCAATGGCAGCAGAATATAAAAGAATAAATAGGGCCCAGGATGGCACCTTGTGGTACTCCACAGTAGATGAGTAGAAAGGAAAAACCTATTTGGTTGTATTGTGACATCTTCAAACTATTAATACACTGAAAACAATCCTAGTCACACCGTCTCAGATTATTTACAAGTGTACAATTTCAAATTCATACGGGTGAAATTCATAAAGAAAAGGTTTGTATAATCGACAGTCGATTTCTGTTGATTCACTTCAAGTCTTTAAAGCTTAGACAGCAGTGGATATATATATATATATATATGTATGGATAATGAAGGCTTACACTACACAACTCACCTCCCCTCTACATTGATCAGCCTGCAGAGAAATGTGACCTTTAAGGAACCCGTACATATTTGTGAGTGTGAAGTATGGATGATTAATCTGTTAGGAATTACTTGCTCTAGCGGTATGCTGCTGTCTCAGACGGCTGTTTCTTTTGCTTTTTGTCCGTCAGAAACTGTGGTGCAGCCATCTTGGACTGTCCATAATTTCAGTGGGACTGACCTGATTAAATAAATGGTTAATGCTGTGCTGGGCAGAATTTTAATCTGTAGATACACCCGTTTTACTAGTCTAAATAATAAATTAAGTTAATGACCAAGAGAAAAGGATATTTAGGTCAAAGTAGTGATGTAAGTTGTCTGCTAACTTTCTAACTACAAGAAGCATTTATGTGATTTTTTTTGTTGGTTATTGTTTCACAGCTTTTGTCACAAATATTTACAGGCATCATATATGACAAGAGACTTCTCAATGGACAAGTTTGAGTTTTTACACTTTAATTGGCAAAGATATTTGACAAAAGAACTCTACCAGTGTCACTCAAGGGCACCTAAGCATAAAGCTGCATTATGGTATTTAAACATTTTGCTAAAAACGATGATGATGTCTGGGCTGCCTTACCTGTCAAATAGTGCCAGCAGGGTAAGCCGGTCAAAGTGCAGGCCAACCCAGAGGAAAGGAAGAAGCCACAAGCGGTAGTACTGCCTGGCTTTGCCAGCAGCAGCAGCAGCTGTAGGGTCCTCTTGTCCCAGTGGTGCATCCTGGAGCTCCGGGCTCAGATCTCCATCCTGCTGCTCCAACAGCTCTGGGTCCATCGTCAGCAGACGGTTCACACGGATGTGATGGAGGGAGATCTGTCCCACGGTCAGTCAAACTTATTTATGCTGCATTTTGACCAATGATACAACTTCAAGTATTTTACAAATGTGATTAAAATAAGAATAGTAAACAGATGTATAAAAAGATAATTAATTATTATAGTTGAGAGATCAATGGAAGATATTCGATTTAAATGTTTTCTCTAAATTCCACTGAGAGTGTTTGATTTTGGCTGTTACACAGGATGAAGACTGTACCACCACCCCCACACCCACTCCCAGCCATCTGGATTCTTGTTGCAAAAATGATTAAAAAGCTAGCAACAGATGATCAAATTCACCTTTCTTGCTCATACAGAACATATCAGAAAAGTATCTAGATGCCAGGCTGTAAAGGGAAAAAAAAAAATCTAAATCTGTTCTGGAGCCAGCTGGTAGTCACTGTGTGTAGTAGTATAGGGATTTTAAAATGGGTGTAATATGACTTATTTTTGGTCTCAAGAAAGGGCAAGACATACGAGAGGGGAACAACAGCCAACACAATAAGAAACCTGTTCAAACTGGCGATCATGAATGCCAAAAATAATATGCAGAAATATGCAAAACAGACACGCAGAGAGAGAAAAGATATGGTTTGTTTTTGTCTCTGTGTGTCCATTGTTTCAGTCTGACAGTCTCATGCCTCTCTCTCTGCAAGTCTAGCTCTCTATGTCTCTCTTTCACACATGCACAGCAGCTCACTGGAGGGTACTCACTAGATCATGAGGGTAGAAGCGAACTGAGGTAGAACTGGAGAGGTGGGAGTCGGTGTCCCTGCAGGGCATTAGACAAAATGAGCACACTGATGAGACAAAAGCATCTGCTGCTCTTACTGTAGCAAATCATGATTCATTTCCTGGTGACCCCAAATTAAACAGCCAATAGGCTATTTGTTCTTCCTTTGTACTGTATGGTTATATTTTTTTAAGGCTAAAGTTGTGTAAATTAAACTTTCAGCCATGTTTATATGACAGTTAATTGTCCTATCTTTAGCCTAAAACTGAGTCTTGCTTAAAAGTTCTGCAAAAACTATATACAGCGGACTGATTGTTATGCTTAGCTATCTAGCAACTGGACTATCTCAACACAAAAGTACATGTATCAGTGATTAATTTATCAGTAGATATACAAGTTTAACATCTTTTATTTCAATTTTGCAGAGACTATTTTTTATAATCTGAAATCCAAATGAACAAATCAGAAGAATTATTGGTTTGACACTTACCATACGTTATTGGAGGCTCTTCTGGTTGCAGGTTCAAAATTGACCAGGGACATGTCACACCCGCCGACCTCATACAAGGAGGGTGTGAGCTTTCCTGGAAAAACAACACCAACAACACAACAAGAGAGAGACATAAAGTCAGCCCAGAGACATCACAAGCAAACAGGGATTTTGTCTGTGGGAATAAGTTAATCAAGCTACATGTTAACATGCAGGGAATTAGATAGCTTTGGTAATATAAACTGTGTTCATCTGAGCTGATGGGATCATTGAGTGAATGTGCCTCCTCCCAAAGAGGCTATAAACAAGTCAGTCATTTCCTGCTCATCTTGAACAACAGTCAGGTTGTTCTCATGTGGCGCTTTATTGTAATTTATCTTGTGATGAGTGCACGAAAACAGGACTTAAATGGAGCAGCCATGAAGCTCAACTATAGTGAGTAAAAAACCTTGATAGAAAGGCTTACTTACTTCCACAAACAAATCCACAAATCCACAAATCCAACACACAGTACCTTACAGATTACAAGAACAAATGAAGAAACTGAACGGGCTTTTTGACTTACAATGTTTTCATTTCCAAACTAATGTGCTTATGGAGTATTGCAAGAAAAATCTGAAAGAGATTCCAAAAATTCCTAGTATACTGCATTATTCCTAACAGTTTAGGAGGAACACAAAAAGTTGCCACGGTAACGCTGCTCACATTTTAAAAATAGTTCGGTTATTAAAAATGGTAGGAAAAATGTGAAAAAAGAAGTCTAAGGTGGAACAGAGAGTCTTGAGTTGTTAGATACACAGAGAAGTCAAGAGGAAACACGTTCCACAGTGAGTATGATCCCAAAGTGTCCAGTGTGAATCAACAAATATGAACGTATAAAAGTAACATAAAAAATGTATCTAGAAGGTTTTTTTTATGTCTTAAAACACTAATTTCCTCCTGTTTGACAATGAAAAAATGATTGTGCAACTGAAAACAAACTTCCAGGAATTCCTGCACTAATTTATTTATTCAGGGATATTTGACAAGGACCCAAGTTAAATTTGCGCAATGCATTTTTTTCTGAAGAAATCATCAGAGAACTACAAAGGAAAATATTTTCTTAAGAGGCTTCATGCAGCTGGGCACGGGTATTCAGTAAACCCATTTCATCAAGGCTGCATATACAGTAAACTCAGACACTGTGTAAAGTAGTGAAATCATCTGCAGATAAACAAGAATTATTAACGCCCTGGGATCACAGAGCACAGAGACACACACTCAGACCAACAACTTTCTCAGAACAGCCATCTGCTCCGGGTCAAATTCTGAGTAGGAGAAATAATCCATTTACCACTGGTACAGAGGAAGGACGTAAAAAAAAGCCTTTACAATATTATCACTGACATTGTGAGGATATCAGTAAAACGCGTACCATGTTGTCGGCAGTGGGGGGAGGAATGCTATGACCAATGCGGTAACATCCAAGTGAGGTCAAGTACTGGCTACAGACACAATATCACAGACAAAGATAAATGGAGCATGGATAATTGCGCTCTCCTTTGACTGATTGCGTCAGTCCACCGACCGTGGATAATAGCGCTTTGCTATGACTGACTGCGAGAGTCATATCTGTGACCAGCTCTCTTCAAGCAAATCCAAACCATCAACGCCGCTATAGCAACTTTCTAACCAGAGCTTATAAGACCAGAACAAACACAGCCAAAAACAATTCAAATCTGTCATCCACCTCCGCACAAACTATCAACTCTCTTTCCGTGAGAAATTCCTTTATCTTAAAATCTCAGCTTCTCTTCATGAGCTCCCTACCGAAGTCATCCTGCAAGCTGGTAGCGCCCACGGTTGAGGCCTTGTCCTGAGAACCCTCCAGGTGTGTGCTTCCATTCCTGGCCAGCAGGGAGGCGCTTGTGCTCAGCACGGTCACCTGGGACGGGGTTCTGGATGGCTGATTTTTCACCTGGGAAGTAGAAGGCTGGGAGGCCTGGCTGAGAGCCTCCTGAAGACTGTTGGAGGAGAAGGGAGAAGGGGAGGAAATGAGAAGTGATAGAGGCCAGGGTGGTTACTGTTGATGTGCAACACTATCACAGGGGGGGAGAGGGGTGAGGAGGTAATTTTACAATAGAGGGATTTCAGGTGATGTGATGCACATGCTGGCAGTCGCAGTGGAGGTTCCCGACTCCAGGGAAAAATGGCTGTGAACAGGTGTTGACTTTGGTGAAAAAAAACAGACACGGAGGCTAATTTCTGTGATTTCTGACAACAAATGTATAATATTAGATGAGCTATGGATGTGATTTGTGCTCTGACTGTACAGAATTGTAACGTGTGTTTTTTCCTGGAAGAAGAACACTAATATTGAAGATTAAGGATATAACTATTTACCTCTCTGGCACTTTGCAGGGGAATATAAACAGACAGAGCAACTACTGGGTCTTCAGGGAAAAAATTAATTACTCTAAACTACACCACAGGTAGATACGTTAATTCTGTCATTACTTACAAATCAGTTACAATATTATAATCATGCAGTGAGTAAACTGTCTGAGAAAGCCTAAAAACAAGAAAGTCAGAAAAGTGCTTGGAGTGGAGGGACAGTGGAAGGTGGAGGGATGAGTGGAAGAGGGAACAATTTTGCAATTTGCAAGTTTATTGACCCCTGGCAGGCTGCACGCTTGTTTTCCTTGCTTAACATTTTTCAAGGCTCAGCGTTTAGAAATGTGACCTTGCTGGATATATGCAGGAAAACATAAGAGTCTTGGCCAGAAGTGAATAGCTGTTGGCAGTCGTACAGCAAAACTCCTACAGTCCTACAGATCTCAGGAACCTGATGTATAGCCACAGCATAAGACCAGTGGAGCACAGACATTGTGGTTTAAGTATTCTGTCTGTAGTGCCAACAGCGCTTAAATTGCCACGTTACATTTGGTAATTCGTTTTTTTTGTTTTTGAGATGTACCCATAGGGGCTTTTATGCTTTGCTAATTTGACAGGAAGGGACACACAAGCAGGAGAGAACCTGTGACCTTCTAGTTACGACACGGTCTCTCTAATCAGGCTACAACCTCGGGAGTGACGGGTCATTTGGAGTATTCTGCAGGGCAGCAGTCAATCATGTCAGGTCACCGTCATCTTGGACAGCAAGGATTAAAACACACACTCTGTCCAAGGTTAGATCCCACATGAAGTTACAAATGGGACTGATAAGAGCACTGGAGATGTGCCCAAATTGATACTATATTAACATGGCACAATTAAGGGCCACGATGAAAAAAAATGTAATATAGCAACAGGAATGTGACAGAAACCAGCAGGAAAATTTGGCCATGTAACATCGTATATTAGTTAAAATTTATGTTAAAAGTATAAATAATGGAAATCTCTAAATATCTCTCTGCTGTGAATAATTGAGCTTACCCTACACAAAATCTGCTTAGAAGCTGTAAAATGCTGGAAAATCTATGAATGCGCAGCTAGGGACTCACAATTAAAAAACAACAAACACAGTATATTCCTTTGGGGGACGGACTTAAACCTTTGATTTTTAAAATGATCAATATCATCTTCATCTCTCTCCTTAGAAAGGTCACTCAAAAGGGCAAAGCAATGCGATACAGCGGGATGTCTGTTTTATTGAACGAATCATGCGCAGTTCTGAGGGGAGACGGTATGTCAGCCAAGCAGATTAGTCAGACCTTGTGGCCTTGTGCCTTTGAGTTTGTTAAGGACTCCTTTCTTTGATCCGTGCTCAAAATGTGGAATTTAAAAAGATCAGAGCGTATGATAACAGGATGAAAAGAGGGAAGTCTTGAGAAAAGGAGGACGAAAAGACATCACATGCAGAGTGGAGACACCCATCCAATGATAGACGATGTCTCGCTCGATGTCATGCACTGGAGAAGACGCAAAACTGGTGTTGATGTGGGAGAGGAAACAGCGCCACCTGGTAACATGCTCACACCAGGCAACAAAAAAAAACGACAGAAAGGATTCCCTGCTCCATGCACGGCGTACCTGAGAGGAGATCCAATGAGAGACGTGGGTGGGGTGGGGTTACTCCCTGCGTTGTGTCGCCGCCGCACCGCCTGCCGACGAAACGTGCTACGCTCACGCCGAAATATGACCGTCTCCTCGCTCCCTGGGGCTGTCATGGTGAGAGACATCATTGGCCAGTCAGATTGGATGAGTTTCCTTTTTTCCCCTGAGAGCTTTATGTGGACACCAACATGTGTTTTGCAGTATTTTTTTTTACTTAAAATAAATAAATAAATGCAACAGCTACAAAATCTGCTCCTTGAACTTTAGACTAGTAATGAATGTCACTCCTTAAAGTCAACTACAAACATGACAGAACAACACTGAAACAGGCTGTACTGTGCTGGTGGTCCAGCGGTTGAGACGGGAGCCAGAACATCCCCGATTCCAGTCTAGCTGGGGATCTTTGCTGCATATAGTGTCCCTCGCTCTCTCCTCTCATTTCCTGTCTGGTGTCTCTGCTGTCCCTACCAAATCCCCAAAAGATAATCTTAGAACAATACTGAAACATACAGTATGTCTGAAGTGACACATTTTCCAAAATAGAAATGTATTTATAACTTTTGCCGTGCTGCCGCTGGCCCACTGCGGCCGCAAGAGGTGATTAAAGGACAACGGCTCACTGAATTTCCCCAAGAACCTCCTGAGTCAATCCCTTCAAAAGCAAGACGATGCAACTGTTGAAAAGAAGAAATAATCTTCCTGTCACAAATAAAAAGCTGAATTCAGAAGCAATAAAACACAACCCTGCTCAGTTCATTGCACACACGAGTCGTGCTGCTACAGTTTTACTTGGTCCGATATGACCAGTAGCTCATGGCGGCCAATGTGAGCCAACTATAAATAGATATTGCTGTATAACTGTCATTACTGAGTCACTCTTCTCTGCTTGTGCTTCTGTTATGCTACATTCCTGCATTCACCACTAATACCAGTGACTGTGTGACTTGTGGCCACAGTGACTGGTGTCTTGCTTTAATGGCATTACCATTGGGCAACCTGGAGGAGAGCCACCGGAGGAGGAGAACTTCTCATTTCACTCTCGTCACAAAACCGTTTAAAGGTTCCTCCGTGGCACGCTAAAAACTATTCGATGCAGCAAAATGACTCAGCAAACTCGAGCTAAAGTTAGCCTACAGTAGTGACTGTGTCATTCACTTCCAACTTTAACTTTTCGTGTGTATGAGAAAGAAAGCACGATGTATTCTTTGAAAAGACGCTCTGTTATTCAGCTCATCAGAACCAAGTGGGTTGGCAGAAAACATTTTCCCACGTCCAGCAAAATCCCATTAACCACCGCTGATGACTTCAACCCAAGTCAATGGATGTTTTCAACCAACCAACCAATGCTACGCTTCATTCTAATGCCGATGAATGCTCCTGTATGTATGTATGGAGTGAGGTTAAACAAACAAAAGATCCAGACGGCAGGAATCAAATCTGAATCAAACACTAATTATGAAAAGCTTTCCGGCCAACACTCGACATGTCCAGACACATCCAGCCGCTGATATTATTTATCCCAGGAGGTGTACACTCTTAGAAAACCCCCGAAACAACAGTAACCATCATGAAAAATGTCTACAACACACAGCAGGCAAAGTAATAAGAACCAGGACAGACGATACCTCAGTAAAAATAGAAGACGTAGTCTGAAAGTTTTAAGAATCTGGGGTAGGGAACGTCTATTAGACTGCTGTTTGTCTAACCTCAGCACAAAACACACGCTGTGCCATCGTGCTAATAGTGATCTACACAAGGAACACTATGCTTGGGTCAGAATTGTCACTCGGTGGAAACTCACCATGGTTACACTGAATGAGCAAGGCAGACAACACCTCTTATGCAGCCACACACACACACACACAAGCAATAATGAAGCAAGCCTAATGTCTGGAGAACTACACCCAACACAATCTCAGTTTGGTAAACTATCATTACGCTCCTGCAAATAGGTCAGACAGCAGCTATCCAGCATCCGCTTAAATCCAAAAACTTAGTTCAGTTATCACTTAAACAAACCAAAGCTAAGATAATAGTGTCCATATCAGTATATTCTGCAGATAAGTCACAAAATAGAGTGCATGTGTAAACAAGTGGAGTAATCAGTAGCATTAAATGTGGACAGGGTTAAACACAACATTTCACAGGATGCATTTCAGAGTCACTGCATTGATTTAAATGTAAAATGTGGGCTAGTCATCAAAGACCAGTAGTATACCAGACAGAATGCGATGTGTACAGTATGTTAGATCCCTGTGTGTAGTACATACCCCGCAGGGAAGCAGCAGTGGCATCCTGAGGCTCAGTGAAAGCTGCCTGGTTGGGCAGACTGTTTCTGGAGCGGGTCACTGATTCCAGCTGGGATGCCCGACCCAGCAGGGAAGCAGCGTCAAGGACTTCCCCTTCTTTGGCTTCCAGGTCCGACTTGGAGGTGGTAAGAGGTCGAGGCCCAGCTGGAGCTCCGAGGCGGCCGGGATCATTAAGGCAGGCAGCCGTACCACTGTCCAAACTCAACACTCTCGCATGCGTTTTGGCACTGCCTGTGCTGGGGGTTCGGCGGGAGGTGCGCCTCTTCCCTCCAGTTCGCACTCCTGCCTCAGATCCTGCCGCAGCTTTTACTGTGGAGGAGGAGGAGGAGGCGGCTGCATTGGCTGCTGTGTGCTTGGCTTTCAGGGCCCTGTAGCAGCCCTCTGGTGAGTGGCAGGAGCGGGAGGTGGTGCTAGATGAGCTGTCTGTGCTTAGGTGGTGGGTGGAGTGGAGACTTGAGGCACAGCTAAGTTCACTCTGATCGCTGGAGTCTTCCTCTCCACCCCCAGTAAACACAGCACTACAAGGCTTGGCCATACCACGCAAAGACATGTAGTCCCGGTGACGGCTGGCATCAAAGCTACTTGCCCTTTTCTTGCCGGTCCGCCGGCGTCCACTGCGCCCTGCTGACAGGGAGGAAGTCCTCTGAACAATGTTGGCTGACTTTGGTTCATCTTTCACCTGCTCCTGCTCCGTGGCAGCTACACCTGTTGAGCCATCGGCACTGGTCCTGATGCCAGGCTCTTCCTGGCACCTGCCAGGTTCCACCAGCTCTTTGGCTGCACAGGATGGTGTGTCAGTAGGTTGTTTAGCAGTCAGCTCATTGGCATGAGGGTTTTTATTGGCCTCTCTGGAGGGAAGGTTGCTGAGACCTCGAGAGCTAATACTGCCCAGGCTAGAAGTCCTGCCGTCTGCAGGAGCAGATACAGCATCTCCTCTGTCCCGCACACGTTCATCTCCTGAAAGCGAGAGCAGGCTCTCCACATGTGTAGAGCTGGTCTGTTCACTATGAAAGCTGCTGACAGTGCTGTTGGTGTCCCGGTCTGTGCCACTGCAGTAGCTCTCAGTTGAGCCACTACTGCGAGTACTCAGACTCCTCAGGCTATCAGCACTGCGCTCCCCTCCCTGGGACTTTCCTCCTGCACCAGAGCCTTTCCCCGCACCACCCATCTCCACTTGATACAGTCCTGAGCTACCTTCCCCTGCCTCCCTGGAGGCTGAGCGGGCTACTTTGCGCGGTTCTTTGTGCCTATAACACTCTACCCCCGAAGTGGAGGGCACAGCTTGGTCCTGCTGGTACAGCCGCTCAGCCCCCTCTCTACCACACACCCCTGGCTTGTGAGGTCTGGCAGTCTCCAGCTCACACACAGGGTCAAGGCCACCTCTCCTGGGTGGAGGGTACAGAGCAAAGTCTGGTAGACACGGGTCGGGGAAAGCAGAACCCGCCGAGCTAGAGGTCCGTGGCAGCCCCCGAGAACGGAGCTCCTTCCTAAAGGTCTGAGATTGCATGGATGCATGAGTGGCCACTTCTGTGTCACAGGAGGAGTGTGACAGGCTGAAGTGATAAGCAGCAGAGTTACAGAGATCAGCAGGCTCCCTGGACAGCTCTGAAGGACACAAGGAGGTTGACGGCTGCAAGGAGGCAAAGGAGTCATTGGGAACAAGGCAGTACATCTTTGCGTCCGATAGCAGATCTAAATGGACACAAAGAGAAATAAACATTAAGGACTGCGTTGAAAAGTCAAAGCCGGTGAGATGAGAAAGACGTGTGTGTATGTGATAGCCTTGTTTACCATGATCATGGCTGCAGCTCTCAACAAGAGTCAAACTAATGTCGTCTGAAGTCTTTCCCACATCTCCTGCAAAGATAGGAAGAAAGCAATTACGAGATGAAATGTTTAATCAATTATTAATACACTGACATCCACTAACCCTGGAAACCTACATATACCTGGCCTCCACACAGCGTAAAGAAAAAGATGATGCCCTGATGGCTGTACAAGATGACCTTTGATCAAAGATTTAAACGTTTACTAGGATCTTCTTTGCAATCGCCGTATCTTTAATCCTGCAGGTCTTACATGGTTTCCTGTGAGTTTGTGATGGACAGGCTGAGAGGGTGGAATCCTTGAAGGGAAGAAGATTAAAACGCTAAACCCCAGCAGAGCCCTTGTCCCACTTCAGACCATTTCCTGTCATCGCAAACTGCCAGCTAATTAGAATGGCATCGAACAGACTCACTGAATTATTCAGGCGACGCAGCCGCCTCCGTCTAACACTCAGTACAATGGCCCCAAAGCAAAGCTACAAGTTCACTTATTGTCTTCTTCTCAGTATTCCAATAAAGAGTTCCAGGAGAATGACTCCCATGCTGGGTCTTAGAGTGTATTACTTTTTTTTTTTTCCAAGCTCAGCAGCGCCTGTCTAAAGCTGCCTCGTCTTGGTGTGACTGTTGAGGTCATGGCAATGCTGAGTCAGACTACATCTCCCGGGCAGCTGGGGTGATCATGGTCAGTGATGTGGTGATCCCACAAAAAGGAAATGCATCACACGGCCGCAAAGAAGACTGTAAAACCCAAACTGAGAACAACCATTTGGCAAATTATTTAAGTACACATGAAAAGGTAGTCATAGTTACCTTTGGCTACTGTTGCTCTTCCATGGGTGGATGCAATCTGAAATTTTAATAAAAAAATAAGTCAAGGAAACTTCTATCAAAAAGCAATTTCTGGAGCAAAACATTCACAAAAACTGACAAGGCGTGTGATCATTAGAGAATAAAACATCCAAAGGAAAACACTGTTTGTGTTATGCCTCTTCAGAGAAAGTCAGAGAAAACTTTTGGCTTCCCTTCCCGCTCGGTACGCAGCAGCTGAGCAGAACATGCTGGCTGATTAGCGACTCAAGGACACGCAGTACAAAGGCGTAGAACACAGCACCGATGGGGATTCAGAGGTTAAATATATCTCACAGAATAAAACAGCTAAAGAATATTAAAGGAGATATCAGCTGACAGCAAGCGATGTGACGATCATACCTAACGAAAACCTCCCTCCACACACACACACACAGTTACAGTAAGCACTACTAGATGTAACACCAAACTGAGAGAAGGTAGAAAAACTGCCAGGACTCAGCAGATGATGCATGTTTGTGGGAAGATTAAAGGTTTTCCCCAGTAGCGTGTAGTGGTAGTTTACTAATTTACACAAGAATTTTGAGAATTAAAAAAATCAACAAGTGAATGTTTTGGATGCTTCAGATGTAGTTCACTTTCACTTCACAGTTTTCTTGTACACATAACATCTGAAAGTAAGTCACTACTTTCGACTCAATTTCCATTAAAAAAAGACACACAGATTCTGTATGTTTCTATCACAAAGTAGATCTCGTGTTTGCTTTTCTTAATTGAGGCTGATAATTAATTACTCCCTAAAATAGTCACGTATTTATAGTGCATACATTTGTGACAGTAAATATAGTGCACGATACAGCACAATTATTTTAGTTGATTATATTTACAGTATATTCAATAATAATTTTGTCTATAAAATGTTTTTTATAGATAAAAGATTTTTTACACTGATATAGAAGTGTAAGAGCCATTCCTTACATATTAGAAGCTTTGACTGCAGATCAGACTTTTGACTTTCCCTTATAAATAAATGACTCAAATAATTCATCTATAATTTACATTGTTGAAAATCAATTGTACGTTGAGCAACTAATCGATTAATTGATCACTTCTTAGCTAGATTAAATAAGGAGTCATTTTTGGACTCAGTTGGTGCAGGCCAGGCATTACAGGACCTCACTTCTAGTGCAGACAAGAAGTACATTTTGACAGTAAACTATAATAATGCTGACGTTTGTAAAAAAAAAAACTTTAAAAACAAAACAGCAGACAGACAGTAAATACAGTGTTGACCTACGTATTTAACAGATGTGTATTTGCCTTTTCGTCTTCAAAAGAAGAGGAGAAAGGTTATAATGAGGAGCATCTTTATATACAGCGCGGCACGCAGCAGGCCGGTGCTCTCCTTTACCTGCTGGTTTGACTCCATCCCAATATAGGAGTTCCTGGAACTGCAGTCCACTGGTGGAGTCTCTTGCCTGATGAAGTCTGCCATCTCAATACCCCCTCCAGGGTCCCTGTACAGACGCACAAACACAGCACACTCCTTACCTTAAATCTGAATGGATGGTAGAGAGAGAAAAGTGCCATTCATCTTGTTCAGGTGATGTGTACAGTAGGTTCTGGTATACCTCATATATGTCCTTCCCTTTAATCAGTACACCGGACTCAATTTAGAGATAAACACATCTTGTAACTTTATTAAACAGGCCTGTATTTTTTACATCATTTTGTGAGGATTGAACTGAAGGAGCAAAAACAGATGACAGCATCAATGTAGATTTTCCTCCGGGCCTATATTTAGCCCGGACGTGCTTGTTTAACCAGTTGGTATGTCGAAACAAACAACTTGCCAGGGATTGTCTATAAATCATTTCCATACGCCAAAAATGTTTCATAACGGGTCAAACCACAACACAAACACTCCAAGTAACGAACTACAACACGTAGAGCGGATGAACGGAGGCTGGAAAAAGGACCAGTCAGGGGAAAATGTGGGTGGGTGGTGGTTCAACAACACCTTAATCAACTTCAGCTCGGCTTCTCTACTCTACTGTAAACTCAAACAACCTGGAATGTAACTCCAGATGTGCGGGCAAAGCTGCGACTGCGTCTGCCCCTGTGGTCGAGGGCTCTCATTCTTCTCGTTGCCTTTCCCCTCTCTCAGCGTCCTGCTAAGCACTCTCTCAGGAATGTGAATATGAGTCACCTCTTCGAGTCATGGGCAGTAAAGTGCTGGAACCTCGCTGGCTTTTGTTCCTTCTGAATGAGAGCTAAACTGTCAGAAGAGTGGCATTCGGAGTCGGACAAACACATTATTTTCCTCCTTTTTAATATGTTAAGTGCTTGTAATTTAATGTAACTGATGACACGATCAATGTAAATTACTTTTTCCAAGTTGTGTAATTCAGATTTCGGTTGCTAATGCTGTTGTTTCATTTGTTTTAAACACAACGTAAACGGACAAGGAAACACGCAAAGTCCTGCAATACCACCACCACCACGCTAAACATAACCTTTACACTAATGAGATCCTTAATCACCGCCATTAACGGATTAATTAGCCCATATTTCACTGTCAACACACAACGCAATGCAACATATGGGTTGCATTTTGAACTCTGTACCTTTGAGCTTTGAGGATATTCAGTACGTTTGAGAAAAAAAAATGCTTTTTCCAATTTAGGTAAGGTGCACCAAAATCTATGCGGACCATCTACTCTTTACAGAAACCTTTGGCATAGCACTTAAAATAAGTTCTATCGTGTAATTTTATGAGCCAATATCCATGCGTCTACACACAAAGTGGGACATAAGACACACAAATACTGCATAACATGCAACACTGCAGCAGAGCAGAACAAAAAAAAGAGTGAGACTAAATGAAAACCCAGCAGTACAGTATATATTGGGTACAGCTGAAAGAGAAATGTTCTTTAAAAAGGAACCCTGTGGAGTTTTTTTACCACTAGTAGCACTCTGGGGATATATTTTTGTGAGTAGTTTGGTTGGTTCTCACGCACAAGCACATGGTTGACGTGATACACGCTCACGCTGCAGTATATAACTGGTCTATAAGTGGCTGTAACGCACCGAGAAACAGCAATGCACCAGCAAAACCCGGGAGGAAAAAGACTGCCGGCGAGTATACGTAAATGTAAACAATGCAAAAGATAAATAAATAAATACCAAATAGGCTTTGAAAGTGCTTTATCAGGAAGGAAATGCAGTCCACTCATTTGTTAAGCCTCAACGATACAAACAATGTGTTTTGGGGAGTAACACTGGACGTAAACAGAAACATTGTTTACGAGGAAAAACTCCACAGGGCACATTTGTATGCTTCATATGAACGAGTGTTCGGCGTCAATAAAAACCAAGAAATAATCTTTTAATGCATCTGAAAACAAAGCTTCAACAACACACCTCTTAGCACAAGCAATATGTGGACAGTTTCATTCAATTAAAAGCAATTAAAAAAGGGAAATAACTGATTCCTAAAGGACTAACCCTACCACGTCTGTCTGCAGATGTCGCCTCTGTGTGCAGGTCTCTCCTCCAGCTTCCCCTCGCTGCTGCTATTAAATCTACAACTCTTTAAAGCAACACACTGATTCTCCTTGTAGCAGCGTGCGTCTTTCTACGTGTCCCAACTCCAGGGCTCGACCTTCGACCTCCGATACACAACACCAGATTACGTCACCTTTAAATGGATCGACACACACGACACAACTCCTACGTCTTTGTCCAACATCTCCGGGTATCCGACCGACCTGTGTGAGACGTGAACTTACCCCGGGCCGTTGCTGTCCTCCCGCCGGGTGACACCGCCGTCGTTAGCCCCCTCGGTGCCGCCTCTGCTGCCCTGACTCTCCTTGGCCTGGTGCTCCACCACCTCCCCCTCATCCAGGGCATGGTGGAGGCGGTAGTTCACCATCTTCAGCAGCAGGAACATGGCGGCAATCACACCACAGTAGATTCCCACAATCACCATGGTTGGCTGCAGCGCCTGGGATTAGAGACAGAAGCAGAAGTCAACGATGTGGGGTGGAGGGGAACAGGAGGACGCTCACTGCAACACAAAACGCTGCATCCTTCCTGTTGCATTTTATTTAATTTTATTTATTTATCTCAAGGGCAAAGGAGTCTTATTATAGTGTAATATTAATATCACTGCCCAAGTTTGTGCTGTGATTATTTTGTTCTTCTGTGACAATAAAGATGTCTTTCGAAAAAGGAAGGAGAGATGCGTTTTCTCTATTTTGTTTTTTTACTTTTATCCAAAAAAGACAATGAGACAGCAGCGAATGAGTTTATTCATTTTATTGCTGAAGGACATTCGGTCACGAGGGGTGACAGTCGACACACGAAGCGCTGACAGAACTCAAATCTGTGAAGTCAGTTCCTCTAAACCCAGCTGGAAGAAATCTGAATGCACTGTTGTGCCCATTACGCCAATTACTTACGACGCACGCCGGCAGCGTTTTAATAAAAACAAACAACTGCATTCAGTGATCATTTTGCTGCCGAGGAAGGAGGCTTATCACCTGTGTGCGTTTACCACAAAAGGTGTCTGAGCTCCATCTTCTGCGTCTCTGTTGTCCTTGAGATGTCCCGCTGCATCCGTTCGCAGTTATTACAAACAGCAGCAGCACTCAGACCTGTGGCTCAATATAAACCACAGAGCTGACCGGCGTATTTCCACTCCAGTAATAGAGCGGAAACCACAAACCCGATCTGAAACATCAGCTTCTCGATATAGAAGTTAGTATGCTTTGCAAAACAGCCATTTCCTGACCTGAGCACACACACACACACAAAAAAGCTGTATTTTGATAAAACACAGTAAACACTGATGTTTCAACCTGCTCTGCAGCCGATCTGGATTAATTTATGGGGACTTAAACCCATAAATAACATGCACAGGTGGAGTATGACTACAAGGATCTGTCTTTTCTTTTTGGACAGTTCAGAGGGCAAAGCTATGTGTGCAAAAGTAAACACAAACAGGGCAAACAAAGACCTCTGGTGGCAAACAGCAGCCAGGGCAAACTGAATGAGCTCCTTGAACATTAAAGTTGCCAGATTAGTGTTACATCCCTGTCAGCTGTGCTCTTGCAGTCACAGCTGGTAGCTTCTGAAAACTGGTGATACCGCAAATCACTACCGACGGGAGGAAAACAACTAGATAAGAGAGGGGGTGGGGTGTGTGTGTGTGTG
>NW_023339873.1:4849779-4850101 GCF_004916995.1 Morone saxatilis
AAAAAAAAAAAAAAAAGAGGGCAGCCATTTAAATTTTATTTTATCAATTTTGTCTCCCGGAGGAAGATAATATGCTTATAATCCAACAAATCTCGTGTTTTTATAAAATATTTCGACTGCAGTGGAAATATCCCCTGTTGCTTGGTTACTTAAAGGCAGCCGTTACATTGTCCGCGCTCCAGATAATAGACCGAGACCGACCGTTAGTATCCCGTGGCAGCTAACCTAACGGACACCAACTTGTCCGTTGGCAACCGCCGGTTTAAAGCGAAAAAACGTGAATAAAACGACAACAAAAGAGGGGTTTAAAAAAAAAAAGGTG
>NW_023339873.1:4850128-4855387 GCF_004916995.1 Morone saxatilis
GGGGTAAACTCACCATGTACAGCGTGAAGGGGAAACACAGCAGAAACAGCCAGATGTAGAGATGTAACGCGTTGACGAATGTATTTTGATCGGGGTCGTAGTACCATCCGCCTGTGACTGAAGCCCAGACCCCCTGCCTCAGGATCTGCAGAGTCTGCGACCCCATGTTTAGGGGGTTCTTATCTACTCCCGACCGACGAATCCAAACGGAACCGACCGACGGGGGGCACAACCCGGGAGTGACACGCTGGCTAGTCGTCGGTGAACATGACAAGCGGCGCTGTGTTTTCAGACACTGGCCCGAGAATCCTCCCCTCTGCAGCCATCCTGTCTTCTTCTGTCTTGCTCGTTGTTTCAGTCCTCCACGGAGGAATCTCCTCACCCACCACGCCTGCGAGAGGTCTTACTTCCCGTGCAGGTCGCTTCTTGCGCGGTAGGTTAGACGCGGCAGAGACGGCGGCCAGCTGGTCGCGTTGTGAAGTAAAACTTAATGCATTTTTAGTGTGTTGCTTCGTTGTGGTTTCGCCGCCTCGCCCAGCTCGAGGTCGTCCTGAGATTTCTGCTCGTGTTTTGTGTGAACATATTCTGACTGCCAGACGATGGTAGACATTAAAATGGATTGTTCTAGGAGCTCGGTGCCAAGTGTGGCTCAATTGCGACACCTGGTGGTCAAACTGTCGTACTGTTGCTAGAATTTTACTTTTTTTTTGTTTATTTTTTTGGTAAGTCTTGAACTAAAAAGACAAATCAGAGGTGGAAGCAGGTGAAAAGGTACAGTTTAAATACATTTACGTAAAAGTACATCAGTATACAAAGAGCACCCTGCTACGCAGAGGAAATGCCCGTCCGTCGTTGTATTCTGTTATTTTATTGTCTTTTTTTTACTGTTGCTGCCTAGTATTTGTGTTATTAGTGTATCTGTTTGTGTTTTTATTACTGTTTTTCTCTCTATCTTCTATTATTATTATATATATTGTTTTTTTCATACTCTTATGTTCTTAATACGGTTTTTTTTTTAAAGGTACGTTAAATACTATTTATGTAAAAAGTAGATCCAGTATAAAAGCACTTGTACTGCGGAGAAATGCCCTCGTGACTTTATGTAGTCTATATTGTTATTTTTATTGTCTTGTGTCGACTGCTGCTGCTAGTATTTTGTGTTATCTGTGTTTATCTGTTTCGTTTTTCTCTTGTACAGTGTTTATATTATATTATTTCATACTGCTTCTTATACTGTCTTTATACTGTTTTTTTCTCTCTATCCACTTTGCTGCGTGTAGATTTGAAATTTCGCCCATATTGAATATCTTATCTTATTAGACACTGTAGGTTCAGGTGGAGCTAGTTTTATCTTCTTTTTATATTTATACAGTTTTGGTAGATTAATCCAGTGGTTCCCAAATCAGAGGTCTCTAATATTATTTAAAATATTGTTAAACTGCTGCATTGGTTTTTTTTTAACAATGCAGTATGTTTTATAAGCTTATTATATGCTTTTTAATGATCAATCTTTGTCTGTAAATTAACCAGTGACTCCAGCTGTTATGTGCAGTGGAGTAAAAACTATATTCCCTCCTGAAATGTAGCGAATTAAAAGTATAAAAGAACATAAAACGGTAAAATACAAGTGCCTCTAGAGAAGGTCGAATAATATAAATGCTTTGAGTTATGAGTTGTTGATCACGAGTCGGTTGTATTGTATTTTAGATGATATTTTGTTCAGATCATGAAGAAAAACTGTGATCAAGCATAACTCGAGATAACCTGTCAACAATCAAACACATGAGGATACAGAAGCTGGAACGTTTTAATACAAAAAACACAAAAAGCAGAGAATTCTTTACAAAAAAACAAACAAACAGATGAAAGTGTTTGAAATTAAAGAGAGGCGCTCAAATCAAGAATCCTTCTTGCTTTTTCAGATGAGATAACGCTTCATGACAAATCACCCTGAAAAGCAGACTGGGAATTAAACCGTCCTCTGAAGTCACTACAACACAAATATTATGCTGATGTCAACCGTAAACCGACACTGATGCTGAGGTCAGCTTATCATCAAAAACCTCATCCTTAGCGAATACTGCTAAATGCCTGCTGACATCAAGCATTTAACCCCCTGTGCGTAGTGCAGCTGCCTCAAGTGTCCATGATGCCAAACCTATCACGTGTGCAGGACTTATGTTACAGTGTAAAAGCAGCCCTGGCACCGAGACAAGCAACTGACGCTTTTTGTGCCAGCTCATTATTAGCATCCTGTAAACTGATCAAATGAGCAGAGTGAAGAGGGAACAAAAATACTCCCAAGCTGTTCTCCCGAGTTAGTGCTGTAGGACATCACGTTTCCTTGCTCCATCTTCACAGAGTGAGAGAAGAGTGTCACTGTAGCCGTGCTCTCTTCTCAGGAGGCGGTTTGCTTGGTGGAGCCGGGGCGGAGGCCTTTGTGGCTGGTTCTCTTTCCTCTTGTTTTACAGTTTCTGTGGGGGGTTCGGGCTCTTTCTTCACCTCAACTGCAATACAAGAGCATGCAATTAGAGGAAAACTCCAAATCTGAACACCATCTACCAAGGACAATATTACACATAGACCCTGGGTTATAGGTGGGGTAAGCAATTCTAGGTAATGGGATTCTAATTCAATATACTTTCTTTCAAACACAGCAAATAATTCTCCTCACAGTCTGCCACTTCTGCGTGTGTTTGAAATAAATTGAGTTGTTGTTTACACAGCCCTGTGCTCTTGTTAAATGGGAAACTTATATACAAAGCGATGTCGAACCATAGCCGACATCAGATCCTTAAATTTGCTGGTATTTTTCCGGTTGCTTTCGTGTCTACCCCTTGTTTTTCTTTTTCTTGTTCCTTTTTTTTGGTTTTTGTTCAGTTCTTCGTCAGCAGGGTTTCGTGCTGCGGCCACAGCTACAGTCCACGTTTTCGTCCCTTTCCTCGCCCGTCCGACTTCCGCCTTTTATTACTTTGCGCACGGCATCAGTTATTCAGTGGCTGCTAGTTTGCCAAGATATGCTGCTGTTGTGATGTCAGCTATAGTAGCAGGAGAGTTGTGAGTGTTACTGTCTGGAGCTGGTGCGCTCGCTCTGGGAAACGGTCTCATCCTCGCTGCATGTTAGCTTTGCAGAAGCAACTTTAGCCACAGTTTGCAAACCCACAACATGGCCAACGTTAGTAACCGTACTTGCTGTGCCATTGTTTGCACTGTATCATGGTCATGGATTTGTCATGGTGTTGGATTTCTCCAGAAGGAATTTACAGCCCTGAACGTAATGTAACTGTTTAAAGATCATACCTGGAATAGGCTTCTCCCCAGGCTTAGGCTAAAATTGCAGAAAGAAAAACAATGTTATTTAAATCCAATCACATTAACATGAAATTAGTTCTACTATAGGACATTTTCAAATAAAAAGACTGAGAAAAATGTACCAATAATATCTGTTTCAAGTCGATGTAACATTTACCTGGTAAAATGTTGGTGGAAACTTGGACCTGAGGTCCAGAAGCAGTGTGTCAACGCGGTGCCTCTGAAACAGTGAACTCGGTTCCTCTTTCTTCTTAGACTTGGGCTTGGTTTTTTCTGTTAAACAGGAGTTGTGTTAACCAGATCTGCCAAAGTCATCATATTAAACTTATTATTATAAACATTTTGGGATCACAGAGTGCCCATAGCTCTGACTCTTGTAGTCTAATATCTGTGATCTCGTTACAGGAATTATTCCATTGCTAATTAGAGTACCACATAAATGTCTAAACTGTAAAATTCAAATCAAATGCCAAAGCCTAACCTCTCTCCTCCTGGTCCTTAAAGTGCCACCAGTATCCTTTGGAAGGGTGATAGCGGCAGTATGACATGGCCTCATCAAAAGCAGACTGGATTCCATGTACAGCAGAAAGCTAAAACATGTGCGACTGTTGTTACTCACAATAAAACCAGTCCACACACCAACCCCCCCTTCAACTGCCTTTAAAAATACACAGTTCCCAGTGTATTTTGTAGGATAATACTATACATTCTCACCGCTCTGGAGCTGATAACTGTTCCCAGGTCCGGGGCCTGATACACCACTCCTGCTATGATGTAGTAGTCAGCCATGGGAATGACTGGAGGATGAATAGAGTAGAAGTGGCAATAAGATCCTCACATAGAGCCTCAAACCAAACACTGTGTTTTATTTGTGACAGTTTTATGTATAAGATCATTTAATGACAAATCTAATAACTGACATTTAATTAAAACAGCTGTTTCAGATTGCTGTTTTATCAGTGTCCTGTCACCAGTGACCAGTTATATGCAGCTGGATAACGATAGGGAAGACACCTGTGTTCACCTGTATCACTGATACACCTGATACACTCATTAGGCTGCTTATCTTATGCTCTCCTTTGTTTTTTATCAAGCTCCCAGCTGTTTATTCTGCATATAATGTCACACTGTCATTACTAGTACTATTACATTCACTGTATATATCTTTCTGTTTATGCTGTATATGTTATTATCTACCCCTTACTGTTTATATATACATTCGTACATACTTTGCAACTGTGTTTTAGTTGTCTCTGTGCAATGACAGTAAAGTTGGATCTAAAACATGCACCTTGTAGACTGACTGACCAGTATGCCACAATTCAATTATTTGGAAATTCAATAAGACGCTCACACTGCTCACCTTGTGTTGGTGACTGCCTCTGTTGTTTACGGATTATGTAAAGAATTGGCTCCTGAGCATGAAGAAGAATGTACTCCACTCCCACCATCTGACTGAAAATAAGACAAGGTTTTGCTTTTTGTTGTGCATAATATTACGAAACATTTTCAGCTGGAAAAATATATTTCTAACCCTTACAACAGAATAAGTCTTAATAACTGTTATATCTGTGTGTAATTTTTGGTTTTGTACAAAGTCCACACATTAATGAATGAGCATGAATCATACAACACATTCAGTATCTTGTTTTGAGCTCTTAGATTAATGTGACAGTTTATTCCTTTGTTTCATTTATGTGCAACTCTCTTCCAAGTAACACCAAATCACACTGTGAAAGATGAACTCACTTCAGATGTTCCAGAGTAAGCCGCTGCATCTTCACTACCTCATTATTACAGGTTCGGTCATAGAAGGGGTTGCTTCTCTCCGAGAAGTACTCCAGTACGTTTCCCGGGTTAAGTATCGGTACCCAACCGCTGTCCACCCAGGATATCCCAAGAAGGTTGTCTACAAATTATAAGATAAGATATTCCTTTAATAGTCCC
>NW_023339873.1:4855487-4856654 GCF_004916995.1 Morone saxatilis
CCAAGAGGGCACTTGAGGGCACTTTAGCACGTGTTTTGGCTCCCAAGAGGGCACTTTAGCACGCGTTTTGGCTCCCAAGAGGGCACTTGAGGGCACTTTAGCACGCGTTTTGGCTCCCAAGAGGGCACTTGAGGGCAGTTTAGCACACGTTTTGGCTCCCAAGAGGGCACTTTAGCACGCGTTTTGGCTCCCAAGAGGGCACTTTAACACATGTTTTGGCTCCCAAGACCAAGAGGGCACTTTAGCACGTGCACATGCAAATATGTCTCTGGTTCTGAGATTTTTGTCTCATAGTCAATAGGGCTTCCTTCTCCTGTAAATGTCAAAGAGGAAAAGGGTCTTCCACCACTCATTAAATTTGTCTGTGCAGATCTATTTAAAAATGTGAATAAAGGGAGATCAAGTAAGAGTGTTATTTTTCCACAAAATATGTTATGTTGCGAGTGTAAATTTTGGTTGCTTGTGAAACCATGGAAACATGTTACACAAGGAACTGAAAATACATGTGGCTACATAGCAACCCGTGTTAGATGTTAAACAGCCAGTTGTAATCAACACTTACAATCACACTTCAGTGATGCATTTCCTGTAATGATAGCAGGGAGACAGACCTGTAGTATAAAATGAACTATTTTTGGAAGATTCATTAATTATTTATGATGTTAATACAGAGATAAAATAGCATAAGAATACTTTCCACTCACTGGTGTTTGAGCACCTGACGGAAAGGTTTTTTATGGTTTGAACCTTTGCCTCCTTTTGCAGCTTCTGGTTTCGACTAAGAGCGGTTGATATCACCACATTGTAGGTTAGTGTGCCAGTAACATTTGGGCCCAGATACACTGGAGGTCATATCATATGTCCTCGCGCATAAAATAAGATAAGATAAGATATGTACTTTATTATTCCCCTATTGGGGAAATTGTTTTTTTACTCTTTTATTTTTATACACACACACACACACACACACACACACACAGGCTGACCTTCCGGTTCCCAAGCCCAGTCCCTACAGACTGAGCTACTGCCGCCCCAAATCTGGTTGTAACAGAGAAAACAGGATGGGATTTATCCCATATACATATCTCAAATCTCTGAAAAAGATTCTGCTCGGGTGCCTGGTTAGCTAAGTCGGTAGAGCTGGCGTCCCATGTACCGAGGCTGAGT
>NW_023339873.1:4856675-4862723 GCF_004916995.1 Morone saxatilis
GTGTCATCCCCTCTCTCGGCCCCCCTGTCTGTCTGTCTTCAGCTGTCACTATCAAATAAAGGCAATGCCAAAAAAATACTTAAAAAGAAAAAAAGATTCTGCTAACGTCTGTAGTAGTGAAAGTGTTGCACCTTGATCTTGTCTACAGTGAATAAGGACTCTGCCTGGAGACTGGGGTTTATTAGTTGTATGTTAGTATGTTACTAAACCAAAATGTTATTGTTTGTTTATGACTTGCATTCAGAGTAAAACAATCCAGTGTACTGTCTTTCCCCATTGTCCCTCCCCACCCCATAAAAACTTGAGGAAACAAATTAAATAACATAACTAAATACAATAATCCTCAGTACAGATTAAGACTTTGACAACATAAAATCCACATGAACGATATACCTTCCCCACTTCAGCAAATATTTTCTGCTCTATTACAATTTCTACATACAACATTCTTTCATACTCAGCAACTTTCCCCATTAAGTTAATAAATAAATAAATAATTATTAGTCATGTTATTATCATCATCGTCATTTCTACTAGTACTGCTGCTTTTGATATTGCTGTGCATCTCTGTCTCTCCGTCTCTGTTGATGAAGTTTAAAACCTCCATGGACAAACTCTCTCATCTTCTCTCTTCTGAGCTGAGATGGCTCAGGAGAACTTTAAGCCACAAACTCATCTACCCACGTTCTTCAAAGTGCTTAGGTGGATTCTTTGTGGCATTAGAATCCAAAACACCACAGCAACCAGTACCTCTTCCGCTGACTGAGACTGCAAACTAAACACAACTCAGTCAAACTTGAGCTGCCAGGGGATCAGGGGATCAGAACATCTTATCATGTCGTATCTTAAATCCTGCTTAGGGCAAATACACATAGAATGTACACAGTGAAGTAGGAGCTTATTGTTGTCCATCAATTGAACAAGACTATTATTTCATTTCAAAGATCTTTTAACATAATCAAACTTTTTGGTGAAAAGAACATATCAGAATCCTATTACTGTTTAAAGTAGAGTAGTTTATATGCATGTTAAAACATGTCTTTACCATTGTTCTCTGCAAGATTTGTGGCAGAACAATACACTTATTTTTTGTTACAACTCATGTGTAGTGTACCCTCCTTTGTCCAGCCTTGAGCGGAGTTGTCTGTAATTTCACATAGCAAGACTATGATAAGATAATTAGGATATGTTATTTGCAACATTGCACACAATGGCCTAATACACAAAGAGCTATTAAAGGGATATACCTTGGGTATAAACGGTATTTTGAAATCTCATACCACGCAACCCTACATTTTGCAATGAAACATTTCTTCAATCAAGATGCATCGTAAGTGTCAATGTCACTTTGGTTTATTTGTGAACCCTTTGCCCATGAGTTTCACTACATTGACATTAAGATCACGAAACACCCCCTGCTGCAAAGCTTCAAGAGAGGGCAATACACCTGACAAAAACAGATGAGTCTTGTGGCCATTCTTCACTTGTAAGAAGAGACAACCAGCGTCAGTCGAACTTCGTGGATTTCCTGTGTGACATTTGCTGCTGTGACTGTAACTATATTTTCACCTTTTCACCATTTTAACTGCACAGCACGGTTTGTGCATAGTATGCATATTATTTGCAAAATTCAACAAATTGTGAGTGGAATAAAAAAATATGTTGCTATTACTACATATTGGAGCTGCACCGCTGAAAACCTGTATCCTAAAATCAAAGTTAAATCAATATGTACTGACACCTTGCATTTGAGAAGGGCAGAGCAGCCTAAACAGAACAGAACAGCTGTGAAACCTTCCGGTTGTGGTTTAAATGGATAAATTAACCAGTTTTGAACACCTGTTGGAAGGTGTCTTTAAAAACTCATTGAACGCAAGGATATTATAGAACAATATTTTCATTTATTTTAGTATTTTAAGGTGTTTTAGTACATAATATTAACAAACACTGTATGCCAACTGCAGCCTCCTCCATGCCCACTCATAGAGGCTTCAGGTAGTCGTCACAGGCAAAGGTATCGAACATGCATTTATTTTTAGTTGTTTGGTTTCTGAGAAAGAGATTTAAAGGACAAACATAGAAAAAAACAGGATGTCATGGAAACCATGAATGTGGTTTTAGCAGTTCTAACAGATGACCGCCAACGCAGTGTCACATAATGGCACTATGGCTCCATCTGTTGGCAATATCTGAATCATGAACTTTCATGAACTCTTTTTTTGAGTAAAGGGGCCTCTGTATGATCGAACCTCACTACAGGTATGTGGACCAGTCAATGAGATGATTGGCATTTCGTCTTTTAAGTAAAGAGGATAAACACCTGCAAAAATTAAACTATGAAAACATGACACTGTAGCTTCAAATAATGCATGAAGGTTTAAAAAGTCACATTGAGGAAGTATTTTGACAAATAATATCTAAGCTAAGTTACAGCAAACATGAGAGAGACCCTGATAACAGAAAGCTTCTGAACCTTACCTTACAAGTAAAATTGCCAAGAAAAAAAAATCTAAAAAGCCTGTGCTTAACAAAGACAACTAGGGTAGAAATGCTTTATTAAATGGACTGCATGACAAACAAAAATAGATTAAAAATAGAAATAGAATAGAATAAAAACACAAGCCAGCGTCACTTTGTGAATCTTCAAGAAGCCCCTCAGAGAATCCAGTTGGTGCCCTCATTCACTCATGAAACAGCATGACGATACTGCAACTGTTGAGTTATCTGAGACCAGCAGGGATACAAGTTGGCATGATATTTATCTGTGCAGGCAAAAACTAAACTGTTAAGTTCGGGGTCATGTTTATTTGTTAACATATTGAATTATGTGTTGTTTCTCCAGGACCAGGCTGTACAAGTTGACAAAACAGTGTCATCAACAACTGAGTTTAATAAAAAAAACCATTTGCAGATTATTCAAATAAAGTGCACAGTGCATAAAAAACATCACCTGTATGTGCCATGTGAATATTTTTAATTTGGATCATGTTAATGTGTAGGGGAGACTTAAAATGTGTTTCTATGCGGGAGGGCACAAACTACAACCAAACACCTGCAGAGACTGATTTATACTTCCGTATGGCAGTGTTTCTCTCCACTCTGCCAGCTGTGCAGCAAGCTTATTATAGTTAACTGAAACTAAAAGGTTAAACTATATGTGAACAAACATTTCAGGTAACTTAAAGAAAAAGAAAAACTATACTTTGATTGGTAAAATTCGTCAACACAACAAGCAGTTTGAGGCATCAGTGCATAAGTTTATACCCCCATATTATATATATTTTTTTAAACTAAAATTAATAAGATACTGAAACTGATAAAACCTGAAAAGAGCAAACCCACACTGGAAAACAACTGAAACTAAAGTGAGTTGAAATCAAAAATTAAAAACGAAATCAAAAATAACAACTAATGAAAAATACAAAACTATAAGACCCGTTGTATGCAGATAGTGCAGATGTGCACACCTCAACAGCAGAAACTAAAACTGTTTTGCACCTCTTTTGGTATTGCTTACACACTAGAACATTTTGGCAAAACCTCAGCAGATTCATCATTGACCATATTTATAAAGACTTTGCCTTATTGTGGGAGAATGTGGTATTTTGCTTTTATAGAAGTCAAAGTAAAGAAAATATGTACTTCATTATAAACGTATTAATTCTGTTGGCAAAATTCCACATTCATAAATGTAAATTCAACAGTAAAAAAAAAACTAATTTTGTACCTTTTCTCCATGAAGTTTGCATTATATTAATTTGATTTCTGGCTCCAACAACAAAAAGGTTAAAACTGTCAACATATGGTCCTCTTTCTCTTTGTAATACCATATAAGCTTCCCCTGGCAAAGCTTTATTCCACTTTGTTTGTATTTTATATGTTTGTATACTGTTATATATATATATCTCTCTGTAAGTCACATCTGAATTGTAATCATCTTTTTTGCAATAAAGAAAAAATAAATAAATAAATGGCCTTATGTGAGTGTAAAGGCATTTTGATAAAAGAAAAAAAACCGTTTATTTTATAGTTATTTTAAACGTTTTATTATTATTTTAATATTTTATAACCATATATTTTGCACATGGAAACACAGAAATCCAAGAGCACACTGATTCAAAATGTCCCTATTAGTCTAAATCACATGGTAATTGTTTGTTTTTTGGCAATGTTTTATCCAGACTTTAATTTCTTATAAACCATTCAATTGAACTGTATTAGAGAGATGAAGTGTTTGTGCATCTTTCATGACAACAGCTGTACATCTTGGTCCCAGTTAAAAGGCGTGCGATATTGCAGACATATTTAATACTGTCCATGGTTCATGGTCTTTATTTCTGATCAGCAGCATTTGCTCCAGAGAGCTGAAATTCCAGAGACACACCCAGACAGCTGAGTTCATTGCCCTATGAGTGTGACAGGACAGATGGATTTAAGCATGGTGAATACACAAGCTTTACACACCCACTGTTGAGAAAATGGCAGTCAAAATGAGAGGCTCTTTTGTAAGAGCAAAGGGAGGACCATATTCATCACCTAGCTGTCTGCTCCCCTCTTCATAACAGTATTACCCAGCATAAACCCCGGTTTGAATGACATCATAGCCTGTCATTAGGGGCTGTAGCCTGTCATGAGTGTGTCCAAAGTGGCTGCGCAGAATGGGAGCAGTCAGAAGGGACAGCAGGCTGCTCGGGCGAGAGACGACATGCTGGATGATCTTTATCTGATGCATCTGAGTAGGGATGACTGCATTCCTCCAATTTGAGATAAGAGAAAGAGACTGAAAGGGGTGTTTAAGTGGAAGGAGAGGGTTGATATCCACTGCATAATCAAGCGGTCCTCTTACTGGGAGATGTTTGGTTTAAGGAGGCTGAAATATTACCATGCAATGATCTTGCATAAGAGGCCTAGAGAGACAGAAAAATCTGATAAAATTAGTCATTCATTAGTCATAAAAGGTTTTGTCTTTTATTTGGCTAGAATTAACATAAAGTCCTACAAGACATACACGACAAGAAACACACAATATATTGAAGTCTATTAAGGCAGGACAATATTTCACTGAACATATTTATGATTAAAAATTCTAAACAATTAGCCTAAGGCTCGCTAAATACATGACTACAATCTCTCTTTGTGAACAAAACATCCACATTATCTAGAGAGAAAACACTGTCAGTGCAGTCTGCTTTCAAATAAAGTGTGTCCAGTTCGCAAACAAACTGATAATGACATTATCTCCAAATAAACAGGTGATCAAACCTCTCCTCTTCCTGCTGGAGGACCCCCATGGGACCACTGGCCTTGAATTTATCGACCAATCGGCTCATCGGATGGGAAAAATACGAGAACAGGCTACAACGGAGGAGCGCGCATCGCACAGGGTTGCGCACAGACAAACGTAGCTGCGACACTGGCGAGGCGAAGACGCGACTATACGGCCGAGAAGATGCAGTGAAGGAGCCTCAATTTCCCTGCTAATTTACAGCCGGGCCAGTCAGGGCAGCTTTAATCTAATAACGTCGAAAATGAGCGTGATCCAGGCTGGGCACGACGGCAGGGTGGACGGTGGCAAAGGCAGCCACACCGACAACGGCGGCGGCTCCCCGAGGCTCCAGCAGTGCGCTCAGCCTCCCAACAGCAGCAGCAGCCGGACCAAAGATGCCAGATACCAGCAGCAGCTCCAGCAGCAGAGGCATCATGGTGGGTCGATGCTGAAGCAGCCTTCCCACAACGAGCCAGCCGACGTCGTGAGGCGGGCGCTGGACTTCAAGTGCCAAGGCACCCAGTGCTACAAGGATAAGAAGTACCGAGAGGCGATTGGCAAGTATCACCGCGCTCTGCTGGAGATAAAGGGGCTGTGCAGGGTTCTGGGGGATCCGGACACCAGCTCCAAGCCCCCGTCTCCCCTACTGCCGACCATCAGCAAGTCCAGCACGCTGACAGATGAGCAAAAGGGGGCCATGGAGAATGCAGAGCTGGAGTGTTACAACAGCTTGGCCGGTGAGAGTCGTTTCTCTCTCTCACACATTTCACACACACACACAC
>NW_023339873.1:4862772-4867302 GCF_004916995.1 Morone saxatilis
CACACACACACACAGATACACATTTATCTGTTCTCTTTTCAACAGAGAGATAGATACTGGGAATACTCCAGAGCTCATGAATGATTCATAAGAGTATGAGTCATTCTTAGGCTTACCCCACTATCCCCCTCACTTTCTTTCGATATCCACTTCCCATTGATGGTGTATTTGTTCGCCCCTTGGCAAATTCAGTCATTATATTTGTTATATATTTAAAAAAAAAAGAAATCCATCCTATCTTGGCAGGACACATATTAGTACTTCTGCTGTATAATGAAATTCAAACATTGGCTCATCCAGTGTTATCAGTAACTTTTCCTCTTCTCCCCACTGCAGCCTGCCTATTGCAAATGGAGCTGGTGAACTATGAGCGAGTGAAGGAATACTGTCTGAAAGTGCTTCACAAGGAAGGAAAGAACTTCAAAGCTCTGTACCGGTCCGGCGTGGCCTATTACCACCTAGGAGACTTCCAGAAGGCCCTGTACTACCTGAAGGAGTCACACAAACAGGAACCATCAGGTCAGAACTGAGCTCCGGTACCGCCTCAATGGTCCATTCAATCACACTGTTTTCCTCCATGACAAACGTGCAGGTTAACTGTGTCGATGGTTCATGAGGCCACAGATTCTCCCTTCATTTGGTTTGATGAAAAGGAATCACATCCGTTTGTGATCTCCCTGGCTGACCTGCTCAAGGATCTTATGATAGTGGTGAAACAGTTAGTCGATGAATTGATTAGTTGATTGGCAGAATTAACTCCAATGACTTGTGTTTGGGCTAAAAAGAAAATACAATCTGGTTTCAGACCCACAAATGTAAAGAACTTTCTGCTTTTCTGTAGGTACATCCACATCCAATGTTGCTTAAAGATGAATGCATCAATAATAATTATCCAGTAACAGAATATATAATAACGTTCTGCTGCATAGTGAGTACTTTCAGCACATTTAGCTGATAATACATTTCTATTTTAACTTAATGCAGGGCTTGTAATGGAATATTTTATACAGTGTTGTATGGCTACTTTTATATAGACTCTGAATATATCTTCCACGAGTGTGTTTGGATATTAGACTCAGAAAGCATGTGGAAGGCATTACTCTGGGTTCTGGTAACTTGTGATGGATGTTAGTTAAGGGAAAGTAAGTAAATTACGACTCACAATACATAGAATTTAATGGTGGTATCCGTTCAGTAGATTCCCAAATATCTGAGATGAGATGAACTCCTATACTGCACTAGATTTAGTTGGGATTATCTCCAGCGAAAACGTACACCATCAGAATATTTTAAAAGATTTTGCTTATAGTGGCTTAAGTCAAAGAAAAATCTAGCTAAAATGAAAATGAATGTCAGTTTGCAGCCTTGTGTCATACCTTTGTAGGTGCACAGTTAACCACCTTTGAGAGAGACAGACAGATTTATACTGTGTTGATGGTGACAGGTGGTCAGTCTGGAAAGGCAAAGCCAAAGAGTAACGCGGCCGGCAAGAGGTCCCAACAGGTGTTACAAATAACATGAATGATGACTTTGTTCTATTCAAATATCCCAGTAATCCATGACGGTGTGACAGTGAACCAGCATGCACCTGTGCTTTTCATAATGTCAGAATGTCTTAATTAAAAAAGACCTGTAGACAAACTGGCAGGGACCTGAGGGTAAAGGGGGAGATATATATATATGAGGCAGGGCTCATTAGAGAAACAGGTGCACAGGTGGGGGCATGGAACTCAGGTAATGACTGAAAACAGGAATAGCAGGCTAGTGACTGGCAGACTGTCAACAGGAAAGATTATGCAAACATTCTTTAGAGCTGGTTGCAGCCATGACAGTGTTTACATTCAGTGATACTCACCGAAACACATTGTGTCCATCACGTCAATGTTGAATGCATTTCCTTCCTCGTAAAACATTTGCCATGCTGACTTTTAAAATAGTTTAAATCCTGCATTGTTTACATCCATGTTTATTAGCTTGCAGTCTTCTTTGTCTTTGTTGGTGCTAAGTTTCTTTACTTGTTGATGCAACCTGTAGATGGTGGGGGAATAGTCAGCAGGAATGTATCTTCCACATGTTCGTACCATATAGCACTAATAGTACCTTTAATCTTTACGTTTTATTGATTCTTCTTCGACTGTAACATCTGCTGAGAGAGATTAATGTAATTTTAATTTTCTGGGGACTCATAGAAATGTCTCAGGGACTTGCAGTGGTCCCAAGGCCACATTTTGAGAACCATAGCCATGAGAACCACAGCAAAACGAAGCTTTTTACTTGTCTCACTCACACTGCTTTTGTTCCAGTTAAAAAATAAGGTTTGTGATCTCTTTTGTGCTTTTTGAAGGACCAATGAAAGGCTGTTAACTCATCAACATCAATTTTTGGAAAACATATCTGTTCATATCATACTATCATATCCCACAGCCCTCTTCAGCTCAGATCTCCAAATGGTTCCTCTCTTTTCATTGAGTGCTCGTTGACATATAAATGTACAATAACGTTTCACTTGATCAACAACATAATTTGGCAGTGTCGTTCCTGTAAGAGCCTTTCAAAACCACACAGGATAAACTGGTATTGTATCTGGAAAATGTTTATTCATAGTTCCTAAAAAAATATTTCCAAAAACTACTTCCTGTTGCCATTTTAGTATGTCACATGTACCACCTAGTTCAGTTTAAGAAGATTTATGAGCACATAAATGCTCTATTTCCTGCCTGAGCAGGAAATAAATCAGCCGTTTCCTGTCTTTGTTTTCCAGACACCAATGTCATCCGCTACATCCAGCTGACAGAGATGAAGATTCGCCGGAATGCCCAAAGGGACAAGAAAGAGGCGACATAAGCACTCGCTGTCTGATGACTTCTCACCCGTCATGATTTTCAGCCCTACTGTGTGCCACCCAGACCTTACACACCATGAGTCAGAGGGTCTTGGTGTGAAACGATATTTGTTTGCTTTTGCCTTGCACAGCATCCGGTTGCCAGTTATGTGATTAAACTTGATCATTGTGTGCTTGAAGCATTTTTATTTATTTCTTTTTGAAAAACTGTACCTGATAATGAGTGTCTGTCTCCAAACCCGCCAAAATGTATCTAGTATGAATTCCAAGTATTTTTTAACCTTTACAAACTGATGCACTGCCAGTCCAAACATTGCACATACAGGCCAACACTTGTGATAGAGACAGGAGCAACAAGGTCCTTAGAGTGAATCCAGCATGTCTGAGTGTAACTGTAATTCAGCACGTGCCCTCGCACAAGATGTCTTTTGGCATGGAGTAAATGAGTAACACCACCTACCACTTCTGTCACCATACTTTGATTTTGAAAGTACAACAAAAGACCAAGATTTTTTTTTATACTCTCGATTATATCTGAAGTAAAGGTGCTTTCAGTAAGTAGGTTTTTACAAAATGCATAGTCAAGGACATCAAGAGCACATGGTGGCTAATTGCAGTATAAACTTAAGAGACATATCACAAAATGTAAATAGGCTACTTTATAGAAATCATAAAAAATGTAATGGAGAGGCAAGCTGTCTGTGTTTATTAAAGCCAAAACAAAGCACTTCATTCACAGCATTTTCTGTATCAACAAATACTGTATGTTTATTGTAAAGGTATGCGTGTAATAAATGTGTCTATTGATTGAAGTACTTTTGTTGTGCTGTAGCAGTGGATTTCCCTTTTTTCATTTTCCTCCTATGCTCCTCATAAGCTAAAAGAGATCTATGGAAAAATGCTGATGAAAGCACATGTGTAAATAAATAAGTGAACCAAAACTGATTGAAATGATTTTATACCCTTGGCAGCTGCCATGGGGAAGCTTGGGTAATAAGTTGGGTCATGGAGTTAATTTTCCAGAAAATGATATAATGAGGCATGGTAGGCAGGAAAAGTGAAAGGATACCTTTACATTTAATACTCTAAACATGCAATAACTGATTTTCTGGCCACTTGGGGGCAGCGAAAACTAGTTCTGAACAAGTTATTATTACCATTAAAGTTGATATAGTGAACTTGTTAGCAAAACAGTTGCCTCTTTAGACATACTTCCCTCAGGAGTTGGTTTTTAGCTGCTTAATGCTCCACCTAACTGTTGGTTGATTGGTGCTGGGTAGTTTGTGTCACTCATGAATTAGCATTAGCTACATTCAAGTCACAGTGGTAGCTATCCAATTCTCAGAAAGATCATTTCCTGGAAGTGCTGTTCAAAAGGTATTTCTCAAAGACTCTTCTAACCACCTGGTTGAAAAAAGAATTTGTCTATATACTGTATTTTGTCTCCTGCACGGTAAAAAAAAAAGACTTCCACCTGTTTGTCAATTGGGACTAAGCCAAACCAAGATGGCAGCCTGTCAGTTACCTGGGAAGGAATCAATTGCAAGAAAAAAAACTTTTTTACTGACCCTGAACATTTTTCCTCCAGATGGTTAGAAGAGTCTGAGGAAATATCTTTAGAACAGCTGTAAGTCTGATTAAACAACCTGCAAGGTTTTTCAAATATTGTCAGGTAATTATCTTTCTGA
>NW_023339873.1:4867312-4878786 GCF_004916995.1 Morone saxatilis
TGACTGACACTAAAATGAATACACAAACTGTTGCTAGTCTCCACTCACTCCTGAAGGAAATATGAGGCTCTTTAGCTACTAAAGGCTCCACTTTCTTCACCAGCTAACCGCTAACTATTTCTGTCTGCTGAGAAACGGAGAGCTTTTTCACTAACGCTAATGCTACCACATAAGAACAGAAAACGTTGCTGCCTCTCATGTATCAACTACATTCAAGTCACAATGGTTAACTGTGCATGTCTATCTATCCAACAGGATCAATCAAAACATCTGGGGGTTATTAGTTATTTACCTTGGTGGAAAACAACAAATAACCGTGAGAGTGAACTAAAACAGTAAAGCTGTGGTTGATAAATTAAAACAATGAGGTGGGAAATGCTGCTGAGGGAGAGCAGCAGAGTTGGATCATCATTATAAACGACCGATTTCAGTCATATATAGTCATTCAATCCATTGTGATTATAAGTATATAAATGATACCCGTTTTTATAGCCATTAATTCATCGAGGAAACACAGTCAGTTTAATCATTTACTATGATTTTTTCCTCAAATCAGTGTTCCAGTGCAAATACAAGTCAGTCATTAACAGCATTATTCCCAACCTGAACAATGTCCATCAGCAACAGTAAGATCAGCTTATTCGTGGTAACATTTCAGACAGATAATGACACCTTGGCTACACCTCAGAGGGAGGGCTTTGTTTCAACTAGCACCCTTAGTTGAAATATGGGGTTTGTACATTGAGCATGATCACATTCTGCAGTCCTCAGAGAAAAAGCATTCACATTTACATGTACATTGGGTCACACTTGGGATAAAGACAAATCAAATCTCAAGAGGATGCGGCCCTCCAGGCTGAGAGGTCACTTGACATTTGAAAATGAAATGAGACACACAGACATTAAGACCAGAGTCACATTGTGTTTTTCAATATAACTGATAATTCATTAGCTTTCTTTAGCTAGTTTGACAGCTGATGGGTAGAATTTATCACCTCTGGCAGCCCCAGTAACCTGACACTACCTGACATTCCTGTAATATTGTAAATTTCCTTGTCAAGCATGTCAAAATAACAGTAGAAATTATTTGAAATAAATATTTTTCACTGCACTCCGGTCCAAACAAACATAAGTAGAATTCAGAAACAAAAACTAATGTGTACAACCCTGTTTACATGTTTTTAGCTCAGTTACTTTTTTTTTTTTATTGTTGGACTTTGGGATGCAACTAATGATTATTGTCATTATTGATTAATCTCTTTATTATTTTCCCCATCGATTGTCTATAAAATTAAAAAACGCTTATTCCAATTTCCTGAAGCCCAAATTGCTCGTTTTCCAACAGTCCAAAACCTCCCAAAATCTGTTTACTATCAGATGAAGAAAAGCAGCACATAGTTGAGATGCTAGAACTAGGGAATGTTTGGTATTTTTTCTTAAACAATCAAATAAAAATATCGATTAATCAACTAATCATGTTTGCTTTAGTTCTAGTTGAAATGAAGCTACTTGCACCTTTGTTAAAGCAAAGAAACAACCTGAAGATAATTTAAAATGCAGGATACAGACAAATTAATATGAAGCGAGTTAAATGTGGCTTACACATTTAACCCTAGAAACATTCATGGACAACATTAACAAGTGTCAAAAATCAAGGCAAATACAATAAATTATAAAAATAAACCATTAGATAAATGAATGAATAAATAAAATTAAATAAATCATTACAAATATAAATAATCAGGAATGAACCTCCACATGCCACCAGGGCCTGCTTCACATGTGTGCCAGTCAACACTCATGCAGTTTGCCACTTACATAATCAACTACATACTTTACATCCCTCATCCTCTCTTGATCAACAATTCATGAGGCAGACAATTTACAGAGTTACAAATACAAAGTTCCCTTTTTAGTTTGGAGAAATGTTTCTCAACTGGTGGGTCGGGATCCAAACAGGCTGCTCTGACAGGGTCACAAACAAACAGGGAACTTGATGGGGAATTAATGAGTTCTTTAATACATTTTGGTTGTGACTTCCTGACAGTGTTTTGGTCCCAATTCAAACCCAAGCAGTAGAGACATTCTTCTTTATAGTACAGTTCACCGTACAGGGCTCGAGACGGTGTCAGACATTATTGTGCTGACACCGTTTCAAGACTAACGCAAAGAAGTGCTCATATTATACAACGGCGTCCCCCGTCCCTGGGATATTACTCTGTACAAGTGATTGGTGATGACAGGTGCTCAGTAACAAAAAAAAACAAGACTCCATCAGCCACTAACACAGGAGAGTGAATTATACAGATGAGTTCAAATTACAAATAATTGGAGACAGCGTTTTTTTGACAATGGAAAAAAACCTGAAGCTTTACATTCATGATGCTTTCCGAAAGTGCACTTCATTAAATGCACAATCTTGAACTCAAGCTTGAAATTAAGAAAAGTATGTAAAGCTTTCTGAAACTATCACTGCCATTCTGCTTAAGACATTAATCCATTAACCCCAAAGAAAAAAAGCCTTTACATCTTGAATGACAAATGAGTGAAAGCGTTATTCTGTCCCTCTGATGCATTAACAACCAGACCCGGGTCAAATAAGATTTCCAAATACTTTTCATGGTTTGGTCGAGCACTTTTAGATGCCAAATTGTAGGTTTTTTGTTTGTTTTTTTAAATCACAAATGGCAAAACAACTAATGTCAGAAAGGTATAATATTCACAGTAAATGTCTTTCTGTAATTTAGTGACAATATTGTAGATGGGGGAGAGTGAACAACCCCCATTAAGTATTAATTAAAGCTAAAAACAGATTCGTTTTCTAAGTACTAATTGGCCTAGACCTGTCACAATCCAAAGGCTAACAGCAGGGACAGTCCCCTTCTTATGTTGGATCGGTGAAGGGCCCAAGGCTGTATGCACATAGTTAGGACCAGAATCCGGGTCTGTAGCGGTAAGGTGAGTCTTTGGGAAAGCTGATCTCCGGTCTACAGAGTGGGACGGTTCCATCCCGGCACTGTCCCTCATCCAGCTGATCCAGCAGGTTCTCCTTCCTGCGGGGGGAGTAGGGCGTTGGGGCCTCCATGGGCGTGGGTAGCACCGCCGGGTCTCTACCAAACTCTACAGTCGGAGGAGTCTCTGTGCTGGACGTGTGGGCGGGGGACTCGCCGTTACCCAGGCATTGTCCGTTTCCCCTGGGCTTCCCTTCCGCCCAAAACACATCACCGCGTGCCCGCGGTGAAGGCCGAGGCCGAGCCACAAAGTCAAGGGTTTTGGGGCGTTCAGGAGCACAGCGACGACGGGGGGTTGGCGGGAACACAATATTTGGATCGGGGAGCCGGGGGACCTCAGGACTGTCTTCTCTTAAACCTCTAAAGCCACCTGTTGTGGTATGGAAAGAAAAAGAAGCACAACAATGAGAGAAAATACAACATCATATTTCCAGACTGAAATAAAAATTATACTAAGACTAATATTTTGGCTGGTGGCTTTCAGGGTCATATTATTAAATATCAGGTGTCGACTATTGAAAGTATATATGGGGTGTCGATCAATAAAGCACGCCATTAATACTGTATGACTGAGAAGGTGCTCAGCCAAGCGCTACATAAGTGACAATGTAAAACCTTAATAATTTTTCTCTTTAAAAATGCTAAATATATTCAGAATAGAATTGTTTTTTTCTGTGCTAAATACTGTTTAAGAGGATTTTTTATAGTTTAAGTGTAAAATAACAAGACTCTACAGCCATGCTAGCAGATCTATGAGGCGGTGCTTTGAGCTAAACGCTAGCATAGCAACATGCTCTTAATGACTACGCTAACATGCTGATATTTAGTAAGTTTATTGTTTAATGCATTCCCATCTCAGTGCAGCATTTTACCATGCAACACTGGATAATTAGAAAACACACAAAACATCATTGTACTACTATACACCAATTTACTATAAGACCAAGAAAAGCAGCAAATCCTCACATTAGAGAACCTGAAACCATAAAATGATGAAAAATGACAATTAATAGATTATTAAAGCATTATTTGATATCTTTCTTTCAAATGACTAATCAGTGAATCAACTAGAGGTTCTCGGTACCATGAATTTCTGTACAAGATTTTCATGGCAATCCATCAAATAGTAATTTCAGTCTGAGCCAAAGTGTTGGACATGGCCATTCCTAGAGCTACCCCACTAGTGTGACTAGACATTTTCAGCATTCAATAGTCAAAAATATGAGGGAACTGAATATCATCAAACACACATAAAAAAACATATGCATCAGTATCAACCTTCAAAAAGTGGTAAAAACACACAAGACTTTACCTGTGTTCTCTAATGCTGTTTTTTCTGGCAATGGTTCCAGATTATTAGGAAGGCAGCTCTTCTTGATGGCCCCGTCTGATGGTGTTCGACGCAGGCTACGCGAGGAACTTGGGGCAGAGGGTACATGTGTGGGTGTGAGAGACTGTCGGGGGTTACGCTTGAAGCTCTCAAGGTGGGTGTTGACCAGCGGGTTGACTGGGGTTTGGATGGCCTGATGCTGTGAGACAGGAGGCGGTGAGGGAGGGTGGTAGACCAACAAATCCTCACTGTCAGTGCGCAGCAGCGAGCGGGTAGAGTTGCAGTCAGACACTGATGATAAGGACAGCAGCGTGTAAGAGGAGGGCAAACCTCGCTCAGGCAAAGAGGGCGCCGAGTGTTTCAGCGGGCTTTCCCGCCGGAACAGTCTACGAGTCTGGGGGCTGGTGCTCCGCCTCTGGCCCCCTGTTCTGTGGAAGAAACCATCCCAACGTGATTTGATGCTCTCCTCCGGCTGGGACAAAGTTAACAGGTTGCAGCCCAGTCCGACAGCTGCCAAAAGAGCTCCACAGCCCAGCAGGACCAGCTCAGACCGCCGGCCCCCACCGGGGCTCTTCCTGCATGGTGGTGTACCTGGAACCTGGCCGCTGGGGCAGTACTCGTCTCCATCACCGTCAGCAGCAGCAGCAGCAGCCGTGTTGCCCTCCTTATGGAAGGGGATGCAGAGGTAGGATTGACCAGGAGCTGCTCCTGGCTCAGTAGTGAAGCAGCAGTCTTCATTTTCTAAAAACAGGATCATTCATATGTTCATTTGGTTGTAGAAAACCAGTATTTGTATATATAATCACATAGTTCATAATAGTTTATGTTGCACAGTCAACAAGCCTTCAATATCATATAACAATTCCTCTAAAACATGAAGCAACTTGAGGCCTACTGCAACATTGTTACTTGGATTCCAACCGTCCGAGTTTGGTTTGCTGAATGTGCTTTTTCAGCAACAGCCCGTTTACATTCACACAGCTACAAACATGCACATCTGTGAGTTTCTCAGGTCAACCACTAAGAGCCATGTGGGAGTGAAGTATCTCACTCATCACTATCATGTTTTCCCAGCCAGTCTGCCACTTCGCTAACCTCTAGACTACAGCTGTTCTCCGTATTTTTTTGTGGAGTGACAAAATAGATTTAATAAGCTGGTCCTGCTTACCCATCTCCACAAGGCTTGGCACTCCAGGCACTGCTGGGCTGTGTCTCGGGGATCTGCGGAGGTTTGGGGCGCTGCAGGACCGCTGCCTGCTGCCTTCATGAGGAGGCTTCACACTGTCAGGTAGAAGATTAGACAGAAATAATGAAAAACAGGCTCAGAGTTCATTTTGTAAAAGACAGTTTTCATTTTAAAAGCATGTCTGTGTGGACTGATCTGTTATATAAAAAAACATGAACAGAAAATAATATGGTTATCTGGAGAAAGTGGGTAAGGACTGTTTCTAGACTAGAAATCTTTGCTCTTACGTGGCATCAGCGCTGTGCTCCCTGTATGGGCCACACCCACGGGATCTACCCTTTTTCCTGGACCCCTTCCTTTCACACTCCTCTTCATCCTGCTGGAAACATGTGTTGCGACCCCAGGCTGTACATCCCTCCCCCGGAGTGACTGGAAAAGCAGACATTTGAAAAAGAATACATTATGAGAATTAAAATCAAAGGGCAAACATGAGATAGCTTGTAATGAATAATAACTGAAGTAAGCAAACCAAGTGAATTTAGACTTCCTTGGAGAATACACAAATTCTGTGCTGCATGGTAGTAATGATGAATTTTTAAATTTAAGATTCTGAGGGGCCTTACGTTGGATGGCTCTCAGGCGGGGCAGCATAGGTGGACTGGTCTGAGGACTGGAACTGCTGCTGAGCAAACTCCTCCGCCGATCATGTGACGGAGACGCCTGCACTGTGATTTTGTGCTGAAAATCTAAATTAGGATTGAAAAAAAACTCAAGTTAAAGCTACAGTAGGCAATATTATTTCATTAGAATTTTGGAAGAAATAACACATTTTGGCCATTGCACTAACAATGTTTAAGTGAAGAGTTTCTTCAAAAAAACAAGTGTCTCTGTGAATAGTATATTTTTAAAAACTGTCTGAATCAAACAACCAGTCACAGTTAGCTAGCATGTAACTAGCCAATCACAGTGACTCTGTATAAACAAGGGTTATCTGGGTTTGACATGTATCCAATACCTCCCCTGCCTACAATTGTGTATAGTACAAAACAAACAAATGAAAAGAGAAAATGAAAGCACTAAAGAAACACGGAGATCAACTAGGGTCAACATAGGAGAGGCCTTTTTTAAGATGGTGTTGATCCAGCGATATGTTTATGAGAAAAAAAATATTAGTAATGACCAAAATTCAGAGTGTTATCACAGTATCCCAACTCTCACTCTGACTGCTGTTAACACACCAGTTTGTTAGCACTACAGTTTGTTTGCAGTACCTGAAGGCAGGCTGATCCTGTTCCCATCCTTGAGTTTAAGGCGGTTGCGGCGGAACTTGCCCTGCCTGCTCTCCACGTGAGGCTTTTCCTGGTAGAGTTGGTGAATGATGATGTTGAGCTCTCGCTCCAGGATGTGGATCTCCCGCTCGGCCAGTTCCTGCTCGCGCCTCCTCAACGCCTCCTCCTGGCACTTCTGCTGCAGTGCAGCTTGGGTCAGCTCCTCCTCCCACGATCGCAGCTCCTGAGGGAACATAAATAAGAGGTGAAGGTAAAACAGCTGCATTGAACTCCCAACTTTAAACGTCCCTAATGCAAAAAGATTCTAATATGTATGTCATTAGAGAAGAGTTTAATTGCAGATTTTTACATCAATTTCACCATCTTTACCTTCTCCTTAGTCCTCAGTTGATCAAACATTTCCTGGATCTCCAGTTTCCAGTCATCCTGCAGAGAGTGGAAGGACTCAACTGGCATCTCAAAAAAGCCTGACTCCTCGATGGCTGTGAGCTGGTCCAGAATAGTTGTGAAATGTGGTCGGGAGTGAGGGTCTGGACTCCAGCAGTCTGTGGCAAAAGATGAAAAACATTCAAAAACTTGAGCAAAGTTATTTTTGGCACTTCAAGTGGTTCCATAAAAGTAATATATTCTGTTTGTTTATTTGATGTTTCTAAGTTAATTTTTAGATGATTTTCTTGCTCCAGTGGATAAACACACAAAAGAATCCTGTGGTTACTCTTTCCTTTTTTAATAATTCATTTTAAAAAGTATCTTTTGACACATACCTTGACGACTGTGTTATATTTTGCCTGCGGCTCTCCATTACAAAAAGTCTGGACACAGTTCTGCAATAACGATGTGATTATTTACATCCAATTTGGAGGATAATTATTTGCTTTGAGCAGAATAAGATTTTGTTCCTCTTACCCTCCATAAGACGCGCAAAGGGCTCAGGACAGGTTGAGGGAATGGGCAGAGCCAGTTTGTTCATTGCCACCCCATACGCCACTGCGAGACCATCGATGCCCCGAAATGGAACTTCTCCTGTCAGCAGCTCCCACAACAACACGCCATAACTTTATTGATGAAGAGGGACAGAACAAAAAACACAGAATGGATGAATGAATGAATGTAATTAATCTTCTTCTGCACTCATGTAAAAACCGAGGTGAGACAGAAACAATCAACATTTCAACAGAGCTGACAGATCCACGTGACTAATGCCAAAACCATACAGTGATGAGCTGTGAGTAAATGACCAGCAACAAACCAGGAATGACTGAGTGTTATGGATTTTTTATAGTTACCTAGTGGCTTACTGTTTCTGTTAAATATACATTAACAAAATTCTGGCAAATGTGATCAACTTAACATCAGACAGAAATCTAATAATACCTGTAACTTCAAACTCCCTCTCATATTAAAACAGGGCAAAACAAACCACTGAAATGATTTGGGATTATTATTTGACCAAGTTTCATTCTACATTAGAGTAGAAGCATTGACTGTTAGGAAGACAAAGTAATTCCCCTCCCTGGTCGACACTCCTGAGGACATTCGTCATCCCTCTCATTATAATGCATGCTGCCTTTAGTTGGCTCTCTCGCTGATCACACTGTAATCCTGGGAAACCCCACATTCAGTCAGGAACAGCTCAGCTCGACAGTTAATGCTACTGAACGTGTAGCAGAGAAGAAAATAAAGAGAATAATGACACATGGCATTATAGCTAACTATAAAAAGGTCTTTAAAAAGGTCAGAAAATGTAGATCACAGTTTGCTTTTTTAGTATGACCAACCGTCCAAAACCCAATGACAGTCTGCTTACTGTAATGTAAAGACAATGCTCAACTCATTGGTATTTCTGCTTAAAAAAACGATTATTTTGCAGCTATTTTGGTAATGCATTAATCTATGGTCACACTGAATATGGACATAAATAAGTACATGTGTACATCTTGTTGACCTAAAAAGGAAAAAGTACCTTTGTACCACCCTGCGCTTATATACACACCTTAGCATTTAAAAGGTTATTATATAGATTTATTATTATTTGCCATTTTTAGAAATTCATCCTCCTCATCTCCTATTGTTACTTTTATTCCTGTTTTATTGCATACTATAGCCTTTTTGGCACAGCCTCAAGAGCTGTGTTGGGCGATATTATGACTTTACTTATTATTCCCTACCAACAGTAATTAGTGACACTACTCATTTTAGATATTACTTTTCTGCTAATTGGTAATTGTATCCGTTCTCCCCAAAATTCTGACTTTAAGACAATTAAAATCCAGTTTTCTTTGTTAAAATCAAAGCAATGTGAATATTTATATTTCCATCTTCCAAGCTAGTTTCCTCCACGATTCAAAAATGAATCCAAGGGTGTGATTGGATTGTTGGATTTCAAATCAGTAGGGGATGAAAACAAAAGGCAGGTTGTAACTTATTATTATTTTATTAATAATTAGTTATATTACTAGTTACTGGGGAAAGTAATATTTATACTGTAATATTATTACTAGTAATGCCTAAGCACCTTGCATGTGACAAATGAAACCTTCAGTCTGGAATCTGAATTCAAATATACAGTACTGTATTACTTTGCTTTGCACCAGAGTCCAGTCAAAAGTCAATGTCTTTCAGTCTTTTAGAGAGTCACTGTGATAACTTATAGTGCTATGTACTGCAAGCACATGAACCTATTGTTGAATGTATATTTATATGTACTCTTTACTTTTGTACTGTCTCTGAATGCACAACATTCTGTTCTTTTTCCAATGTGCCAGTCTGTGCTTTGTTTCCATGGCAACTGCTGCCCGAGCTGAACTTTTTCTTGTGCATGTTGGATAATCTGATTCTCTTTCTGGCTCCATTTTCAGACCAGTTTCTACAACCCGGTGCAGTTTGTCTGCCGCATAAACCCCCTCCTCTGCCCACCTCCAAATGTCGCTACCCTTGGAGAACGTAGATGAGCGGATGACTTCGGGAGCCATCCAGGCGTAGGTGCCAGCAGCGCTCATCTTGGTGGTGCGGTGCCACTCTCGAGCCAGTCCAAAGTCTGTGATCTTCAGGGTCTTGTTGCTGAGGTCTTCCATCTCGACCCGCTCAAGGATGAGGACTGGAGTGGTCGGCAATGGTGGACCGGAAGGTGATGAGGGGATTTTGGTTGGAGGATGTGGGGAGGAGGTTGGAGGATGTGGGGAGGAAGGGGTGTGGGTGGGGATACGTGCACGATTGGCAGGTGGGTTGACGGTAAAGTAAAAAGGTTTCAGGTAATCATCACCAGGATTGTAATGTTGGGAGGGGCGGCAGCAGGAGATAAAACACAATGCATGTGGAAACGCAAAGAATTAGACACATGGTGGATGAACAAAACAGGGTGCGGTTGGTGGGAGGCCATGATGAAAGGAATGGAAGGATAAAAGCAGAGTAGAGAAAAGAGAGAACAAACAGAGAAACCAAGAAACAGTGAGCGACTACAACAGAGGAAAGCAGAGGTGAAAAACACATACTTGATTAATGCTAATGATCTCACAGTATATATTTATATATAACACAACATCTCACACAAACACCAATACTACAGTTAAACTACACAAATTTCCTTTTACAACACACTCATTTGCTCTGATAGACTCTAAAAAAACAACCCATTCCCAACATGCACGAGCAAAGTAGTGCTCCTCCTAACCACATGCTCACTCTCCCCCATTCAGCTCTACAGTGCCAGACCATCTGCTGTGGCTGTGCCCGATGGAGAGGGTGTGTCTGCAGGCTGCGGTGCACATCAAGCGCCCCTTCATCTGCTACTCATGTGGCTCTAATGCTTCGAAAGAAAAACGGAATCCAAACATGTGGCTAAAGTAAAATCTGCTCCCTTGTAGCTCAAGAGGTCGAACGTTAAAGAAACATAGCCGATCCCCCCCCCGAGGCCAATCATGCTCCAAATGTATGCACTCACTGTAATGCATGGTGCTTTAGATAAGAGCTAAATCTAAATGGCATGTTATGTTAAAGGGAGACAGTAGAGATAGTTAAAGGGTTGAAGGTACAAGCACATTTTGTTTTTGAAGCATGAATACATTACGTAGGATTTATTGTTTCCCACATTCCCATTAGAGTTTGGTGGATGCTGATAAAACAGATTTTCAGTAAATGTGTCATGCCATGCATGGGTGTTAATGTGTCTGGGAAAGGTACACAGAGAACACCACACCCACCAGTGTTTCACAAGAAAGGGTATGAAGAAACACCAACACTACTAACTACTCTGATATAAATGCTAATGTTAGCATGCTAACTTGTTTCCAATGACTAGGCTAACATGCTGATGTTTGTGATGTTTTTCATGTTCACTGTCGCTAAGTAGCACTACATATAAAGTGCAGCTGATGCTGATGGTAATTCCATTAGCTTTGCAAGAATTTGGTCATGAGTAAGTAAGCTGATGTTTTGGCCTGACAATGACCAGGTCAAAAATCATCACAGTTATTACAAGTCAAGTCAGTTTTCTTTATATAGCAGCCCAATATCGCAAATTATAGATTTGCCTCGAGGGGCTTTTACAAGCTGTATAGCATACGACCCGCGGTTGTGGCTCAGAGGCAGAGCGGGTCGTCCCCCAATCAGAAGGTTGTTGGTTCGATCCCTGGCTCCTCCTGCCACGTGTCGAAGTATCC
>NW_023339873.1:4878886-4886436 GCF_004916995.1 Morone saxatilis
CGTAGTGTAAAAGCGCTTTGAGTGGGTCGGAAGACTAGAAAGGCGCTATACAAGTACAGGTCCATTTACCATTTACTATCCCATCTATCCCTTATTCAGATAAGGAAAATAAAACCAAAAACCCTCTTTAACAGGACAAAAATGGAACAAGTAATGTTAAGGGGACCATGAATGTGTTTTCTTACCAACTTTCATGTAAATATAAAAAAAAGGTTGTCGAGAGATTTTACTTAAAACTACAAATGCGGATGGTGTTGAGAGGGATCACCAAAGTCATTAGGATACTGTGCATCATAGATATCTGTACAGAATTCAGTGGCATCTGTGCAGCAGTTGAGGTGTTTCAGTTTGGACCAAATTGGTGGACCGACTGACCGACTGACTGACTGACTGACTGACTAACCGCCAATGTCAACCACATTGCTGGCATGGCTAAAAATGAAGTGGTTAAATTCCTGTTTATGACGCAAATGCAAGAAAGAAATCTTTACTTTTGTGTCTTTTAGGGACTGCGCTTCATAATACTGCGACCAACCACTTCATGACCACGGTGATGTGTCACAGGGTGGGGTGTGTGTGTGCCATATCCTTCCCCTTACGCCAGAAGTATCTCCTGAGCGACTTATGTAACCAAAGATTGGACCAGAGTTTCCCCACAAGGACCCAATTGACAAGAATAATATAGGATCATGGGAGATTCTTTTAACTGATGAAAATCAAATAGATGTAAAATATGTACTAATTTAATTGTGTAGGAAGCACAAACAACTCCCAGTATGCTCCAGAAAAAAATACAAAGGAATGATGGCTGTTTTTAAATCACATAAAAAACCTGAGAGCTTTCTTACTCCTTACAACCTAATGACTCACAGGTAACAAATGAAAGAAAAGCTCTTTCAAATTAGACACTTGCATGGCTTTGTAAGAGTAGAGTGGCATTCTGTACTGCCCTGTACTGTGCAGAGGGCATGGGTTTTCCCCTCAGAGCCCAGGATGGCAACTAGTTAGACTGACTTAACACTTTAAAGCAGCCTATTGGAAGTGAAGCGCCTGAGCTGATCACCAGAGAACGGGCCAATGACAAGCGAGAAGCTGGTTGTATGTATTGTCTGAGCCTCCAATGGGGAGGCTGGGGCAGAGCACTGGGCAAATCCTCAGTAATAGGCTTGGGATTTAGGGGATCCAGTTGGGTAAAATGCAAGATTACAACTGCTCCACAAACATACAGGCAAACTCCTTTTGCTTTCTGCTCTCATTTCTGAAAAGTGATTATTATCACTGCGAATCGCAATGTGTTTAGCATCGACTAAACCTAGTGGTGATTCATTCTTATATTATATTATTTGAAAGGTGCATCAAGTGATTGCTTTACTGTCCCACGGCCAAAATGTAATAAATCTTTGGGGGTTTGACGTCAGTGAGTGATAACAGTGAGAAAGTCTTTACTTTTCCAGACCCTGGCTTTAAAAATAGCAAACTTTCTTGCCTGTATTTGGTTTGAAAATGTCATATATCTATAGAAAAACCTGTTTTTAAAGATAGAAATGACTGCTATGAGTATCGTACTGTAAGCTTTGCCACAAACTGGGTGAAACTGCAATGTCTTGATGCCCCATAGAGTGGATACAAGTTTAACTATGCAAAAACACTAAAAACACTAAGGACTAGGGTTATAAATAATAATTATTATGAATATTGATCAATCCATTTATAATTTACCTTATAATTTGATACAAAATATGAACAAATGGCCATCAGAAGTTGATATAACCCACAATGGTACTTGCTTTTGTCTGACTTGAAACTCATAATAAATCAACAATGATGTAAAACTGAAAACTATCCAGCAGTAGCTGAAACAATTGATTTGTTGATCTACAGAAACGTATAAATGTCAAACATTCTCTAGCTCCACTGTCTCAAATGTTGTTGATGGGCTTTAGGAAATTGTAATCTGCATTTCTCAATACTTTCCAGTCTGTTTTCAACCCCAATTAATTGATGATGAAAACAATTGTTAGTTGCAGCCCTACAGGCAGTTTTTCTTAAAAGTCTCATTAAAACTGTAGTTGATTAATGTTTTGTTGACTCTAAAATGCTAATTATTTTGGGAGAACTTCACAAAACTTCCACTGAAATACAGAATTTTCCGACACTGCAGAAATAACCATGTGATGACAATAGAGAGGGAATCTTACTGTTGCTGGACTTGAGGTCCCGGTGAATAATGGGGACGATGGCCTGGCTGTGGAGGTAGTGCATGCCCCGGGATATCTGCACGGCCCAGTCCACCAGCGTGCACGGAGGGATGCGTTTCCCAGCGAGGGCCCGGTTCAGGGAGCCGCCCCGGGCGTACTCCATAACCAGACACAGGTTGGGCTCCAGCAGACACACCCCCAGCAGACCCATGATGTTGGGATGGTTGAGCATGGCAAAAAGTTTGGCCTCCTGACGCACGCTCTCCAAAGTCTGCTCCGCGTCCTCATCAGGGTCCCGCCGTGCTGCCTTCACTGCCACCTCTGACCCCCGCCACACAGCGCGGTAGACTTTCCCAAAACCGCCCACCCCGATGATTTCCTCCAGGGTCAGCTCTGAGAAATCGATCTCCAGGACTGAGGAAACGTGCGAGGAAAAGAGCATGAAGATGAGATTTAGAGAGACAGACAAAACAATTACAATCTCCTGACACATTATTGATCTTCATAAAGCAGTCACATTATTGTTCACAACCTTTGAAGGACATCAGAGGTCAGGATCAGCCCGTCTGGAGCTGGTGGGGATTCTCTGTTTTACTCTCCAGCAAGGCGAATTACTCGCTAACAAGGATCTCAAAACCAGGTCATTCAGTTGAAGGATGTTTTCACTAAGCCACCCTGCTGCCCCAAATACAGGATCTGGTGGAACTACCCCTCTTGCTATTACACAAGGGAGAGCATCTGTCAATAAATCTGGCTGGCATGTTAGGAGAAGAAAGGAAGAAAGGAAGATGATCCTCTCCACTTAAGTGTTTAGATTAAAATGTGTGTGTCATGTGAACAGAAGTCTTTGTGTCTGCAGCTGCAAACTCTCATGTTGTGGATTCCTAACAGTCTACCAAGCAGACTGACCTTGATGAATATTTCAGGTGGGATGGTATGTGAAAGTAGGCCAGCTGCTGCTGAGTATGAAAAGATGAAAGACTGAGATAGCCAACAAAGACAGCTGAGGTGATGTGGTCTACCCAAACAACCGGGGCTGATGTGGGTCAAATGGCTTTAAAACACATGTTTTATTAGCCTATTTATGTTCAGATACGGATATAAGATTTGTAATTATATGTGGGGGAAACTGGTTTTGTTGGTGCAGAGCATCCTTCTACACACAGCTCATAACGATCAATAAGAAGTGAGTGTTTTCACTTTGTGCAGTGCACTATAGGTGCTTCTGATTCTGCTTACTGTATCTATCTGAGGCCTTGGCTGCACATTTAGCTGCAGAAGCTTTTCCTCTACAAGCACAATTTGACATTTCTTGCTCTCTTGCAGCACAGTTTTGGTGCAAACATTACCAATCACCATGAGGTCAAATGCATATCATCCCAGTGCTTTCCTTAGAGAGCATAACAAAGGTTTATATAATATGCAATGATAATATTGCACGTAGAGGACTTATATGTCCAGTTCTGTTAAATATTCTTTCTGCTGAGGATGCAGCGCACATTGTGCATTGTAATTGGAGTACTGAGGCTGGGTGCATCACTGACCGCAGCTGGCTGTTTGTTTGACAGGCACTGTGATGTATAATGGTCCTGAAGCTGTGAGGATGCTTGGGCCAGCCCGTTTCTAGGCCAACGGGAGTGCACTGCGCCTACCATGACACAGCACTCTCAACGTGTGTTTCTCTGGCCTTCCGACAAAGGACAAGGGAAGACCTGCTCTCTGTTTTAGTGATAGCAAAACGGATTGCATTTGTTCGGGCATGAAGCACAATAGGATACTCACGGTGCAGAGGAGGCACTGAGTACTGCTGCTCTGGAGTGTCCCGTATTTCCTCCGGAATGCCGTTCCCTTTGCTCACATAATTAGACGGGAAAATGCCGACCCGGTCTGCTATCATACCGGTCCACCAGCCCTCATCTCCCGACACCAGGGAATCTTTGGACAGGACCTCCACCAGGTCCCCCCTCCGCAGGCTGAGCTCGTCGTCCGCAGTCGCTTCATAGTCGAACACGGCCGTCCAGTAGCCCGGTGCGGCGGGTCGCGCATCCGGCGCGGCACGGATGCCATTCTCCGGTGTCGGCCAGCGAAAAACATCTGCCTCTGCTTCTTCCGATGAGGAAACGCACGCCTTGGGACTCAAACTATTGTCCAAAGCGGGTTTGAAGACATCCATGGACGCGATCCATAGGGACGACCTGGATCACTGCAGGCGCATCCACCTGACGCGGCTGGCTGGCGGCTCGGTGCGCCCTGCGTTTGCACACACACACACACACACAAAGCTAAGTAGCGGCTAATCCCACACACAAACACTGCAGGAAACTGGAAACACCATTCTGCTGCATCGTCTGTCTTTCAGTCCCCGCTGGCTGCTATCAAACACACAGCTCCAGCTTGGTGGTTTTTGGATGCACAATCCTTCACCAATCATCGCTGGAACTCCTCGGACGCAGTAGTCTTTATTTTAAGCCAATTGTGCCAACGTGCGAGTCGTACGCGGCCTCCCATTGGTGCACAGACACGTCAGCAACAGTTCATCTCCCGCCCTCCTCTCAGCGTCAAATGCTGCTCACCCTTCTCCCAGCGTGAACCTAACCCCACACCAATTAAACACATACACAAACACATATTTCTTTTCTTCAAATAGTCTCCTTTATTTAGTTATTGACCCCCCCCAAACACCCCACCCCCTTCAAAAAATAAATAAATAAATAACATAAAACATAACAAAATACTCAACCTAATGTTAAATTCCATGCATAATTCCCTGAAATAAAAACATAATCCATAGCAAGGAGTAAAAAACAGTCAACATAACCAACAATCAAATAAACAATCCCCACTATTTCAGTGATGTGATGAGAGGATAAGGTATGTATGTGCATGTGTGCGTGTATAGCTGAAATTCAATTAATAGTCCCTCTATACTTAAAAATAGATTCTTAAAGGATTCAAAGATTCTCAATTTTATTTTTACTTGATTATATTCAAACCTATTCATGAAAAAACCTGAAGAAAATAAACCCTAAACATTGTGTGGTAAGACATCAGGGATATTCTGGAGCTTTAGAGGACAGCTTCACCCAGTTCAGGTCGAGGCTGCTGGAGCCTCTGTACAGTGGAGATCCAATAACAGTGTTTCACATGTGAACAAAAAAGATCAATGAGCACAAAAGCATGAGTGAGAAATCAACCAAAGTCTCCACGGTCACTTCAGTCCACTTTCTAACACATTTAACCAGGATCTGTGAGCACAGTCAGCGTTTGTATTTATATGTGAAGATACATGAAGATATCATCAGTGCAGTCCCACAGAGGTGGTTCATAAAAAGTATGTTTGGGAAGATGGTGACAGGCAAATGACACGTATGGAAGCCCATTTCCACCAGGGAAAGAAAAATTATTATTATGAGATCAGTAAATATAGCTTACTAAGTAAAAAATAATCAGATACAAACTCTACATTTTGGTTTAATATGTCAAAATTATAAAAAAAAGTAAGTCAAAGTCTTTCTTAAATTTGCAGATGTCAAAAATTTGGATTTAAATTATGAGATAAGTCATAATTTTTGCTTACTAAATCAAAATAATTAAAAAGTAAGCCACAGTTTTTGGCATAATAAGTCAAAAGGATAAAATGGTAAGTCCCTACTATAGCTATGCTGTAAAAAGACTTTAGCTTAATAAGTGAAAATTATTAAATAGTAAATTAATAGATAGTGAATCAACATTATAAGCTAATATGTCAATCTTAGCTCATTAAGTCAAAAGTATGAGATAAAAACCCATCATTTTAACTCACTAAGTGAAATTTTTATTATGATTAACTTGTCCTCTATTTCTTTGTCTTTTTCTTGGCAGAAATGTTCTTCCATTCATGTGAGAACTGAGGCTTTATTTTGCTTTCGATTTGACTTTTACTTTGGAAACTGAAACATTAAGCTCTTCTATTACTTATCAGCACATTAGAGGTCATTTTTAAAAGGTTGCCTTTTTTTACAATCTTGTGAGTGTGAGAGAAAAAGAAAGTGTGACTTAAAGTGACAAAGACAGGAACCTCTGATAACCAATTAAGCTTTCATGTATTTGAAAAATGCCTGTATAAATTACAGATATTAACAAAAACATCCATCTGAAGTGACTCTTCTGCAGATTGCAGGACCATTGCACCTCGGTGTTTTAAAAAAAATGTCAAATCTGAATTTGAAATATTCTGCGATTAGCAAAGTGTAAACAAAGCAGTTTCCTCTGCAGCCTGCTCTCGGCTACTTTAATAAGATTATGAAAAACACACGAAACCCACTCATGACGGGCAAAATGTGGTTTGTCTTAACACAACCGGGAGGCTTTTTGCTTGGACGTTGTTGCAGATATGCAGTGGAGTGCAATAAACACAGACACACAGTTCATTGATATAAACATATGAGACCCCAGACAGAGCATTGGTTTCACAGACAGTAAAAGTATCTATTGTAATCCCTTCACTTGATTTCTGGATTGGATAAGGAAATAAAAAGGAAAAGCAATAATCGGGAGATTTTTCAAATAAACATTTACACTCCATCATAGCCCAGAACACTGGATCCTTAAACCTCCATGCGTCGACTCACTTGTGCTTCTTCACTGCAACATATTTAAATAGCGACATCGGGTACTGAAAACCCACATTACTGTAGTGTTGTGAAGCCCCTAATAACACCAATTTTGGAGATGTCGAGTTAAAAGGTTTTGGTTTGTTCGTAGACACCTTTCAAAATCTATAATCTCACAAATACAGTGTAAACAGGCTGTAAACAACTCTGCTTTTCTTCAGTCCTGAAAAAATTAACTCTGTGACAGTGACAGTATGTTATTATCAACAAAGGATGTTTCAAAAATGTTTCCAAGTAGACACATTGTCAGATTCAAAGACACACAGTCAGGCTCGATTTAAGTCAGTGCAACCAGTGTTTGCTTATGAACCAGAAAGCTGCTTTTATTCCAAAGTAAAAGAACAAAACGGCTTAATCTTAAAACACCGCCAGCTTTGGAAATACGCTTTTTTATTTTGACATCTCATTGCAGGCCAAGAAAAACATACCCATTCATTAAAATGTGCCCCTTTTCTGTTACACACACACACACAAACAAAGTTAACAGAACAGTATTCACCTAATCAATGAAGCTTTCCCTTAGTGTGTCACAACATCATCAACCACAAGTCCAATTACTAAACAGTGATATTTTACTTCTATCCCACAGAAAAAAAGAGACTGGTGCCTTGAGAGGTGATGTGTATGTATAAATATTTGTCAACTTTTACAGAATTAAGACATGTATTTTTAAGACAAAATAACAGAACCGATTTAGAGT
>NW_023339873.1:4886454-4886783 GCF_004916995.1 Morone saxatilis
GTGCCCTTGTGAAGACCAACCACAACACCGCCCGTGCACACGAGTGCGGAGAGGACACACAGCCTGGCTTCAGCACGGCAACATGCACATCACACCAACACACACTGGCCGACGTTCCTGCTCAACACAACCCGGCAGATTAAAAATCAAGAATACAACCAAATAAACAATATAAATAGCCACTAAAGGTCAGGATAAAAGTAAAGAACACTGGCAATTCCTTGACATCATGAATACCTGCTGAACTCAAGGCTGAAAATACTTCCTGTTGCAGGATTTGAACAAGGGAAAGGATGATAAAGTGAGCCTCACTGACCCAAAACATAAAA
>NW_023339873.1:4886900-4887114 GCF_004916995.1 Morone saxatilis
ACCTGTAGATGAGATGTGAGAGTCGTGTTGACATGCTTCCCCCCCCCCAGGACACCTATACTGTGTCTATGTAAACATACACTGAAAATTATGTACATAATGTGGGTTTTGTGTTGTTGTGTTGCCTCTGAATGGGACATTCAGCCCAACTGTCCTCCCACTTGTGCAGCAGTGGACCCGTCGCTCTACTCCGAATGTGTGTGTGTGTGTGTGT
>NW_023339873.1:4887214-4889914 GCF_004916995.1 Morone saxatilis
TAAAGCTGCACTAATCAATATTTAATTATGGATGAAATGACTATGTGAAATGTGAAAGGTGTTGCTCATGGCATAGTTACAACCCCAGTATCACCCAATACTGCAGTTCCATTAAGTATTTTAGCAATTTTAGCTACCAGCAGCAAACAGCAAACAAAGTTAGCATCTACCTTGTGAACAAAGTGGAGTATTTAGCAAATAAAGAGCCACACAGAACTAAACAGAGCAAAAAAAGGAGAGCGAATATTGGATTAGGTGTTCAAAAACACAATTCCAAATGAATGTTAATGTTGCTCTGCGTCTACTGTTTGCTGACACACAGCGCCTTTAAATTTAGCTTAAGTGACAGTAAAACTTCTGGATTCTGTTCCACCAGTAAGAAAACCTGATCTAAAATCACAATAATGCAAATTACTCTGCTATCTGTTGTGGTGTTATGTTTCTGAAGACTGGGGGGGTAATGTTTTGGTGGCATTTAACGTACATTTTATGTAAGTCCTGAACCATTGCAGGTTAAATGTCCCCAGCTCGACAGAATTAGACTACTCAAAATTGACCATTTTAGGAAGAAACTCTTCAGTTGTTCAGCTGAGCAAAGAGCTCGTCAGTGTGGGCAGCTGCAGCAAACGCCTCTCCCTCCACAGGCACTCTGTTCAGTCCATAGTGACACCTTTAATATTGGCCTTTTGCACAAGTACAAGTAAAAGTCTCCATAAATAGAACTATACAGCAAAGTGCATGGAAGGAACAGTACAAAAATACCTCTGAATTTACCTCTGCAGCAACACATTGTTTTTTTGTTGTTGTTTTTTTCTGATTTCTGATTGAAAAGGTGAAAAGTTGAGTGAGACCAAGATATCAGTAAATAAATAAAATACAATGTCATACTTTTACCTAGGCAAGATACATAACTCTTAGAAATGTGAAGACATCATTCCAGTATATAGTTTGACCCCACCCCCCTCCCTCCCGCTTAGCCACAGCAATCCTCTGTTGTTAGAGCAGAAGGTGACCACATTTAAACAAATATTCAAAATATACAGAAAATATGGAAATATATTATATATAGATACGTATAGAGTACGGAAGTAATGTTCAGGGCAGTTTGACCATGTTCACTGTGTCCACCTCTTTCTCCTCGCCTGTTTTGAATGGTGATTCATCTGTTAGTATGAACTGTCACTGTTGCTCCTCTTCTTCTTCTTCTTCTTCTTCTTCCTCTTTGTGTGATTTCTGAGAACTCTGCAGTGCTCCTTAGGAAACTATGCAAATAAAAATAAATACTATGAATCCATCCCAGCTGTCACTCAACAACATATTCCCATTTACGATATAATCTTTTGTTATTCCTTAACGTAGATCAGAAAATAGTTCTTTTAATCCTCTTTGTGTGTGTGTGTGTGTGTGTGTGTGTGTGTATGTGTGTGTGTGTGTTTATTATTTTTTTTTGTTTTATTTATTTTTTGCGTTTTTATCCCCAAAATACTTTTTAAAAAAAGTCGTTCTCGTCAGATGTTGAGAAAAATATATACCTCTGATTAACTCAACTCTCTCCGGATATAAGACTGCAGTCTCTTCCAGTGGAATGCAGGACTACCCCGAAATCGGCATCTTCTGGACTCGGTGGTAACCCAATCCCAACTGTAAGCACACTCGCATAGGCTCAGGACGGCTCTCATATTGCCAGGGCGAAGAGGCCTGTCGGCACTAGAGGGCAGGATACACACCTCCAAGCATCCTTACAGAAGGGGTTGAGGGAGAGAGAGAGGGAGAGGGAGGGGGGTGTCTGGGAAAACCCCAGGTTTACCTCTCCTGTCCTTTCATAGCATACAAGACTGACCCAAATTCCACAGTGAGAATTTACTCTCTTTTACTTCTGAAGTTGTACTTTAAACCCCTGTATGTGTGTATTCTCCCAAGTCTTTTCTGTTTAGAAGCCCTCTATATGACAGTAGGCCTCCAGACTGGAGAAGAGGATGTAAAGGAACCAGAGGCCGAAAAGGAAGGCTGATGTGGCCAGTCTGTGTCCCCGGGGCCCGCCCAGTTCTCCTCCGATGTGGGCCCGGCGCCGGTAAAGCAGCACCGAGATGGCCAGGAAGGCGAAGATGGTGAAGAGAGTGACAGAGAAGGCCAGCGAGCCGGCTTCCACCACAAACGGCTTCCCTTGCATGTGCCAGTAGATGGCCGCCACCGACCAGGCCATGCCGATTCCCAGGAAGACATTGACAGCGTTGCTGCCAGTCACATTCCCGATGGAGGCGTCTGCGTAGGTGTCCTGGACTGCTGATACCTTACTGGCGAAGGTGTCTGTGGAAGTAGAAAACATTTGTTAATACCCTTTTACTTTGACAAAATCATTTTAAATGCAGTTGGTAAAACAATCTGAACAAAAGGTCCATTTAAGAGTTGTTCTGGAGGTTTTTTTCTCAGTAAAGCATTTATATTTCGGTCGTGATGGACTGTGTTATTGTCATCATTGTTATCCACTAAGCCTTGAGCAAAAAAAAGGACGTGTTAATTAGCGTTGAACAGCCCACTCTTAGCCAGTGAGAAGAGCTCAGACAGAAACACAAGTACAGAAATCTCTCTTGAGTGTTCATGTAGGACCCAATCACTTATAGTAAGAAGGGGTCTTTAAAGCCACTCTAAACTTCTTCTCTTTTTAAAGTTTTCTAGCTGCAGTAGCTAACTTTTATAAAA
>NW_023339873.1:4889985-4900974 GCF_004916995.1 Morone saxatilis
CATGAGACAGATAATCTGTGATAAAATCTCCAGTTCCTCCTAGGGCTCCGGGCAGCCGAGAAAGATAGCTGATTGTTGAATCTCAACAATATCTTCATCTTCAAGACATATGATAAAAGTTACCTACTGCAGCTTTAAGTACTTCTCTATACGCATTAAATAATCATAACTGAATGAGCAGTAATCACAGATACAGTTTGAAACATTTCATAATTTTCAGTTATTATTCATTAAAGGTTTAACACTTCATTGGGAGCAAGTGGGCAGATTTGACTGACAACCAACCAACAACTGTCATTACAGTTCGATTCAAATGTTGTAAATGCACAGACATTTGTGACATCACTTCTTTCAAATGGAGTCTCGCCCCCATTGAAGCATTGAGAATAGGACAAACAAAACAAACAAACAAAGAAACAACCCCAGAAAACTGTGGCAGAAAGCCTGTACTGTTGACAGCTGATTCAGAAAATTGGTTTTCAAGGCCTTTAAACATCACTATACTCTTGTCTAATTCATAATATAATTTCCATAAACAAAGGAGACCATCAAAGACAATTAGTATTGTTAGTGCTACTTAGTTTCCAGATTACATCTCCAACTCTTCCTTACGTTACCTTTCACCCCATTCCCCCTGGATCTTTCAGTTTCCTGATGAAGATAAACATACTGGAAGTGACTCTCCACATTTTCCTTTTCCTGCCAAATCCACCTGTCGCTCAAAATATAAAATTGCATTGTGCAGGCCAGTGGAGGCTGGCAATCTTCTCTGTATTGGTCTTGTTTGTTTATAATATTTATATATATTTTTCTCCAAAATGAATGCAGTGATGATTTATTAAAGCCCCACGTAGGACCTTTAATAACAAATATGCTGACAGAGTCAAGGTTTTTGTTGACATATTGTTCCTGTTGGGTGAAAATGTCAGTTTGGAGGAAATAAGTATATCAGCCATTTTGATGACAAAGCAAGTTTGCTGTTTGAAAGGGTCTCAAAAGCTCATAAAGTCGCATATTATTCTCAAACTATTAAAGAAGCATATAATCCATCAACTGACATAAATAACATTAATATGCAAAACTTTTAGGACAGATTTTCACATTGGAAACATGTAAGTACTGACAATGACGTCCTCTTAAAAAGTGCCCATTCTACTGTGACTCACCTGGGACGGATGTACCAAGTGCCACAAACACCACAGCAGTGACTGAGTCCTTGAGGCCAATAGTGCAGCCGAAGTGAGATGCCAGGTCCCCAATGACGGCCGTGAGCAGGCCAATGATGATGATGGAGACGACAAAACAGGCCCAGCCGTTCAGGTAGTCCGTGGGAGGAACGCAAGCAAACAGGACCTTCCAGAAGACAGTGAGGCATGACGAGCGAAAACAGAAGGCAGCCGTTCTTCCGGTCCTCTTTCGTCCTCATTCTGGCAGAAGTGGGCCGATGGGGGGGAAGAAGGCGGGGGAGACGGGGGGGTAGATTGAAGAGTAATGGGATGACAGGAGAGAGTGGAGCAGCAGAGAGGACGGAGAGATAGCAAGATATTTGGGCAAAGATAAAGAGAGAGGGGTGAAGGAGGGGAAGTAAATATTAAGAGAAGAGGCAGAGAGCAAAAAAATACGAGGAGATAGAAAATGAAAAAAGCAAAAGAGAATATGACAGGGAAAGAAAAAAGAAAGACAGATGATGAAGCACAAAGTTGAGAGAGTGCAGAGAGGGTAAGGAGCCAGAGAAGAGTTGGAAAACGTTGGCGAGATAAAGGATCGATGAAGGAGATAAGGGATGACAGAGAGGGGAAGGAAGAGAACAACATTCACTTAAAAATGGCACATTGACTTATTTTTCAGTGTGAGACATCATATCATTTCAGCCTGAGGTTACTGCTGTGTATATTAAAGTTTAAATGTGCTACAAATACATATCCAGATTAATAACTGCCACAGGGCATGCCTCATTCTTTATATTAATGAAAAGAGCGACATGTTTTTGTCTTTTAATACATATACATACATTTAACTTTTGCTTTAGTTACAGGACACAAACTTAAGTTTACATTTTATTATTTTCTACCTCATTTAATAATGCAGAGTCCATAGCCTGGCTTCTCAAACTATTCTCCATGAGCTTACTTTTTGGGTAGAGTGCTTTTGATGGACACTATAGTTCCACAATGCATTGCACAGAGGAAATGGAAGAGCTTCTCACAGATAGAAAAAGTTGAAATTAATTGTAGGTAGTGGCGATTAAGGTCCAGAAAGATCCTGGAAAACACATTTTAATCTATATTAGGGAAGTTTAACAGTCATTGACAGAGTTGCCGAGATTAACGTACAACCCTGCACATATTGTATCATTTCGTTTTTTTGCACACTAACTGCTAAAACAGTATATATGACTATAAGTATGTAGTGTACTGTATAGAATTAGTGTGTAGCATGGATTTGGGACATAAATATTACAGTATTTTGGTGGGAGTGGTTGGCAGGGTTACTCAGGGGTCAGAGGGAGATTTTCCCATAACCTAAAGGTCACAGGTTCAGTCACCGCACCAGCTGTTTGTTCTGTCAAAATGAGCTGGAAGAAGAAACTGAACCGCACAGTGTCATCTTATAACAGCTAAAAATTTAGAAGTAAATGGTCCCCCTTCCTCAGGTGGAGGAGGAGCAGGACGTCCTCTGTGTCCCAGCAGCTCACAGGAAACTCAGCAGACAGGAGGGACACAATCAGGGCTGATTCAAAGTGTCAGGCCATGTGAGCCTGCATGCATTTTTCAGCCACGGGTGCACCATGAAAAAATAAAGAGCACCGCTGGATTAAATATTTCAGGACCAAAGTGACGAGCCAAGGCCTTGGTGGTGCTCACTCCATGGTGGCTGTGACTGCAGTGGACAGAGCGGCAGCTGCACTGCAGGCTGCAGGGTGATCTGATGCTGCTGCTGTCGCCTGACATGATGGATGAGTTTTCTCCTACGTACATGAGATGTTTCCAGAGCTTCGAGAGCTTTTCTTTCCGGGAGGATTGTGAGTTTTTGAAGGCTCATACAGACACCAACATTTTCTGAGCTGATGGTGGTGACAGGCAGTATTTTAAGACAATGGCGTTCAATATGCAGACAGTTAGATGAGAAGATCAATACCACTCATCTTGGGTTAGCATATATAAGGTTAGCATAGCTTAGCATAAAGACTGGAAATAGGGGGGAATAGCTAGCCTGGCTATGTCCAACAAATCAAAATCCACCTATCAGCACCTCTAAAGCCCACTAACTGACATGTATATCTTGTTTGTTTAATTTATACAAAAACCTGCTAGAATAAGTGAGTACTGCTGGCAGTAGCTTCATATTTACTTTTGATACAGATTACAGATACAGATTGGTATCAATTTCTCATCTAACTCTCAGCAAGAAACCAAATAACCCAAAATGTCAAGCCTCAAAATTAGCACTTAGATTGTGGAGATAATAAAACCTCACACTAATGAAATTGGCAAAATTAGCAGCTGTTAACTGCAAAAAGACTTATTACATTGTGTATATTTAAGCGCTGGCAAAAGTTTAACGCTAAATCTAATAAGAAAATACATGCTGTTTGCAAAAATGACATGCATAAATTAAATTTACGAATGACATAATCATGCTGGCAGAGGACAAATCTCAGAATTTACATAAGATATCTGAAAATATGTTAATAACAAGCCAGGACAGTCTGACCAGGCACCACTTTTAGATGTTCATTTGATTGGTATTCACTGGCATGCAGCCCCCTGGAGTCAGAGCAGAGAACATGGTGATTTCTACAGTACCTGCACTGACTGTAATTGCCTCCATGAACTGGTCTCTCCAGGAGTTTGTTCCCACCACCAGTGCCAGGTTGGTCTTCTTGATCAGCTTGTCCACCGTGCTCTGTGTGATACAATACCGAAACAAAGAATAAAAATCATCTCTCCATTATTCATATTCAGAGGCTAGAATCTACATCGGTGCTTCAAAAAAAAAAGAAAAAAAAGAAATACATGAGCTTCACCACATGATGGCAGTGGCATCAAGTGCTAGGCAGCAGATGTTTATGATGCATGGTAAACCCACACACCAGAAACAAATATGGTGGGTATATTTTTGGTTGAGGTGGTTAGAGGATGCATATAAACCGTATCTCCTCCAGAAATGCATCTATGTGGGTTGGGAGACCTTTAAAGAGCAACAGTCCCCACTGCTAAAATTAGAAATAGGTAGCTGTTCTTTCAGGCAAGGTGGCAGCTGAAGTTGTTAGTATATCTGTCTGACTGTATGGAAAACACTGGTTTCGGCTGTAATAATCCGGCTGCGTTTGCTCTGTTTGAAGAGTAACCTTTCCCACCTTAAACTCGTATGATTCCTCGATAATGACTTCCAGCTTGGAGTGTTCCCCCAGCACCGGTTTTCCCATCTCAGCGATCCGCCTGGCTTCCTCCTCGTCTGATGTCATCTTCCTGTCTGGTACATCTGAAGGGGGAGAGAGTGCGAGAGGGAGCAAAATGGAGAGAAATCACAGTGAGAAAGATGGCAATCAAAATAAAGAGGATGCTCAGCTGATTACCATGTTGTGTTGTACTTCGCTGCATATAAACAAAACATTTGCCTCGTTGATAACGGTTTGAATCCATTCATCTTTTATAATGTTCAGGCTTTACGGAGAGATAGATGTCGTTTTTTTTAATGCAGTATTTAAGTCACATCTGTCACACTCAATCAGTGCACAGTGAAAAACTATAAGACGGTTTCTAAAAGCTTCCTCTGTGGCCTGGTGGCGGTCCAACTTTGTTATGTAAAGGTTAGACAAACTTGCATGCTTGATCAATCCGGCACAAAACACAAACACGGCAAAGGCAAATATTTAGTGCCGATCTATTACTTTATTTTTTATTTTTTTTAACAATTTCCCCATTATTCTAATTTTATCCAAAAGTGTTGCAGGTTACAATGACTTTCAAGGACTATGACTTTGTCAAGAAATCCTGCCACAATCCTTCATCTTAAAATGGTCAGTCAACCCAACACAGAACTTTCTGCTCTCCTGTACTTAGATATAATAAGTGCTAGGCTTTTTTGAAAAAGGCAAATTTTGAAGATATATTAATTTACTTTTTGGGGCTTTTATTGCCTGAGTGACAGCTGAAGAGTGATAGGAAAGTGGGGGAGAGAGAGGAGATGACACGAAGCAAAGGGCCAGAGGTCAGATTCAAACCCTGGGCTGCTGCAGCAAGGACTCAGCCTTGGTACATGAGGCCAGGTGACCTATCCAGGTGCCCCATTTTTAGATGAAAACTAGCTAGCCAACAACAGATTAGCTGACTAGTGAGCTAGTGTTTCGCTAACATTAGCTAGCTAATGTAAGATGTGACTACCAACGCTATATGCCGTGTTTATCTTTTAACCATCTACAAAATGTGGTTGTCTTTTTCAATATAGACGAGCCTAGCACGTAGCATATATCTAAGTACAGGAAAGGAGAAAGTTGACCGAGGTTCTTGTCGAGGCGGGACTTAAGAAGGGTCAATTCTCACCAATATCTCAAAACCTGCACAACGAAAAACCAAAACGTTCTGCATGGCTACATACTACTGGGGATTGGTGAGGAAATATGTTTTAGTGGTTTGACAATAGAATACCAACTCAATGTCCACTTACTAGCTCTTTTCTAGAGCCTTTAACTGTATCACATGGTCTTCATCAGTGAATAGAGTTTGCTCATTTGTCATGAAGATAGATCTGTTGATAGGTGTCATCCATAAAACCATAACAGCTGTTGAGCTTTAATGTCAACGGATCCATCTCCATGACAACTGTGCAAACTCCATCTGCTGACGCAGAACGTGTAATATGGTTAAAAGCTCCTTCCATTCAATGTCACTACTCTTTAAGGGCCTTATTTTATTTTTTCTAATTCAAAATGATTTCCATGGCCCGTGGAAGCCATGATGAGTCCTTAAATCTGCCTACCAGACTTGTCCCGGGGTGGCTCTGCTGTAGAAAGGAGCCACAGTGCTTCACAGAGCTTCTGAGTGCACTGCACACTACAAAGAGCGCCATAACATCAATTCTGTGCTGTCAAACTCTATCAAGAAGGAGCGGTTGTGCATCCAAAGGCCTCTCATCCCGCTCTGTGTGTGACACCCCCACTGAGCCACCTGGTGCAGAGACCTCGTCATCTTTTATACGAGCCCCGAGTCCCAGCCTGCTGCTCTTTGCTGACAACACGCTTACTATTAAATATTAACATTGCCATCAAAGATCACAGCCAAGTCCCCTTGATAGGAGGGCGTGTCGGCAAGCGCACACACACAGAGGCATCGATGCATAAATATACCACACGTTTATAACACGATATTCTACAGCACACACACCAAACACACACACACACACTTTTAAGCTAAATCAATTACACACCCAAGACATTGTGTACCCTCAAGTCCTGACAGGATTTCTTTTGCTAATGTTTAAAATTTGATTATCCAGCCATTCCCCTGCTCTGTGCTGCACCACTACATGACACAATTTCCTTGACAAGGAAGGAGAGTAAAAAAATACATAATCCCAGAAAGGTAATTAAATTTCTAATTTCGGAACTGCAGGATTTTATCTTGACGGTTATCAAGTGTCTGTACCTTGCTCTTGACTGGATAACATAATTTATGGATTTGTGATTAATTTATCAGCTGATTAGCGTGAAAATCCATCATTAAGTATTGGAGAGAGAGCAGCAAAAGAGCATGTGTTGTTTGTTACAATGACAGAAGGAGAGGATAACAGAGCTGGCATGCAGTTTATTCATATAAAACCTCTCAAAGAATGAGCACTTACTCAAAGTCTTGCAAATAAACTAAATTGTCATCCTTCTCAAAATCAAGGCTAGTGTTTAAACCACACCACACACAGAAGAAGAAGACGTTAGTGGAGATGCTTACAGGAGGAATGGACAACTTACTGTCAGCTAATAGGAGGGCTGTGGAAGAGAGGGAAGAGGAGGAAGAGGGTGAGGAAGAGGAGGAGAAGGAGGAGGATGGGAAGGGGGGAAGACATGGAGAAAAGAGAAAACGTGATGAGAAACAGAGATGGAAGAAAGCCGGCTGATAAGGAGGAGAAAAATGTGATGGCCCCAGAGAATGGCTCGGTATTGACCCCAAGGTGTGATATATATGGCACTGATTATTCAATTGGCTGAGGTAGTGGGAGGAATCTGGCATTTTGTAGTTTTTTTATGGGCATGAAGGCATGATCGAGGTTTATTAAGGGAAAAAATGTCCGATAAAAATCAACAAAATGGTAGGATATTTGGAGTCATCATCTGCAGCTATGAGCATTACATTAACTCCAAACTTTATTACTACCAGCTATTGTCAGACAACTGAGTTTGGAGGTAATAATTAGACATAAAGCCTTATTTAACAAGTTTAGTATGAAATAGTGTTGGACCAATATACGCATTTGCCAGAACTTGGCCTTTTAATAATAATAATAATAAAAAAGAATCTGAGCTACTTTTATTCCCCATTCATTACATCATTACCATTATATACAATATATATATAAAAAATACATATATACATAACAAATTAATATATAACAATTTAATTAATTATTTAAACAACATCTAACTCAGACCTATTTAAATAACTCCTGAGGCAGATTAATTATACACATTTCTTTTTATTAATAGGCTTTACAGACCCTAGAATCAGTAAGGTAACAGTTACTTTTATGTTCTCTCATTTCTGCTTTCATAATAAAAAAATATTTTTAGTGTCTACCTTAATTGTGTGATTGTGTTTGTTCTCCACGTTGCTGTTCTGTATACATTTAGTTTTTTAATCGTGTCACATTTGTGGGGGACCTGAAATATAAACCTTGAAATCTAACAGTTAGTGGGATCTATATTATGTAAGAGCCTGTGTTGCCACTGTCAATATGGCGGAGGTGAGGATGACAGGATTTAGTTTGACAGCCTCAGTTGGGAGGCACAGTATAAACAACAACAAAAACCTGCTTCAACCTGCCATGAATAGCTGCCAGCCAGCCTGCCTTTAAACCTTGTTAGCATGTTTGAGAGTTTAAGTGTCACATGGAAGCCTAAATGCTGAAGAAGCAGTAAATCTATGTAATATATATCACATTTGCAAATAGAGCACAAAGTAACTGCAAAATATTAGCAACTGGGAGATTCAATTAAAAGACGATGTTGGCATCAGCTTCCAAAGGTCAATATCAGTAAAACCATGAAAATAGTCTTATTTGCAGGGTGAAGGAAAGTAAATACATTCACACACTCACACAGACATGCTCGACTCGTTTCACTTGGGCGTATTATATCAGACTTTTTCTATCAACTTTTCCAATAGAACAAAAGAACATAATGCAGCGTGAGATAAAATCTTACAGAAAATAACTGAATAACAGATAACATAACAAATCTGGGCACACTGAAGTTGGTAATAGAAAAAAAAATCAACACACCAATAAACTGAAAAGAAAAAGTACAAATAAAACACAACAGTTACAACTAAATACTGGTTTGCTTTGTTAATTATTAGTCCTTGAGATTAAAGATTCAAAAGCTGCAATGTCCGTTATTCATTTCTACCATTCCACAAACTCAGGATTTGTCTGACTAACTGTGACAACTTTCTCTTTATTTGAAATTTTTCTACACATGGCTCCTATTGCACCACATAGCTGTCTAAAGAGGGGGGTTTGAATTGAATTTGAATGTCTCCTGCAAGATTTCTTCCAGTTTTTCTGACATCCTACAGAACTCTTGTAAGGATGTAAAGAACATTTTCTTGTCATATTAGAGATTAGAAGGACCAGTGTATATTTACTGGCCTCTAGTGGTGAAGTTTTAGATTGCAAGTTACTGAACACTGCTCGCGTCTGTTTTTGACCACCTGGAATGAGAACAGGCTGAAAAGTGTGTAAGAGAAACTACAGTGCCCACGAAACTTGAAAAACATGAAAGGTCTTGTTTAGAGCCAGGGGTTTGTCCGTTCTGAGCTACTGTAGAACAATGGCGGTTAAACATGGCTTCATGGAAGGCAACCTGTGGTGTAGATAAAAATGGCTCATTCTAAGGTAACAAAAGCACAATGATTCTATATTCAGTTGATTATACACTAATGAAAACATACCTATGAATATTATATTCCATGTCTGCCAACTGATCTTCATAAATCCTACATGGGACACACTGGAACTTAAACACATTGCATGTGATATTGGGCGATCAAATAACTTTTACGTTGGAGCAGTCTGATGTTGTGATTAAAAGATCCACTTCAGTCAGCGGTAGTTATTCAACTCACATTGTCCAAGTCAGATCTGGTATTCTGACAACCCTGCAGGGGCGAGGCTGCTTATCATCCAGCCACAACCATCCATCCACAAAATGTAAAATAAAATGTGCTGATGAATATGCCTCATGCAGATGCTCAGAACTATCACGCCCCTTTCTCAGCATTTTGATTATGACTCTGTCTGATTGTTTATCTGCATGCTGTAGTTGCAGAGCAGATCAGTGACACAGCGCAACACGCTCAGACGCCCTCGGCAAAGTGTAAACCATAGCTAAATGATATGATTAAGAATAAAAAGAGGCTCAAAAAGTCATCCGGCGAGGCAGATAATTACATGACAGGATACGGCATAAGTGGATGAAGAGAGAGGAGAAAGCCTTCCCATGCCTTTCAGACTCTAGAGATTCATGTTAACAACTCTTCCTTTTGACATCTTCATCATAATTTCTCCTTACATTCATAAAACAAGGACAAACATTTCACACTCGGATCGGAGTCTCTGAAGGACAAAACAAAGCTGTTCACGTCTTCCATGAATGGTCCAGCTCCTTCTGAAACCTCTTTCACCAAGACATGATACTAATTAACCTGTTTGTGTTCGGAGGCAGCTTATCAACTTCCTAAATCAAATCCAGTCCACAGTTAATCATCATTAGTCGCTAAGTGCATTAATTGCTGTGGGCAACTTGCTTCATTATCATTAGTACTAGCCGAGCCGTGCTGATCTGAAGCCAAGTGTGGTGTAAAACCCAGCTGTGGTGAGTCTGAGTGTCCGTACCCCGGTCGGTAATAACAGTGTGCCATTTAGCAAAGGCCAGTGAGGGAGAGGCAAACACTCAAATGAAAAGATACAAACAGGAACAGATGGACAAATGTACAGAAGCACATACAAGCAAGCACAAATACATACAAGCACATAAAACTAATGACTAATGAATCTGTTAATGATTCTTTTGATTAACTGGTTAATTATTTAGTTAGAAAATTTGTCATAAGGAGCGTCTGTCACAGTTTCTCAAGGTGATAACTTTTAATTGCTTGTTTACTGGCCAAGGTAGAGCGTTGCTGGATGTCATTTTTCAACTGTCTTGCTGGACGACCCTGCTTTTGTTTTAAATTTTTTTTGCTCTCTCTATGTTGGCACCCCCGCTGCATCATGGTCCCATACGGCTGTGAAATGGAGGCCTCTGGATCTGCAGGTAAAGGTTTTTCCTCATTTTTTGCATAGACAATGTGACTCATAGTTGGAGCACTTCAATGGCTTGGACTGACATGAAATTCTCCCTGTTGACTCATCAGTACAAAAAATTAACAAGTAAAATATCTGGTACGATACAAGCCTGTGTGTATAAAATCATCCAATCACAAGTCCATAGCGACTGTGGCCGAGGCTCATGGGTATTGTAGTATTTTAAGATGTATGTCAATGACAAACAAAACATGATTTCTCAGAAACAAAGTCGAAAATAATTAAAACTGGTGGTAACATAACATAAACTTATGTGATCGTTACATCATCCAAGAGAGTCCTGTGTTTCTATGTGCAGTAACATCGAGGATACTGTTTTAAAGAAACATCTGAAATGGGAATATGTGGAAAAACACTTCCAGAACCAGTGGCTCTTCACAGCTCTATTTAAATGAATGAGGGGGCTGCGTT
>NW_023339873.1:4900999-4904206 GCF_004916995.1 Morone saxatilis
CCTGGAGATAGCGAATATCGAGCCTGACCTGCCCTTTTGTACTCTGTCTACTGGGTATAGGTGTGTCTGTGGGACACCACACCACTCTTATCTACGAGAATACAAACCATATTGTTAAATTCAAGCCATGCATTTTGGTTGAATTCTTCCTTCTCCATTGTTTACCATTCCCACACTCCCTTCCTTTATCCATTGCCTGGCAATGTGGCTTTATGACGGCAATGTTGAGCTTGTGCGTTGGTCTGGCCACTTTGTCGAAATATTGCTTAATGACTACTGGATTGGTTGCCGTGACCTACATGGTCCCCAGAAGCATGAATTGTAAGGCAAATCGTCTGAGATCCTCAGATCTTTTCACCAGCTGCATCATCAGGTCCGAAATCTAATTTGTGCAGCATATTTTGGCACAAGAAGTTACTTTGGAGTCACAGGAGCCTATACATTCCTCCCAGTCGTGTGACTCTCGCCAATATGCCAGTCCATATAAAACACTTGAATTTAGCCTTCCCCTCCACCTCCACAGTTTCTCCTGCTGTTAGCATTTAGTTGGTAAGTGAATGTTTTAATGTTTAATATTTAATATGTGTTTTATGCTTGGTAGTTGCATGTTGTGTATCTCAGGGACATTTGTTGCCTCCACGACTTTGACCAGGAGCATCACATCGGGGAGCAGAAGCCACACTGAGCCAAACTAAAATTATAATATTGTTGCTCTGAAAACCTTGAAAACCCAAATACCCTGCAAAACTATCGACATTCCTGGCAACCTTCAGTCTTCCTTTTCCTTGTCTACCTCTTTCGTACCTTCTCCATCCATCACCAATCCCCTGCAATGGGGGTTCTTCCATCCCCCCTTTTTCCCATTTCTACTAGTTCTTTCATCCCTCTAACCATTTCCTTCCAATCCCTAACATACTTGTATTCTTGTCAATCTGGTCTTCCCCTCCAACATGTTAGTAAGTCGTCATGAGCAAGAAATCTGGAACCCCAAAACTTCTTCCCAATACGTTAAGCCAAGAACCCCTGTGGTGGTTGCTCTGCGCCATAGGTGTGGTGAGTGTGTGAAGCCACTTTGCTTAGGTTTAAGAAAATAAACTATATAAGTGTGCTCCATTTTATCTAATTCCTCCATTAACTCAAAACCCCTTTCCCTTCTCCCATCTCATTATTCCTCCATCGCCTCATTCTCCTCTCCTGCTCCCACCAATCCCTTATCCTTCCCCATCTCTCAATAATCCATCCATCCATGTTGCTATTCCTTCTTCTCCCTCACTAAATCCATGTTACCTTCACTCCACTCTTCCATCCTCCTCTTGCCTCCACATCCCATCGTTTCTTTAAATATTTCTCCTATCATTTCCTTGCTTCCCCATGAACTTTTTCTTGCTCTCCTGTTTTCTCGCCAACTCCCTCCATCAGTCCATTCCTCTGTCCCTCAATAAATCCATTAACCAATTTACCCATCATTTGCCTTTTCCGCCATTCCACCAGATTCTCCATCTCCCGTTCATCCACATCCTGTCAAACTTATGAATCGTCCATCCATTTCAAAATCAATCCCTGCACTTGTCTGTCCTTCCTTTCCCGCCACTTATCTACACACTCTTGTCATCCCTCTATTCCATTTTCTCCAATCCCTCACAAGCATCCTATATTTTATTATGCCATGTCCTCTCTCCTCTCCTTCCTCCACCACAGCCTCGTTTTCTATTTCGTCCCATCATCCATCGATCCTTTCCAGCCATCTCCAGTTTCTTTTCGTGCATCCTTCAGTTCCTCCCATACTACCTGTAACCTCACTCCCCCCCCTCCCCCCCCCCAACCATGCACGAGTAACACATGCGGCTCTGGCACATGCCCAGATCCAACCAGAATAGCCCTGATAAGACAAAATATGAATTCTGTACTTACATGAGCTTGTGGAGAGAGAGAAGACGTACATTAGCGGCGTATTGACGCGTGACTCAGGGCGGCGCGGTTGTGTGTGAGAGCCAGAGAAGGTGACTCACTCTTTTGTAACGAGACAGAATCCGATTCGGCCGAACGCGCAGGAGAACGCGCTGATGAATGACAACGGTTAAACACAGACACCCCACCCTAGCCCTCCACACATTCACACACACACACACTCCTCCACCCTTCCAATTACATCCCTTTGTTAATCTTCCCTATCGCAATTGTACTGCTGGCCAGAATGACAACCTTCTGGATTGTGAGCGCAGTCCTGTGCTAATGATTCTGCTTTCGAAAGACCTCTGTTTGTGTGTGTGTGTTGTGTGTGTGTGTTTGCTTTTCTGTAGATCTAAAACTATTAAGTTGATTAATCAATTATTGATTTGAACTGAAGGTACGCCTGTGGAGTTTATTCGTACCGAAACTCCAGTTTTTGTTTACATTCTGTGTTTTCTTCACCCAAAAAGCATTGTGTGTCCTTGAGGCTTAATAAACTATTAAAAGCATTTTTCATCCCTGATAATATTTTGTTTATTTCGTTTTTTTTTTTTAAATTTCCTTTCTTCCCCTTGATGTTTGATGGCATCACTGCGCATTCGACCCAGACGAAATAAACAAAATATTATCAGGATGAAAATGCTTTTAATAGTTTATTAAGCCTCAAGGACACACAATGCTTTTTGGTGAGAAAACACAGAATGTAAACAAAACTGAGTTTCGGTACGAATAAACTCCACAGGGTACCTTCAGTTCAAATCAATAATTGATTAATCAACTTATAGTTTTAGATCTACAGAAACAGGCAACACACACAGCACACACACACACACACAAACAGAGGTCTTTCGAAAGCAGAATCATTAGCACAGACTGCGCTCACAATCCAGAAGGTTGTCATTCTGGCCAGCAGTACAATTGCGATAGGGAAGATTAACCAAAGGGATGTAATTGGAAGGTGGAGGAGTGTGTGTGTGTGTGAATGTGTGGAGGGCTAGGGTGGGGTGTCTGTGTTTAACCGTTGTCATCATCAGCGCGTTCTCCTGCGCGTTCGGCCGAATCGGATCTGTCTCGTTACAAAAGAGTGAGTCCTTCTCTGGCTCTCACACACAGCCGGCCCCTGAGTCACAGCGTCAATACGCCGCTAATGTACGTCTTCTCTCTCCACAGCTCATTAAGACAGAATCATCATTTGACTTATCAGGGCTATTCTGGTTGGATCTGGGCCTGTGCCCAGAGCCGCATGTGTGCATGGTT
>NW_023339873.1:4904306-4912719 GCF_004916995.1 Morone saxatilis
GGGGGGGGGAGAGGTACAGTAGTTGGGAGGAACTGAAGGATGCACGAAAGAAGAAACTGGGAGATGGCTGAATGGATCGATGGAATGATGGAGAAATAGAAACGAGGGCTGATGGTGGAGGAAGGAGAGGAGAGAGACATGGATGAATAAATATAGGATGCTTGTGAGGATTGGAAAAAGGGATAGAGGGATGAAAAGAGTGGTAGATATCGGGGGAAAGGAAGGACAGACATGCAGGGATTGATGAATGGATGGAGATCAAAGTTTGACAGGAGTGGATGAACGGAGAGATGGAGAATCTGGTGGATGCAGGAAAGGCAAATGGATGGGTAAATTGGTAAATGGATTTATTGAGGGACAGAGGAATGGACTGATGGAGGGATTGGCAGAAACAGGAGAGCAAGAAAAAGTTATGGGGAAGCAAGAAATGATAGGAGAAATATTAAAGAAACGATGGGATGTGGAGGAAGGGAGGGATGGAGAGTGGAGTGAAGGTAAATGGATTTAGTGAGGGACAGAAGGATAGCAACATGGATGGATGATTGATTGAGAGATGGGAGGATACAGGGATTGGTGGAGCCAGGAGAGGAGGAATTGAGGCGATGGAGGAATAATGAGATGGGAGAAGGAAGGGGTTTGAGTTATGGAGGAATGATAAATGGACAGCACTTATATAGTTCTTTTCTACCTAAGCAAAGTGCTTCACACACTCACACACCTATGGCTGCAGAGCAACCACACAGGGTGCTGGCTTAACTATTGGGAGAAGTTTTGGGGTTCAGTTTCTTGCTCATGGACACTTCTACATGTTGAGGGGGAAGACAGATTGACAGATACAAGCTTGTAGGGATTGGAAGGATGGTTAGAGGGATGAAAGAACTAGTAGAAATGGGAAAAGGGGGAATGGAAGAACCCATTGCAGGGATTGGTGGATGGATGGAAGAGGTACGAAAAGAGGGAGACAGGAAAAGGAGACTGAAGGTTGCAGGAATGTCGATAGTTTTGCAGGTATTTGGTTTTCAAGGTTTTCAGAGCAACAATATTAATTTTAGTTTGGCTCAGTGTGGCTCTGCTCGTGTGATGCTCTGGGTCAAATCTGAGCAAAATGTCCCTGAGATACACAACATGCAACCTACATAAACACATATTAAATATTAAACATTAAACAATTCACTTACAACTAAATGCTAACACAGGGAGAAACTGTGGAGGTGGAGGGAGCTAAATTCAAGTGTTTATATGGACTGCATATTGCGAGAGTCACACGACTGGAGGATGTATGGCTCATGTGACTCTAAAGTAACTTCTGTGCCAAAATACTGCACAAATTAGAATTTCGACCTGATGATGCAGCTGGATGAAAAGTCTGAGGATCTCAGACTGATTGCTTACAATTCATCTTCTGGGGACCATGTAGGTCACGGCAAACAATCCAGTAGTCATTAAGATATTTCACAAAGTGGCAGACCAACGCACAGCTCAACATTGCCGTCCATAAAGCCACATTGCCAGCATGGATAACAGGAAGGAGTGTGGGATGTAAACAATGGAGAAGGAAGAATTCAACCAAAATGATGCTTGAATATAATAATGGTGACGTTAGAAAGGAGGAGTGAATGGATGAGAAGGCAACAGGAGACAATGACAGGGACATGGAGGGATGACTGATGTTTCTTTGTTTCATGCAACCCTCCAATCATGAAGCTTCATTACAAAGACATAATCTACTGTACTGAGGATGAGTCATTCGTCTTCATAAAGCACACACACATACAAATGCATGTATGAGGATATTTATACACAAACTATACATCCACCTCCAGACATATTGGCACAAACTGTGCAGTGAAAACATGCTGCACAGGGATCTCAGCAGACAATCAGAGTGTTTCCTGCAGCTCAGAGTGATGTGTTAAATAATAACGGTTCGGCATTGCAGCTGAGCGGCCACGTCGCCGGTCTGCACCGCTGCTCAACTCGCACCAAACACACACTGTCGGCCTGTGAGAGAAGCGAGATGACAAAGATGGATGCTTCAGCTGCCTTTATTATCTTTCAATATGCAGGCTGTGTAACACGTCCATCATCTTGTTATGCTGTATCCATGTTTCTGACGGCATGGAATCGGAAGGAGTCAAAATGCTGAGTACACGCCATACTTCATCTTCTGAGGCAGCGCTACTAGACTGAATGAACTGATAATTTAACTGAATGCTGGATGATTTCACTCGAGCATCCTGATGAAGGTCTTTCACGGCTGAAAAGTCATGTTTTTAATCTTGCTGAGCTAATTAAAGCCGCTACGTGTAGCATTTTGACATCAATAAATCTTTAACACATTCATTTTGAGATATTGGGGGTGATTACTGTAAACAAATACAATCATTGCCAAAATTGGCAGCCTTTACCAGTCACAACACTGTATTTCTATATTGTGTGCCAGTGAGTTGAGTTAACCTGAAATCTCACAGCCCAAGAAGAAAAAAGTCCCTGAGAACAAAGGGAACTAAAGCTGTAACACTTTTTTTTCTCATTAAAGTGCCTTTAATTACATTTTGATGTTTTATAACATTAGACAGAGCTGTTAAATATGCATCATTTATTTTCTAATTTGACCACATGTTGCATCTCTTTTCGTCCAGGACTTTTCTGCAGTGGTTTTCTCTCAGCTTTGGCCTCCTCCTTTGTTGTTTAGGGGAATACATTACTTACTTTCTTGTCGAGAGCTAGATGAAAGAATTGAAAACACTCTCATGTTTGTGAAATATTAGGCTGCAGCTAGCAGCCGGTTAGTTTAGCTTAGCACAAACACTGAGAACAGGGGGAAACAGCTAGCTACACTGCGCAGGCCTAGAAATCATTTATTTCCACACATAACCCCTCGTAAAACAACTTTTCATTCATGCATTCCGGTTTATGTACAGATTAATCAAAGAAGATATGTTGTGTTAATTAGTGAACTTCAGAGGTGCTGGTAAGCGGATTTTGTTACATCTGGAAAAAGCCAAGCTAGCTGTTTTCCCCTGTTTAAAGTGTGAGTTAATTGGATGCTGCCTGTAGTTTCATATTTACAGTGAACGAGACATGAGAGCAGTATCGATTCTAATCTATCTGTAGTTAAGCAAGACGTATGAATAATAATAATGATAATATTGGTAATAAAATGTACCAGTATCAGTTACTATTAGTTTACGATTACTATAATCCGTATCTCAGCTCTTTCAGTGAGTTGGGAAAGCCTACAAACCCCAGACAGCCTGCCTCTGGATGCACTCGAGACGCTCCTAATCGGCCCATATGCTGCATTTCACATGGGACAGTTTCTCATATTAACAAGAGTTCCTCTTCTTATTCCTGCCTGATTCTCTGGTGGTTGTCCCTCCTCTGCCTTTTGTTTCCCTCTGAATCTCTTTCCAAGCCTCTGTCTCATTTCTTTATCTCTAATTCCCTGTCCCTGTATCCCACTATCTCTCACATATCTTTCCACTTCTCAACTTATCCCTTTGTTTACTGTCTTGCCCTATCTCCTTGGCTCTATTTACTACTAAAGTTGGGTGGATGTGGCTGAAAATAACAAGTGATATTTATTCTGATTAAATGCTCATCTTCCATAAATAGCACAGACCAGTCATAAGCCATACTACAAACACATATATATTCTGTTTTACGTAAAACGTTTCATTGTTACTGAAATAGAACAAATACAAAATGCAAGCCCAACCCTAACCCTAAACACAACATAACCCTAACTCTAATTCTTTTGCTTTTTTTTAAAATCCTCTTTAACATGGACATTTTCGGTGCTGTTTTCTTAGCATTAAGCTAGCTACACTGAGTTCTAGTTACGCAGGCATTAAAGGAGGACCTCACCAACATTGCTGTACGCAGGGTTTTAGAGATACCGAGGACCAAAAACTTGCTAAGGGGGTTTTGGGCATTTCTTTCACAACTTTTATTGTATACCCCTAGGCTAAACTTGAGATTTTAAAGGAAAAAATAGTAAGTGGATTATTTTTTATGTAAAAATTGAGATGAATATCACAATAGCACAATTTTAGACCTCAACACCACCTCTTGTCTCCTTTTCTACATCTCTTTCAGAGCTTTACCCCACACTTCTCTCTACCTCCCTCTCGTCTGCCTCCATATTTCTCTGCTGTTTTTATGCATCTCTCATTCCCTGCTTCCCTGCGTCCGTCTGTCTTCCTCTCTCCTCCTCTCCCTGATTCGTCCAGTCCAGATGTCACGCTGCGCTGTGCAGATCAAGTGGAGACGAGCTTCCTCTACTTGTTAACAGTCTGTTTATTTTGCAGCCATATCAGACTCACTGCCGTGTCAGCAGCAGGCAATTACAGAGCAGATTACCAACCCCGATAATGTCATCAGACTAGGCCTTTTCGCACAAATACACACACAGTGAACACGCACATATACACTCAAACAACTAAAGACACATATTTGTATAGTTCACAAGTTCACTGCTTACTCACCAACATGTGCAGAATTGTACAGAAATGTATACACTTACTGACACATATATACACTATGTGTATTTGTGTGTTTGGATAAATGATCTCATATAGTGTGCCAACATCAGGAGGAGGCAGTACAGTGGGTGTGGATATGCCCTTTAAAAAACATTTGAATGAATATAAACTCAAGTTTCCATGTTTTCATGGCTGCACCATTACATCAATATTATCAATATCATTAATTACTTCAATATACTATATTTCCACTATTATTTAAAGGACCAGTGTGTACAATTTAGTGGCATGTAGTGGTGAAGTTTCAGATTAAAACGCACTGTGAAATATGTAGGAGAAACTATGGTGGCTGCAAAACTCTCCGAAAATGTGAACGTCACTATCTACAGCCAGTTTTTGTTTTGTCTTTTCTGTTTCTGTGGAAACATGGTGGTTCAACATGGCAGACTCCACGGAAGGCGACCCACAACAGAGTCTCCTAAATGTCTTTTTGGACCTTAAATAATGTTTTAGCAGTATAGCAATATAACAGGTGCCATTCTGCATAACGATTACTTCAAAAAACAACATAAATATCAGAAAAACTAATACTAGTAAACTTGTACTTTAATCAAGTTTAAAATGTAGGACTTATAATGTACCATGTTTATATTCTACTAAACCCTCCATTGACTGTTCACAATAATTGTAAGGGCCTCTGCTGTCATCCAATCTCTCACCCAAAAATAAATAAACCTAATTTCAGTCTATACCCCCAAAATAGCCTCTTGCTCACTAGTAAAATGTCCTCATTATATTGGCTTTTTCCTATGTTTGTCTTACATTTTTGTTTATTTGCTCCATTATATATCCCTTCATACCCAGAAGTACAGAGCCACACAGACATGTGGGTAAACACTCCAGCAGGGGGGTTCAGTAGGGAGACGCTGTGCTGGACTTGTGCTGAGTTCAACAGGGAGGAAATTGTCTCCCTGCTGCTCAGTGTGATGTATTGTGGCCACTGTGCTGACATCATTGATGTAACCCTGAGCACTGATTAACAGCCCTGCTCGGCCGAGGGCGCACAGACAGAGCCACGGCCGCCTCCAAGTCGCCTCATCGGCTTTTCACAGAGGCGAGGCCCCAAGGATCATTCTAAAACCCCTCAATATCCACTTATCATGTGCAACATTAATAACTTCAACATTATTATCCAATTTCTACAAAGAACTGAAGTGGAAGTAACTTTTTTGTTTCATGTCTTACCCTCTGGGTATGAGACAGCCTGCGTATGAATATTTTATCATGTGTATTTAAAGAATTTTGTTCCTAAATGGGACATCCTCCAGAAAGGCTGGTACAACACAATTAAAACAAATGATTAAAAAATGTCTTTTATTGAGACAATAATAATAATAGTTTCAAGACTTTACCATTGATTGTTTATTCTAGAATGATTGAACAAAGATATATAAATAGGGAAATAAACTCATTCATTCATTCGTTTACATACTTATTCCTGTCACATGCAATGTTACTCACCAAAACACATTGTGCGTGTCCTGAAGGTCTAACAAATGTGAATTAATTTCTCCCCTGCTAAAACATTTGCAAAGCATATTTTGAGCAGTATTTTGAAACCTGCATTGTTTTCATTATGTTGGCACATTGCAGCATATCTTGGCCTGTTCCCACCACCTGTAGATCAGTGGAATAATGTGAAACCAGTGGCAGGACTCTGTATCAGTGTATGGGGTGGGGTGAGTGCATGTGTATCCTTGTGTGCGTGCATTAGATAAAATGGGGATCCACTGATGGAAAACAACTCCTAAGGTCTAAAGTGGTCTTAACTCCACAGGAAACGTGGAGTATCAAATGATACTATGATTGACATTTTATCTGTAAGGATTTGGGTTAGGGTTAGGGTGAATGTATTTAAAGTCAGTAATTACTACTCTATATAGTAGTCTTCACTGTTAGTGGCGGAGTCCGCCACTCCCATGCTGGATTCAAATTGTCTTCATGCACGAGGGATACTTTGAACTGAGCTCTGACTTTCCAACAAGAAATGTTAACACTCACTTCAAACTGACACTTTGGCTTGTGCCTGGTAGACCCATTCAGTAACCCACCCAAGGCTGTTCACAGCAACAAACAGACAACCACACACACTCCCATTCACACCTCTGAGGCAACTACTGAGCCACCCAGAAATAAACTATTCTGGTCAAAATAAATCAAATCATCACTGGGAGCTATCCAGCATGAAAGAGATGGACTTTCACTGTTGTAAGAAAGACGCAAAGCACCTGACTTGCCCCTCCTTAGGTGTGTCAGCGTGGAGCGAAGTTGTTCTCAGGGGGGGCTTGAGAAGGTCATCAGTGACATCGACATTAATGAGAGCCCACATAGACGCTTAGTGTCCCTGCTGGCCTTCACCAGTGTGTTAAGACAGGCCTGACACTGTGGTGTGCCACTGGCATGGCAGGTAGCAGTGCGGCTAATCCATATCTCCGTGCTGAGAACAGCCCCCACACACCTCTCAGGAACAATTACTGCTCTTCCAGCTCCTCATCACAGATGGTGAGGGCTTTCAGAGCGACCCCCCCCTCCTCTATCTGTGGCTCATTGTCTCTTTGGTTGACTGTGTCTGTCTCTCTCCACCTCTCTGTCTTTTTTTATGCTCAGACTATTTCTGTCGCTCCCTCCTCCCTCTGCCTCTACAGCCGTCCTCCTCCTTTCCCCACTTTCCCTCTCTGCCTCTCTACCAGCTCGGAATTCAACAGTTCAATTTAAATCCATTACACCTAAGCCCCTGACAGAGTGTGGCATCCATGGTAACCATTACTAGACAACAATCTCGCTGTGACTCTGCTGAGGCCACCGATGGCAGGGAGATGCACCGAAGGCATGCAGGGCGTTTTGACGTAAACGCTTGTGTCATTCGCTAAGTGACGGGTCCCGTCCTTCAACTGCGACCTCAATCTGGGTGAGGGGAAGAGATTGCAACATAAATCACATTTGGCTGACAGAATGAAACGTATTTGTTTAAAAGCAGCATCATGGTGATTCGAAGCAGAGGGATGAATCTAATTTGATAACAATACGCCAACCTTCTATTGCCATTCCCTGTGCACGGCTGCCCCTGTAACCCTCCTATCTGCAGAAAACATGAGCATGATGCTGAGGAAATGTGGATAGAAATGCAGCAGCAGCAGCAGAGGAGGAGATGGCTAAAGTAGCCCTACTTCATTGCTCTGTCCTTGAAGAAAGAGTAAAGACACAGTAAATCAACACGTCGTCTCACATCCTACACTAACTACTGTACAACGCCACAGTAATCACAGCAGAGAAAGTCAGCTCTGACCTCCATGCTTAGGAGGCGGTGCTGTAAGTATACACTGCAGTTCCACCATTGTCTTGATTCATGGAAAGTTGGGCAAACAATGTACATAAAGATAAAGATGCACAATGTCAATATGCAAGGTTATAATCACAATCAGAGATAATTAAAGGGACTGTTCATGCAGTGCTTCCCACAATAACACTGCATCACTGAATTACCATTTAATTGCATGTTGATACAATCAATGCTGCTTTGACAGTTAGTTCTGTGCTAGCAAAGAGAGAAAAGCATCCTTTATTTTTTCTCTGGAATGGAATGACACTGCAAAACAAGACATCTGCCTTTAAGGCACTTTAATAAGTGACAACTATTCTTGCAAAATTATTGCTGCCATTACAGCAGCACACATAATGGAATATTATTGAGGTTAAGTTATAATCTTTAAGAATTTCATTAAATAAAACACAGTTTTTGATACTGTTTTTAAGGCTTTTTTTCTGCAATAACCATTCACAGAATATGCATTATGTAATTATCTCTATATATTTTCACTGTTAGTGGTGGAGTTTGCTATTCCTGTGCTGATTTCAAATCACATGTA
>NW_023339873.1:4912762-4958035 GCF_004916995.1 Morone saxatilis
TTATTGACTGATTTCTCTATTAAATTGCATTAAAGTGTTTGTTTGGCTAAGCTGTAAACAAATATACCAGTAGCTGCTCATGAGCTTTTTACAATTCTGGGACCTGTACTTGCTGTTACCACGGTAACCAAGGGTGTCGCCAAATCAACCTAGACTAAAATCTCAGGGATTACAACTTCAACTACTCGAATCCCCAACTTTTAAATGACTATTTTTCAATCAAAGGAAGTCCAGTAATGTAGAAAGTGCATTAACTCTTTATAACCTTCATTATCATGTCACACCCTGCCTCTGACATTCCTCCTCGTGACCCCAGAAAGAAGTGGAGCTTTAATGAAGTCGGGGTCTGCGAATGCATGAATAGCGCTGGGCTCCCATTTGAATTAAATCTATTCATCCGTGCCAGTGTGATTTCTCTCTGGTACTGAGGCAACCGAAAGGCCCTCTGAGTCGTGACATTTGTGCCATGGCTGGTGGAACAGGCAGGGAGGTGAACACCCATCTGCCTATATCCCTGACCACCAATTCCAAATCCAGTGCAATACGTAGGCTTTGACTAGACTGAGAAAGATAAGAGGTAAAAGAAAAGTAAGAAGTGTTTGTTGCTTTCTGCAGACATTTACACTTGTTCCCTATTATGAGGAGCAAAAGAGGAACACAACACACACCTCTAGATTTTGCAATTAAACACATGAGCAAACACAAACGCATACACAAACAAACCGGCATCCATATCTCCAACTCACTGACTGAATCCTGCAGGTCACCTGTGACACACAGTCCTTGGGGCGTATTTTATGATTACATAATAATCTTTACTCAAATCCATTTCTTGCATGGGGAATAGTATCAGTGTCACACCATTCTAATTTCGGAAGTCTCTTGACATATTAAGGTAATCCCTCCCAGATTTTAGTATTAATTGTGTCATCTGTATTCAAAGAGAGTCTTGTGCACTTTGAAAATAAGCCGAGAACGAACCCGGAGACTTCTGCTGACAACAGAGAAGGGATTTAACAGATTTTAGACTGGGAGCAAACTGCTAACCCCCCACCAGGACTGATGCAACTTTATGAGGCAGGTGTGCAATGTGCAACACAGATCCCTGGCAATTAAAACAAGAGAAAATAGTGCATCAGAGATGTGCCCAAAGCTTGATCTCACTGCTCAAATGTTAAGGTAGTGATTTAGAGAAAGACTTAGGCAATGCAACACAATCCTCAAAGCACTGAATTGTTTCCAAGAACTATCCCCACACAAGTGTATTGTGTTAGTATATAGTTTGGATCAAAGCAACCAACTCCAGAGTAAGCTGTGGAAAGTTTCAATCACGCCTTCGTATGTAATTCTAAATTGTGGTTCATAATCATTGAATTGTCAGTTCTCATAACTTATGTTAATTCATATCTGAAGCCAAATCTGACACCAAATTAAACCAAGATAATGATGAAATACACACATACACAGAGCAACAATGGTGAGAGATATTCATTTTCACCATAAGCAGTCGCCTCTAATGTGTTTTAAACTTAATTTTATGGTATGTGCTTCTGTTTTGACTAAATTGAGATGTTTGGCCAAAATACTAATACCAAGTGTGTTATTTTGCTTCTCTCTCTGTCTTGTTCTCTTTGCTGCCAACTCAGCCAACCTGCCAAATGGGGCAATATCATGGCTTAAAGCAATAGTTTGACCGTTTTGGGAAATATGCTTATTTTCTTTCTTCAATATTCAGACTTATCTGCATACTTAATTAAGTAACCAGCAGCTGGTTAACTTAGCTTAGCACAAAGACTTAATATTTAACCGCAGAATATGAGAGTGGTATCAATCTTCTCATCAGTCTCTCAGCAAGATGGTAAATAAGTGCATTTCCCCAAAATGTCAAACTATAGGTTTAAATGTGGGGTCAGTCATTCTGGAAAAAGATAGATAGTGTCGTATTTGACGACCTAGGAGCATGAACGCCACCTGTTGTGTTGTCTGGCTCACTCCCAAACTCTCTGTTTTCCATTGACAAGAACCCAAAGCATCAGTATTTGGCAACCTGGGAATAAGACCTTCTCCAGAATGACTGAGCCCACCTTTAACCATTCAAAAACAAGCTGCCTTTATGTCTCCTGCTTTAGGAGCTTTAGTGCTGCACATTTAAATGGCTAATGCAGAAAATATCATATTTGTGTCAAGTAAAGGAAAAACAAATTTTTAGCTTTAGAGTAAATATTTCAATCAATCATCATTTCATATCAACTTTCCAGATATGTTTTAAAGTCTTCAATGTCAATCCACTGTCACTGTCCAACCATCATCCTTCTTTCTGCTCTTCCTAAACGGAGCTGTGGTTACAAAACAGACCGAGGTCTTGGGGTCGCGTCCCTGAATCATCGGCCAACAGGTGGTGAGGACACTGCTCCTGCGGGGAGCGACAGCTGTTCCCCATCGCTCACTCACCAAGGTTTCATCGCTTCTGCCGTCAGTTGCTGAAACAAGGGCAAAGCTCAGCAACCCTGAGGAAAACTGATGGTAAAAGCACCAGGAGACAGCTAAAACAGCAGGTATTAGCAGATTAGTGGCTCCAGTGTGTCATTAGCTAAGGTAATAATGGATTGCTTTGTGGGAGGTTCTACTGTGTAATGATGCATATGACGGTATAAGCCTTTGTTAAATGATTGATCAGGCCTATACTGAATGCAATTTAAGTGACACCCATGTAAAATTTGTCATTTGATCAGCAAATGACATTTAATCCAAAGATCTTCAGATTGTCACTTCCTGTCTGTCCTTGTGGGGATTGCAGCAGTTCATTTGCTGCGTGTTTGTTCAAATGATAGCAATACTCAATCTACACACCTTTCCCAGGGGACGCAGTGTAACAGATGTGTCCTTACATGTCAGTATTGCTGTGGGAGGTTCCACTGTACAGTACAATCAAGTAAATGGTCGTGTAATCCACCCCACACACACGTACAGTTCAAAGGATACAGTAGAGGTTTTATTTTTTAATCAGAATGGTCTTAACAAAAAAACATAAAAAAAGAGGGAGCATACAGGTATTATGTAAAAAATCTACAGCGGACATCTTTCTCCAGACCACCTGTCCTTCAGACAGACTAACTGAAGTCAAACTGATGCAGAACAAACTAATCCAGTGACGGTTGTATTGTGTAACTTCACTGCTTCAATATTTCAACACCATAAAATGTTTTGAGCTGAATTTTACTTTCCTTGCTGTCTTAAATATGTGAGTTAACTAAAGTTGAATATTTAGTTAAAAGCTGGAAATATAGCTGTCATCATGGTTAGCATTATTTTCATGATTATGGAAAGAAACAACCATGCATTAAAGCAACCACTTTAAATCATGCACTACAAAAAAAGAACGGTCTCTGGAGAGTTTTAACTCTCAAAACAATGCATGCTGGGAAGCTAAGTATGCTGGTCATCTTTCTTTAAAATTGTATCAGTTGATTGATCTCTTATCAGTACATTCATACAACTCATCACAAGTTCAAGTCAAATAAAAACAATTAGGGTTTATAAGTTCTAAAGTAGTAAGTGGAAATTTTAATATACCTGAAATTAGTGGAACATATACAAGTTAATGACAAGAGATTAGTTGATTCCACTTAATTTTTATATGATGTTTTACAGTGATACTTCCTCCTTTTTTTCTGCCAAAACCATCAGTAGCTTTACTATGACCTATTGGCACATCCACTGGGAGATCCCCAGTGCCATCTGTAATGGCTGGTGGGGCTGGTGATAAGGAAATGGAGTCTTTATCTCAGCCCAATTAGGCAGCTAATTGATTCAATACCAGTCATTTAGAGTTCCTCCAGGCCCAGGATTGAGCACTTCAGCCCTTTGAACAGACGCGGGATCCCCGGAGGCGAGCAACCAGGGAGTGAGTGTGTTCCTCCCCAAAAAGCCCAAAGATTATAATCTGGATGAAAAGAATCTTAATGAGTTAATAAATTACATCAAAATTATTCTGTCAATCAATGATGTGATTAATTGATTAATCGTTGCAGCTCTGATAATTTTACTGGTTATATTAGATATATATATTGGAATCACAGAATGTTTGTATCAGTGGGATTTTTCAGATATTGAAATCATTGGATTGGCTAAAAATAGACATTCATGTCATTTGAATTTCCAGGAAATGTAAGATTTGAGTTTATTTTACGTGTTTCTAACAATTTCCGTGGATGTTTCTATTGACTGCTTATAAAGAAAATAAATACAGTTCTGAGGCAGCAAATTTAGTTATTTGTACTAAATATGATACAGTTATAAACAGTGGAAGAATTTCCTTAAAATAACTGCTAAAATCCTAATGACTGAAAAAACTGACAGAGATCCACTGAAACCCAATTAAATATTTATTTATACGTTGAATTGCCTGCAGACAAATTTAACATTTTTGTATGTTCAGCTGATCTGCTGTGAACTCACTAAATACTTTCTTGGTTACACTCTCAATTGTGCCAATTGAACATTCTCCATTCTTTTTCCCTATGATTAGTACCAAATTACACATCACCAAATGTTTAATCTTTTCCAGGATTTAGAGTAAGTAAAATATTGGAAATTATTAGGAAACTAATACGAAAAGGATACGAAAAATAAAGTGTTATATAAAGTAAGTTTACTCAAGTACCGTATCAAGTACAATTCTGCAACTTTGCTACTTGTACTTAACTTCACCCATTTTATGGGAATCCTTTATACCTCATACAAATAACTGCAGTCATGCAATTACAATTACATTTTGTCTTTATCAAAGTAGAGTATTGTTCTAATGCCAGATTTGTGTTTGTATATTTTTTCCAAATCAGTATAAAACCAACAAATTAATTTTAAAAAGTTTCTTGCACATCAGGTATTGCAATGAGATATTAAAGCTTTATGTGCAACCATATGAGTAGTATTATTTACAGTGGTGGATGTGGCCTTTCATTTCCCATAGTGCTAATCCTACATCGCCTCTAGCTTTCCATTTCACCGTTCTGAGGAAGCAAATAGCACTTTTCCCTGACACGGAGACAACGCTGAAAGGAAGAGATTCATTTGAGGTCAAATTCGGGTTGACTGCTAACAAAGGGATGATAAGCTTGACTTTTAAAGCAACACAAAGGGCAGGTTCATGAAACTCACTGAGTCATAGAGATTTATGCAGCCCATGACCCCGGCCAAAGGGAATGTAATGAGCTCTAAGTTCAGGCGTGGTATGCTCCTGGAGAAGGCAGACATCATTCATAAGCTGATGAGTTGGAGGAAACCATGTGGAGGCTCACATGAAACCTTAAGTGGTTACTTGAACTTTCATGTGGTTGTGACTGTAAACCAAACCTCAGACGGATGCTTCTTTAAAATCGAATCAATATTTAATACTGAAATATTGTGGTGTTACATGTAAAGACCTGCCCCCTCTACACATACACACACTTACTCTTGCTCATGCGCGCAGTGAGTACAGGCAATGTTAGTATTAAGGTCCTGTCTCTGGTTCCTCAAGGGGGAATCTCATGAGTTGGTTTCACTCCTGAGTACTACAGAGTGAGACGGTCGGTAAAAAGTGGTTGGTTGGGTATGCACTTGTTATTTTGTTTCACATTAACTATCATAAAAAATATACATTATTGATTTAAGTGAATACTACTTAAAGTATAATATCAGATAAAAGCATATTATGCATATGCAACTTGCAAGGGAGGAAGTGGATAACATTATTTTTACACTATAGTATTGTTACCTTTACCTAAAGGTGCAGATTTTAATCCACTACACTTTTTGTCAAATTAAAAATATCTCCTCACAGTCCGCTAGCTGTCCGTTCTTTGTGTGCACTGAAAGAATATAACAGCCCTTGTTCTGTAAAAACAAAGCGGCTCGGATGGAGCCACACAAAACTGAAGTCATTGTTGGAAACTGTTCAGGGTAGACACTTTCAAAAAATATGGATGAACCATCTATCTCCATCTATCACGGGTGAACTTCAACCAATGAAAAAAGGGTCAATGGGAGCGAGAGGGGCGGTAAATCTGGTACATGTTAACATGCTGAACTCTACAACAAGGCTGTCAAGTTAAAATATTGGCAGTCTTTATCCAAAATAGCTGACTCTACCTTTAAGTAAAAGATCTGAAAACTTCTTCCACCACTGGTTGTCTTAACTTTTGGACTCTTACTGAGAGTAGATTGAAGCAGGCATCCAGGAGCTCGACAAATTAATACATTTATGACTGTTGGCGTAGATGATGATGACAATGAGCAGCCCTGTATTTTAAAATTTCAGGTGAGCGCTGAATTGACTGATTGAAGGCCAATCTCATTTCCTGCAAAGTAATTTTGGTATAAGCCCATTTACAATGCCTGAAACCTATCCAAATACCAATTGTGTACCTATTTTTATTCTACATGCGGATGTTCTGCAACGTAATGAGAGCATCATCTAAATCATTTCACTTTCTTAGAGTGTGTTTTTAGTAATGTCTAATAAAAATTTGATCTGTCCCAGAGTTCAGAGACAAAATGAGTCACAGCTCATTTAGTGGTAATGAATGAATGTGTGTGTGTGTGTGTTTGTGAGATGGAGAGGACTAGGAGAAGGACCCGGCCAAGCTCAAACAACAGCATGTGAAGTGCCCTTAGATGCCACGAGAGCTCACTCTGAGCAAGGGGGGGCTGACGGGTGGCACATTTCCCCACGCTAGGCATGATTTGAATGGAAAGTGGCAGGGTGGGAGATGGATTACCGCAGGGGGAGAGGGGCATTAATCCTACAGCCACGCACGCAGGCATGCACAAACACACTGACACATGCAGACACACGCACATGATAATATAGTACTTCCAAATACACTCACACTGGTGCACAGAATACTCACTTCAGTGTTGTTTCTCATTCGGTTTCATGCACACATGGGAGAAACACAGTGAAGTGCACGGGAACCACACAACCCAATGTTAACACACCACCGTACATGAATGATGACACTGCCAACGACTGCTTTGTAGCACACTTTTTGCAGTGTCATTTGAAGGTCTTACACTTCCCCCACCAACCCCACCACACATCCCCACCCATCCCTTCCTCTCATCTACTGATGTTTTTAGACACTTTAGCAGCTCTGTCCTCTGTCTGTTCTTTCCTCTTTTTCTCAATCTGTCTATTCTTATCATTTTGTGTGTGTGTACTTCAGACCTTGTCATTACAGTTTTCATCCTCAGGAAGAAGACTCCAATTCTCATCATTTATTTAGGGCATCTTATTCTACTTAATGTCCCTTTGACTCATAACAAACTAGAACAATGATTAACTAGACATTCAACATATTTTTATGTAGGCTGCAAAATGCTAAAAAAGATTAGATTATCTATTGATTACTTGATCATTTATCAAGTGAAAAAGCCAAACAAACTAGGCTCAGCTTCTCAAATGTGAGGATTTGTTGTTTTTCCTGATTTTATACTATTGTAAAGTGAATGCCTTTTATAATTTTATTGGTGGGAACATACAAGCAGCATGGGAACATGTGATGGTAATTTCTTCTTATTTTCTGACATTTGATCAATTATTCAATTAATGCTACTATAATGACACTGCGACACAATAGAATAACTTAGCATTCATTGATTTTTGTGCAAGGTCATTTTTGTTTTTGCCTGACAGAGAGATCAAAGGTCCCCGCCAGATACAGCAGCACCCTTGAAGGGTACAGTGTCTTTGGTTGAGGGCACTTCAGCTGGAAGGATAGTTGCTGACACATGGGCATGAACTCTGATTCTCTGGTTCAAAGATCATATTCAATTGTGCTACCCTGTATTATATACATGTAAAAGGATATATACTGTCTATACTGTATTTATGAGGTCTTGCTCTGTTGTCCTTGTGCTTTCTGTATGCCTAATTAAGCAAAAGAACAGCTACACTTTTGTTTTCATGAGCCACATTTTCATGATGACCAAGGGTACTTTGTCGCATTTTCCAGGGATGGATCCAGATGCTGTAAACATTTGGGGGCCACGTCCAAACCTGAGGGTCCAGGGGAAATGCGAGAGATTTTTTGGTTCCCATTCACAGCAGCTATACACAGTATTTTTCAAGCCAGGTGAGATAATAAAAATAAAAATCTGTACATCATTTCAGAGTTAGTTAGATAATTGCATGGGGGAAAAAAAGTCATCCTAGAGCCTATATCCTATTTTGTTTCTAACCATTCTCCAACTGTCTTTATCGTTCTGAAACCATAACTCAAAAAATTGTTCCGGAGACTGAGGGGAAATTACACAAAGTTGGAGTTGTTTTAAAAGCCCAAATTTCAGGGCTTTTGAGAAAACATTTGGGGCTTGAGTCCAAGAAGCCCCCTCCCCTCTCTGCCCTAGGTCCATTCAAGTTCAAACTGCAAGCAAATATTAGAAAATAAGAGGTTGTTATAGTTGCAACAAGGCCTCACAAGAAGCTTAAACAGAGGTTTGGTAACCCCTCAGTGGGATTTGGGAATTAAAAAAAAAATCTGTGCTTTGGCGTTATTTTCCACAGTTGGCTCAGATTATATCGTCACTCCATAACAAACTGCACTACAGTTTGCTTGGAAGAGAAACATTTTCAGGCGGGCTTAGTTTAGCTGCCTGATGCCAAGTGAATTTGAATGAAAATGTTGTCACCTGCCCAAATTAACCAAAAGAATAAAACACATGTCTCACAGCTTGAATAAAACACCCCAAACATATCTGGCATAAACATCAACAGGTCTCAGCCTCAGAATAAAGTCCTGAAATGCCATACTAACTTGGAAGTGGCTGTCTTTGTGACTCTGCAGTGTTGTGTTGTTGTTGCAGCAACAGCAACAGCAACAGCAACAGCAGCAGTGGAGTGGCTCGCTTGGCCACCTCACCAGAGGTGCTAATGGTATTGACCACTTCAGTATAAGTTAGAGAAGGGCATAGCTGGAGCCGGCAGTAAACAACTCCAGACTGACATGTCAGGGTGACTGTTGGCTTGATTGCTTTCATTACTCACACACTGTCCAAAGTCAGACCTGCCAGCTTAGGACTGGCTCACATCTGCCAGGTTCTGCTATCAGCATCCCTGTGTATGAACAAATCTAGAAAAGCTGCAATAAGTGATGTAACTGCTGGTAATAAAACAGATCAAAGAGTTAAAATGAGATCTGACAGTTATTTTTGGGTTCCTATTTTGCTCATATACAGTATAATAGAGAAATAATAGCTAAAGAAACAAGTTTTTTGTTGCAAAGTATCGCTGTTGGAAAGGCTGCAAAGGAAAATGGAGCAAGGCTGTTGCATATGAAAAAAAGCCAAACAAAACAAAGACTCTCATCGAATATTCATCAATTCTGCTCCTCCACTCTGGCTTTAATAAGGAGAAAAACAAACCCAATCAGCCCCACATCAGCGGTTATGAACAACAATATAATCGCCACATTATATATGAAAAGTGAGAAATTATCATATCATTCACATCACTGCGATCCAGCAGCACCTACTGTGGCAACGGGAGAATATATGTAACCCTTCTGTTAAACACTGGCTTGTGTTTTTCTTTAATTTCGAATCAAAGCGATTTCATCAGCACGAGCACATTCATAAAAGATGATCCTGCATGGGAAATAATACAGAAAGGCTTTTTCATTACCTCCTCATCACATATAGATCAAACATTTATTACCCTTGATCAAACATTCATTACCTCCTGCATTAAAAAAAAAAGTAAGTAGACGTAGCTCATATTACTCATCGTCAACACTGGCTGCACTTTCATTAGCGGCACAGTTGTGTTGTCATCAACATTTTAAAGGACCAGTGTGTTGGATTAAGTGGCATCTAGCAATGAAGTGGCAGCAACCATTTGAATACAGCTCAGCCCTCCAAGCATGTAGGAGAAAATATGATGGCTGCTAAACTTGCAAAAAAACGGCAAAGTTCTGTTCTGTAGAAACATGGCCGTTCAAAATGGCAGCCTCTGTTAAAGAGGACCCTCTCCCTCTGTAGATAAAAACAGCTCATTCTACAACACAATAGTTCTTATTTTCAGGTGATTATACACTACTGAAAACACACCTATAATGGAATATTATATCAATTTGTATGTAAAGTCAAAGAAAAGCAACCATAACTGGATGTAGCTTTAAATCCAGTGTTTCATAGGTATTAAGGTCTACGTGCAGGAATCACAGGGTGCTCAGAGCTCTTGGAACCAGAAAAAACCCACTCAAGGGTTCACTTTCTTTCCCGTGTCAGTGTGTGACCCAAACAAAGCAGCTGTTTTGATCTCTTCAGACTAAACCTGGCCATTGGCATGTGTCATCCTTAGCTCCAGCTGTCGTTACCTATCTTCATCTCCCCTCTAACTGAGCAGATATCTCTCTCTTCCTCCATTTGCTCTACACCTGTTCTGTCCGTAACAATCCTGACTCGTGTTCGGTGCACTGAACTCAACAATCCTGCTGCAGAAACCTTGATGGCTGCGAGACATAAAGGGCGCTCATGAAGAATGGCATCTGGTTTGCACAGTATGGTCTTTTTATGTTAGCACCTGCAGACTTGATGTGATTGTTTCACTTTTCGATTGAGCTAAAAATGATCCCTGTAGCATTTTTGGGCTTACTGGGGAGAGACTGTAGACCTAATCAACCAGTAACCACTGTATATATGTTCCCCTAGGATAGGGAAATCTCCTCGTCTAAGAATTTAGAATACATTTAAAGTGAGGCTGCAGCAGCCCCTTTGGCTACAAATGGCAACTATATGACAAAAATTGGCATGTGTTTACTTTGTGTTTTACTTGATAAAACTACTAAAATGTTTATCTGTGACATGCTAAGACACAGTGTACATTTGCACACAAGAAAGGCTGTAGCATGTTTTATTAATTATGAATTCAGATTTTTATTTGTAATAGAAAGATAGTGTTTCTTATTTTCTCAAAAGTTACACTCCTTAAAACAAGATCCTGTAACTTTTATGCAACTTTTGTTGAGGGGCTAATGTTATCACACGTGACAATTAGCCTATGAGATAATAATTTTAATGTAAAATTAATGTAAAAATTAAATGTAGTTTAACAGTAGCACAAGTAAAGAGGAGTTAGTCCAAAAACTGACTCATTAATAACAGATGCACAGCAATATCTATCTGAAGTTGCAAACATTAGGTAACATTAGACACCATTAGCTACTATCCAGTGAAATAAACAACAAATGCAAGAATGGAATAAGGTTAAACTCAAGACACAAGACAAGACAGCTTGTGTGTGTTTATCAGCATGTGTGTGGGTAAAACCTGCGGCAACACAGAAAGGGAATTAAAAAAAAAAAAAAAAAGCATCATAGAGCAGTGGAGGCGTGTTTAGAGTGATGTAGCCGACACTCATAAAGACCTGCATAGTAAGTGCTCTTTATCATGACTCTTACTCTGAAAACACAGGGAGCCGGCGCAACCCAGACAGCACTGCCAGTCCCAATAACGTAAACATAATGAGTTGTAGTGTTTGGAGGCAACAACCAAGTGTTAGATTCTGCACCCTCCGCACCAGCTCGTGAGCCTCTCCCATCCTCTGGCCTTGAGCGTGGTTAGATAACACTGCATTAGATAACGGTGTGCGACTCTTAAGAAAATGCCTGTTGGCTTCTTTCACCAGACATTTCCAACGACAAGCTGGAAACAAGAAAACAAACAAAACTTATGATGAAAACTTGCTATGATTTGAATTCTTCTACGTCCTACTTTTATTCACCTTGCTGCAAAAAAAAAAAATAAAAAATAAGCCTAAAGACATGCTTGTTGTGGAGAGGAATACAATCTTGCAGTGAGTAACATGGCCCCAGCTAAAGAATACATGACCTCAATACGAGCTGCATGCAAGATACCATCAGGAAAAGAGCTTGTTTGGGTTCATGAAGTTAGACTTGCACACAAACTCCTCTGAGTTATACAGTCTAATAGTGAAAAATAAATCAATAATCTCATTTCACAGACAGCAATTTGCTTGCATTTTTCACCCAAGGAGGCGCATATACTTAAAATAGCTACTCGACTCTGCATTTAGGTAAAAACGTGTCTTTACATAATAATGGCTACTTCCTCCGTGGAGATGGTAAATCATAGCAGCTCGTAGACTCCCTGTTCCCTTTTTATGCAGATGACGACGCCGTCTGGGGAGACTGTCATTATGATGGGGATGGAGCGTTTGTGGTTTGATTGTGCAGGAGCTCTAGTTGTAATATGAAAGCATGGCTATGAGATAGAGAGTCCTTGGGTGCACAGCAGTTTAATAGTAGAGGGAGGCAGGGGGTGAATAGACACCAGGGCCAGGGAACGAATACAGCAGAGTGAAAGTTCAGGTAAAGGAGGAGGGCAAAGAAGAGACAGAGAGGTCTTGGGAGAGAAGGAGGCTACTAACAGTGAGAGAAAAGACACTGACAATGTGTGAGAGCGAGAGACAGAGAAAGTGGTAAGAGAGAAAGAAATAGGTTCAGTACTGCACCTTTCTGCAGACTCATGTCTACCATGCGAGGCTCGGCCAGCTCCAGGAAGAAGTTCTTGTTTTTCTCATACTCCTCATCGTCAATAATTTTCACGTGAATAACTTTGCTGCAAGAGGGAGAATAACAGGGGAGGGGGGGGGGGAGGAAGGGGGTGTGAAAGGAAAGGGACAGAGAAGGAGAGAGAGGGGGGGAGAGGGAGAGAGAAGAAGAGAAAGGTTAATTTGTGATGGAGGGACACAGGAAGTGCACTGTAAGTAGGATTAATAATCAGCATGGTAGAAAGGTTAGGAGGTGAAAGGTCAGCTTGATGTGGGCCGGCCTGTCTGTCACCGGCCACTCGACACACTCACTGGTTCCAGTGAGCTCACTGGCTGCCACGGGTGTCATGACAACCACATTTATCACGGCGTCAGATACAAGTGGAACGGAGGGGTGAAAAGCACTCCATAGCAGGGAGGATAAAAGAACACAATGAACTGAAAACAGCAGCATGTAATCAATCAGGTTGTAAAATGTGTAAACGGACATTTCACAAGGGCAAAAAGGTGAGTGAACGCTAAATGAAAGAAACTGTCGCTATCTAAATCGATTTTTATGGCTCGATGTTTCAGTCAGAACACTTTCAATGAGACGGCTGGCTGGACACTGTGAGGACTCCCTCCTCCTCTCCAGGTACAGAAGAGGCAGATAAGAGAGAAGCAGCTTATTGCTGAGTTTATTGCTCCGGTTTGAGGAGAACACCCCTTTAATGAAGTCAAATGTCTGGAGGGGTGAGGCTCTTTTCTCTGGGAAAAAGCTGCATGTGACATCATCTCACAGAAACAGCTCAATATGGCACCTCAGCCCCGGCGGCGTTCTTGCCACTGATCGCCTTAATTGATCTTTTTAAAGAGTTATTGACGAGTGCAGGCAGTTAAGTGGTCAGTAGGTACCCAGATGTCTCCGTGCCTCGCCATATCACGGCGGGAACTCCTCGAGGAATTGCTTTGTTGAATTCAATTGGACTCATGTAAACGACAACAAACTGACAATGCTGAAGACAAGTCATGACGCTCGCTGCATCCGCTCTCTTAGGCCTCAGAAAGCATTCCCTGCAAGCAGCAGACAAGTCAACAATAGTCGACAGCAGTGCAGCTAGCCCTGAAATAGGGATGGCATACTTTATTATGCGTCTGACATCTCATGGGAAGATGCTTTTCCTCTTTATCCGAGCAAAAATGCAATTTTTACACATGTTATTTAGGGAAAGTATTTGCAAAGCAGGAGTTCAGCTAATAAGATAAGTGGCAAGGAAAGCATTCATTATGGATAGCTGCTCATGTATCATGTATCGAGTCAAAAAGCATCTCGTTCCCTGACATCCCGCTGATGTACTTCCAGCACCGTGACATATAGTGGGGCTTGTGTCAGTCAAAGCACTGACACACACTTTCACACACATGCAAAAGCACAAGCTCTGTCTCTCATACACCCACACAAACTCAAACACACATATTTATACGCATACACACTGCATAAAACTATTAATCCTAGCATTTCTAGAGGAATTAAAATGTATTTCTATTGCTGCTGTAATGCATAGCTAAATCCCTTTCACTGGCCGGTGTACATGTAGTTCTGGATGTGAATCCGGCTCGCCGAGGGGGGAGTCGAGTATCTGAGATCCTGTTAGCACACTACATACAGCAGAACAATCCATCTCTCTTTCTCTCTCTTCATATCCCACCGGCAGGGCTTTCCTCAGATTGCTAGGCGAGATGTCTGCAGTGCTGCTGCCACCACCATCAGGAGTGAGGGGAGGAAGCACTGGAGTCTAATGGGCAAATGGGATCTGGCAAACACACAGCGCCTGGCCGGAGTAAGGAACAGTGCTCCGGCCTGACAAGCGTGTGCACACGGAGAAACCACAAATGTAGCCTCATCATTACTGTACCACCATGCACGCATGCAAAAAACAGCCACACACTTAACGACATGGCTGATTAACCTGCTAGTGGGGCCCTGGGGAAAAAATGTGCTGTTGGGCCTTTATTAAGCCCTGTGTTCCCTCCCCTTTCTGTGCAATGTGCACAGTGGCTTAATGTTACAATGATACCGTGTCCAACATTGGCTGTGTGGTCATTTGATTAAACACAGTACTCACCCTCTTTAAACTTGCAGTAATTAATGTTTTGGCTAATATGGGGCGGCACAAGAAACACTATAGACAAAATTGACCTATAATGACCTTAAGTTAATATGGCAAACATGTTAGCATGCTAGCAAGCAGTTACCTCTTTACACTTCCAGCAAATACTACAGAGTAACATATGTAGTCCACCTGGCAAATAGTCTTCTTTTAGCTCTGTTTATAGTCTCCACTAACTCGAAGAGAAATACATGTTTCTTTAGCAACTAATGTTCCACTATGTTCACCAGCTAGTTGCTAACTTTGTCTGTCTGGTGTTTCAGGTTGAGCAGAGAGTGAATAGCCGGTTTATCAAAGCTTTTTACTGAGAGCAGCTGCGTCCTGCATCTAGAAACGAGTGAACCAAAACAGTGAAGTTAGTGGCCATAAAAACCAAAACAATGAGCTGAAAGATGCTTAAAAAAAAAAGGAGAACTGTCTGTTGATAATTCTCTGCGGGTGTGTCACTACGAGTGATCCCTTTCACATTATACGTTGTCATTTAATCTATTACTAATATAAAATATTGATTAGAGCAGCTTTAAGATTTAAGATTGAGCAATAAAGTAGAGCCAACATTACGGCCTTCATCATGTCAATTGATAGTTGTGCTTTAGTGGTTCAAATTGCCAAATAACCTTTCCATTAAACCAGTTGATGCACAGCTTTTAAGGCCCCTGGAGTTCTGGGATCCTGGGGCAGTTGCCTGCTAACTAACTTAAAATAGTAACAATACTGTAGTGTAAATCAACACTTTTGAAACAAGCTTATTGTAAAAATCTAATTAGATTTGATTGTGTGCCAGTTTTGGTAATATGACAAGGGACTTATGGAAGTCAATAAAAACAATCATGTAATAATAAATGTCATGTTAGCATCACGGAAACATTTGAGCAGTTATGCAGTTTACTGCACAGTTGTGTGAAATTTCTCTGGAGCATGGCAACATAAATTAACTTGTCAGAAACATTTTACACTGGTGATCCTCCGCACCAAGACTGTCTCATTAATGAGTCCTTACAATATACAGCAAGCTAATAGAGTTGCTGTGGTAATGACAGTGTTGTGACAGATTGTAGTGATAGAAAAAATGCAAAAACATGATAAAACTGCATATTTTGTTCATGTCTGACTCTGCAAAGTTTGATTTTCTGTACATTTGAGTACATTGTGAAAGTTTAATGTTTGTGTTAAAAATAAAAATACTGAAAAGGCTAGAGAAAACATGACATAAACACAGCCTTAATTAGCATCTCATTCATAAATATAATGGTACAGCTATCAGGACAGAAATAAGTCTTTGTCATGAGTTTGATGGTTTCTGTGGTCAAAATTCCACCTCATCTTCTTGCACACAAACAATCATAAGCTATGTTCTGTATTTGTCACGTACATCTATATCCTATACAAATACAAAGTCGACCCCTTTTTCTTATTCACATCAGACCACAATGACACCCAGACACACATGCAACTGCTAAAGAATACACATGCACAAATACACACGCCTTCACACACACACAACATGAACGTAATCACACATGTGGAGCAGTGCATGAGGAACATTAAGCAACATTTGCATTTGTCTATGACGAACATCAATAATTCATCTATCTATCCCAACATCTGGCATCAGCCGCTGTGGAAGCTGCAAAAAGCCACTCTGAGCGTAGCAGGATTTTGTGCTTGTGTGTGTATGTGTGTGCATGTGTGTGTGGAGTGATAGGGATACAATCAAACACCTGCTGTTCACACAAACACAAATCACAGTGCAGTGTTTACAGGGACTGTCCTGCTGCTGGTGCAGTGGATGGTGGCGTAATATGAATGGTTTCACTGTGGTGTGTTGACAGAAAAGACACAGAGGGTGTGACGGTGCGCGGCAGACGGCGTGTTCACATACGCACACACTGACTCACAGGTATGTGCATGCATGCTCACACATCTCCCCACTGTGCTGTTTTTATTTACGGTGTCTTGATATGGTTTTTTTTTGTGCCTGAGCTGCTGTGATATTGGTTCTTTTAGAGGCATAACCAGGGGCAAAATGGGAAGGGAGTGCCCCCCCATTTGAGAGTATTTAGTCTTAAATAATCTCCTCATTATTATATTGTTAGGTTGCAAAATTTTAAAAGTCTTTATAGTCAATCAATGATTAAACTGGAATCATTATAAATTATAATCAATAAAATGTCATGCCAATCCTATTACTTCCCCTGTTGTTCCGACTTCCAAAAAAGAAAGTTAAAAAGTTCTATTCCTCCTTTTTGTGGGGACCCCTACAACCCACTCAGTCAGTACTTAACACTCTCATCTGACTCCCAGCAAGAAAGTCAATAAGTATTAATTAAGTAAATATTTCCCAAACTGTTCAAGTGTTCCTTTATGGATGCTATGCGTATGCATTGAGAACCAATGCCATAAGTACCATTAATTGTTACTTCTTGTTGCAGAGAAGATGCAGCTCTTCTCTCTTCCTCTCTGCTAAGCATATTTACGTTGAAGGATAAAATATAATATGAGCAGTAAAACTCCAATATGAAATTCAACACAATAACTGAACATAAGTTTGAAACTAGAATCTTTTATGGCATAAAGAAATCTCCCTTTGTGCTGTGAAGAAATCCAGTACACTAGAGAAAAAACCCTCAAAATCCAACCGGCAGGAAAGTAAAAAATAAGTACAAAAAGATGTTGGTTTTTTCACCAGTGTTCCACTTTTTTAATCTGTATTACATTAATGTGTCAAATTGAATGTGATGATGATTTATCGATGCTATCATGCTAGACATAGCAGCCTTAAGTTGAGTATTAGTGTGGGAAGTGCCACTGGGTAATGACAGGCGATTAGAGGGTTCACACCTCCGCTGCACTGGGCTGCCTGAAGCCAGCGGCCTCTGCCATCCCCCAAGTCCAGAGCAGATGGAAGAAGGGAAAGAAGAGATGAAAACAGTGAAGGGAGTGAGACATGAAAGTGGAGGTGGTGCAGGGAGCGAGAGAGAGATGGAGAGGCAGATGCAGGGTGTCTCTTTCTCCCTCTGTTCCGCGGCCAAAAACCACACTGCGGCTGAAATTTGCTTTAGCTGCCCGCCTCCTCTCCATTTTTCCAATGCCTCTTCTTTGACAGCAGATTTACTGTTTTGGTCTCCTCTCTGGCTTTCTTTCCACAAACACTAAATAATACTGTGTAACCACTAGAAGTGTGAAACCACTATGGTGGAGTAACACATCAGAGGAAGTGATATGTGATATGTGTTATATCCAATCTCCACTTCAAGATTTTGTCTTCTCTGTTGGTGCAGGCTGACCCTCAAATCGCTTAGCTTTTACTCTGCAAAGCCCTTCCTTTTCTGTGAAGATTTTCACAAAAACTAGGAAGACTTATGTACTCCAGGCTAGAGCAGGAGCAGCAGCTAAAAGTGCTGCAATTAAATACGACCTTTCTTTTCTCTCTCCCTGGTCCTCTGTAGAAAACACCTGCTGCCACCGACCCAGGCCCTGGGCTTTCTGGTTTGAACTAAACACAACCTTTCCACATTCTCTTGAAACTTTCCTTCTTCCCTCTTCTCTTTCCTTAATCTACTGAGTGCTTTTCAGTTGCTTTTCACCCTCACGCAAGAGTGCATTTAACCACTGCTAAAGCACGTGTGGGGGGACTGAAGCATGGGTTTTAAACAGCACACATTACTTTCACTTCACTGCAGTATGGAGGACTTGATGGTGCCAGAATTACGAGGAGTTCCTAAAAAGTTTTAGTAGAAAACATCCCCTGCATCTTGCTAGAAGTAAACAAGCCTGAACAGAGGCCAGCAAATGAATAATAGAAAAGAAAACTTGACATGAAACAATACTGAGAATCATCAAAAACAGTCTTTGCAACCATTCAATCTCCTACATCATTTCAGCCTAGTCAGATCAACTCCTCCATTCAAAATCCCAAATAAAGTCAAGCCAATAAAGACAGGAAGAGGACAAGGGGAGAAAAAAAGGCCCCAGTGCCTCATGGGAAATCAGTGCCTTAATTAAGCAGGCCTGGTTTCTGTCACCAAGCGCAGGGATTATGTGCCTCGCTCATTATAGTCCTGATTATTGCTTTTCCCTAGCAATCACAGAAAAAAGCCAGTAAACACATTTGTCAATGATTTCTTGCCAATCTGATGACAAACTCACATCAGATTTAATATTCCACATCCACAAGGCCCTTCCACCCCTCATCGCCATCTCCTTTCTCTCCATATCTACTTTATTTCTTTTCATCCAGTGAGGCAAACAAATAAAAAGCATACTTGAACTGACAAAGAGCTAAAACCTTTATAAAGAAGGAAGTAAAATCCCCATCGAAGTGGTGACTGACCTGCTGAAGTCAGACATCAATATTACATAAACCAAACAAAAATGAGTCACGCAATCACACAAAACTCTCCACTCGGCCTCTTGCAAATTTACTGGCCAGGCTTGAGCCAGATGCAGTAGCTGTGATTGCGAGTTGTTTAAGGCAAATGCACGAGAGTTAGTGCAACAGTGCCAGATGCTATTTGAATAATACATGTCTGCCAAAGTGAGTCCCAGTTTGGACACTCACTCCAGAAAGAGAAAGCAAGAGATGTATGTTCACAAATTTACAAATATGCAAGACCTGATGTAAGTATACCTTGTTATATTCAATCAGCCTTGTACTGAGAGAGACAATCTTTCATCCAGAGGACCTAAATTCAAGCCCCCGTTTTGGTAGTATCCTCCCTGCTGAAGTGTCCTTGAGCAGCTCATGAAGGGAAGCAATTTTAGAAGTTGTTTTTTTCTAGAGAGATTAATTTGTGAGCTGTTTATGCACTAGAGTTAGAACAAATGAATCAATTCGCAATCACTCCTGTTTTGTACTGTCCGATCAGATGGCAGACAGGACTTGATTTAGTGAAATAAGAAAAATGGAAGACACACACAAAATGTAGCTGGTAATGATGATGAATTAGTGACATTAACATTAATTAAATTAAATAACAAGCATTCACTACAAAAGAGAAAACAGCCGGCACATGTTGATTTAAGGCTACACTGCAAATTTCTTGGAACTTTTTGACGTGATGTTTAGTAGAATTAAGTTAATATAGAAGAAGGAAAACTTCGTAAGTCTAAAAACAGCCTGGCAGGTGAAAGTCATGTCCTTAACTCCTTCATCCACAATTACTTTCATGCTAGACTTTCCTAACCAATCCTAGCATTAATCCAAGCATTTATAGGATTGCATGTTAATTGATAAGGAAAATAATCATTAGTTGCAGCCCCACATTGAGCTAAACTCTGAATTCACTGTGCCTCTGATCTTGGTTTCTTTCTGCCTGATTTGGCTCTCAAAGCGAACATATATACATTCTGCTGGCTTCAGAACAACCAGTTAGAAACCAACGGTTGATGGCACATTCACCTTGTCCACTATTATTTACTGTCAGTGGTTTCAAAAAAAGAAAAAAAGGCCTTCAGCCTGAGCAATCGACCCCTAAATCGCTACGAGCTCAAGGGACACAGAGCTGTAGTTGACTGTGGAGGAAGGGTGAAGGGTCACGGCGACATACTGATCAATAAAGTATTATATGACTTTACAATATCAGTTAGAGGACATAGGCGGTGGATGTCTCTCATCAGTGGCAGATACACACATAAACACGCAGATACACAAAACCAGATGGATGGGTGAACCCTCGCAGTGAGATGTGTGCTCCTTCGACTGACGGACGTGTAACTCATGATGAGAGCTCACAGCGAGGACCCAGCCAGGTTTATTAATACCGTTGCTAAGAGGAGTCATGGGTAGTCACGAAGCTGGACAAGGAGTCAAATTATCCGAATTCCGAGGCAGGACTGCAGCTGTCCCTCCTCGGCCCTCTCACCTTCTTCAACACAGCCTTGTGGTCTTACACAACCTGCATGCCTCTCCGTGGGAACAGTAAATCTCTCATTTAGCTTACCTAGTGGGCAGCTGGTCAGATTACAGCGTGTTAGATTTAAGAGTGGAGGAGCATGATCAAATGTGCCCTCGGTGACAAGATACCCTCCCTGATCCCATGGATCTCTCACATTCTCAGGTCTAGGACTGGAATATCTAATGCACCCGACCCGCTCTCATTTGCTGCTCTCGCTCTCACTTGTTGTCATGGATACAAAACCCCTTTCACCAGCCCAGCTCCCTCTCTAAATGCGACACATGACACACGACCACTTTCCGTAAAACTTCAACCTTTTCCATTCATTTCTATTCATTCGGCTGCACCGAGCTAAGGAGCACAATGAAACTGTCCCTGGAGGGAATAAAGTGTCCTAACAGGTTTACCTCTGTCTGCTGACACACAGTCTATTACTTCATCTGCACGCTTCTCTGACAAACCCACGCACATAAACCTCAGCCTCTGATGCTGGTGGAGGAAGGGACGACCAGGAGATCACACAGTGGCAGCTCGCTTCCTGTGTCCTGTCAGATTACACACTGGGACTCCAGCCCTTAAACCCATTGTCCAAACACGCCAATAACACTAGAGAAAGGCTGTGCATATACCTCTTTTGTGCTGCAACTGTAACTCTCCCCTTGTACAACAGGGACATCCCTTTCGCCCCAAAGATGGATAATGGTGAACAACAAAGGGATGCAGAGGATAAAGCCCTCTCAGCCCTGCAGATAGCTGTCACCTGCAGTCATGAGTCTGTGTCCTGATTTGGATCAACAAAACTATGTTCAACACGGACTACAGCCCCAGTTGGCTTGATATTTTTGTGTTGTGTTGTAATGATTAGTAATTAATAACTCATTAGATGACTGGTAGAGAATTAATCAACAAAAAGTTTAGATATTTAAGTAATTGTTTCAGTTGTTTATCAAGTACATTTAATTCATTCTTGCTTCTTAAATGTGAGGATTTGCTAATTCCCCCTTATTATTGTCAACTAAATCTTTTTGGGATTTGGTTGTTGGTCTGGTTCTGGAAAATTGTGATAAGCACACTATTTTATGTGCTTTTACACAATTTAATTAAACAATTGAATAAATAAAAATAAAACTGAAAGATTAATCTTTAATTGAAAATTGAAAATTGCAGATGTAACGCAGCAATGTGACAATAGAAGGCGGAGAAGAAGAAGACTGCTACCATGTAAACATGGATTTAAACAATGTAGGTTTCAAAAATCTGCTCTGCAAATATTTTTTAGAAGAAGTGAATGCATTCAACTCCTCAAGGATACACACAATGTGTTTTGGTGAGAAACACTGAATGTACATGAACTTTGTTTACAAGAAAACAGAGCAAACTTTAGGCTATATAACAAGGAGGTCTTTGGATTATTATTTATATTATTCTAAAAAGAATTATGACATTCCTTAGTAGATATGAGTATTAACCACAATTTTTTGTAATTTTATTTTCTTTATTTGTTAATAAAATTTAAAACTTGATGCAACAATTATTAATCAAAAGAAAATGTATTTATTTTGATAAATAAATTCAATAGTTTTTTTTGTTTGTTTTTTTAGGTTAACAATACCGGATACTTTTATATCACATCAGTAGAATAGTCATAATGAAAATAATCATTGCAGCCCTAGCTCACTTTTGTATGATTCCCTAGGCTGAACTCTAAAAACTCATACTTTGTAGCAAATACCTCCTATCTGAAATGAAGGTTCGATCATACACTAACAATTAAACTAGACTTAAACTAGAACAAGCGGGCCAGAGTACGAATTTTCGACAGAAAAGAGCGAAACAGAGAGCTCTGTGAAACCAGGAATACTAAAGACATGGGGGACATGGTTGAGAATAAAATGTACTTTCTAGAGAGGCAAGAGACTGTCACTGATCTAAACAGAGAGGCCTGGCCGGGGGGGGGGGTAGAGTTGGTCGGTTTCACTTGTCATGCACCCTTGCAACACAGTCTCCATAAAAACATACTGACTGCCAGCGCTGAAGGAGAAAAAGACAAAAGGAGAAGATGAAAAAAGGGAGAGGACACTCAAAGGTAAGGGAGAGGACGGTGGGAGCAATTGAAAAAACAGACAGCCATGCTCCATATTTTCTGAGCCAAGAGCAAGGCAAGCAGGAGGAGGGAAAAAAGTGAGCTATATTTTTTGGGATGTCTGGAGCGAGCCCAAAGGTCCTCCTCTACAAGGACACAATGCAATAAAACACTCAGAGATGAAGTGTCTGATAGGGGGCGACAAGAGAGGGAGAAGAGGAAGAGAGAGAAGTAATAGAAGATGCAGTCAGGCCTCCAGAATGAAAGCTAGAGCTGAACCCTGGTGGGGGTGAAGGAGATAGTTGGGCTGAGGGCAAGAAATGCACAAGGGCTATTCTGGGTGTCGGGCATGGGTCCGTGACAACTTAGAGAGTCGGAGCTGGCCAAGTCAAACTGCCTGCAGCCAAATGACAAACACCATCATATATGAATGACTTGGGAGAACGACAAGCTCCCCTTTGTGTCAGGGAACAGTAAATCTTAGAAATATAATGCACTAAAATAATAAAACATAACCCTTCTTGTCATGTATAGAAACAAGACAAACTGTTGAAGCTCCAGAAATAGAAAGCTGGCTGTGAGTGTCATGTTCTGGACTGTAGGTCTGTTTGTGTGACCAAGGGCTTTACAAATTCTTTTTGGGTGGGAATTTTCCAATAAAACACTTAAATTTAACCCCTCCATTTAGCATTTATAAGCAGTGTTTGAACATTTAATAATAATTCATTCTATGTATCAATGTATTTATCACCAACTACTACACACCTTCTGTGAATCAGTAACTGGAGCCGGTTGAATTAATATGGGTTAAGTCACTAGTCACTAGTTGTGACTAAATGTTTATATCCAGAAACTGACAGGTGTGCTGTGTAGCTAACTGAGCTAATTAACCAACTAAACAAATATTAGCTTGCTAAAATATATGAATATAATTAGATTAAAGAGTAAAAGAGGCATTAAATAAAATAAAAAATAAATAAAACACTAAAAATAACAAAGCATTTATTATATGAATCATATATAATAATGATGTGCTTATTACAAGAATGTTTATCACATTTATTCATTATTAATTTATTCATAAATACTTCAGTTAAGATTGTCAAGCCATAATACAAAGTCAAGAAGGAACCTTTAAGCTCAACCTCTTCATACGTTCTGAAACCCCCTTATTGATTTGAACATTTAAAAACAGTTATGAAGTGTCTCATAAGTGACTGTAAGGCCTGGGTTAAGTTAGAGAGGAAGTAGCTTGAATTACATGTTTTCCAACCTCGAGCTGTTTCACTGGAAGACGGCCGTCACAGAAAGAGAGAGATGCAATAATCATTTAAATATGGGCATAACGGACAGACTTTCCTGGAAGGCATTCATAGTGTTTCACTATGGATATATCTTCTCAGACTTTATTTCTTAAGAACTTTATTTCTGCTTCTTAGTTTCTAACAGAAGAGTGAATTAAACTTTATGTGGCTTCAGGTCTTCAAGTCTCGAACATTCTGGTTGATTTCTAAATCATATATACCCCATATATACGTCACGCTGTCCTACAAGCTCTATTTGAACGGTAATAACTTTAACATATTCTCCCCATTCATTAGCCTTGAAGCCCTATCAGCTACTTTCATGGATTTATTTCATTCAACGCTTTTTATGTAAAGATACAGCAATGCTCTACACCGTGTAACATCGTGGCTGAAGAACTTTTTCACTCTGCCGAAATGGTACAGTGGCTGATTTCACTAATTAATTACTTTTTTCTGGTTGAAGGTGTGGTAATCAGTTAAATGAGCTGCTGTTGTGTTTGGCTGGAATATAAATTTGCAGACCATTGAGCCTCAATTCCACCTGATTAAGAATCACTTCTCCACACTGTTGTGGTCAGTATCACAGTTGTCAGACTAGATAAAAGGTAGCCGGTTGTCTCATTCTTCATTCTAGCTCCAATCTTTCATTGAAATTGACCATAACTGTCTATGAAACATTACTGTACCGAGATATTTGACCTCCACTGCACAAATCATAATTTACAAAGCAAACATAAAGGTCACGATGTCCAGAGAGGCTAAATGTGGTACATTATTGATGCCTGTGCAGAAATACTCTTTTTACTTCCTCTTCAGGGAGGACACAGTACAGGGTCAGCTGCGGACAACACTACAAGTGATGGTGGGAAATTGGTGACTTTCTCAAAGAGACTCAAGATGTTTTTCTGCAAAGCTCATTGCTTTGTTTTGTGCCAATCTTCACAAAAAATAGACAGATTTTTAAACATTTTAACCCAGATTGTAAACCCAAAAGTTATGCTTTGTGCTGCAAGAAGACACTGAACACAATTCACAGTTAAAAAAACTAGCATGTTCCTGGCTTGCTAGCGTGTTAGCTCTTAGCTCATCTGTTACAGTAGGTCACAAACTAGCCCTGCAATGTCATAAAGCCTCTAGCACCACCTATTTCGTGAGCATGCTAAGATTAACTTCATTGTGCCCCTTTCTGGTGTGACCAAGCCCATTCATCAGTCCTAAACCTGGATCATCAAGTTAAATTAAATTACTAGGCCACCCTGTCATCATAAAAAACTATATTCAGTACCTGTTCTGTGTAAATTAAATCTTTCTATTTTGCTTTTCAGAAGACGTGGCCAGCTGACCAACCCACGGCACATGTTTGAAGCTTCAGGCATCCTTTCTTCCACTCTGCCCTGCACGTTGGTTTTACTACAGTACACATGCCTCTATTATTACTGCATTTGCAGACAGGAACAGAGGAGGGAAATGAAAATAAAAAACACAGCATCACGCCTCAGTGAATCTCTAATCAAGCAACAGAAAGCACATTCATGAGAGGGAGTACGTGTGAGTTGGTGCAAATGTTCTTGTGCATTATGTCTTTTTATGCATTCTGTGGATTTCACCACTTGTACTGTTACAGTGCAGCAGATGTGGAGGAGGGGTTGGAGTGTTACTCTAAGTGTATGCATGTGTGCTATTGTACTTCTGTCTTTGTGAGGACCATTTCAGTTTTAGACCTTGAGAGTGAGGACATTTTGAAAAGTGAGGACATTTGGGCTAGCGCTTACTTATTCAAAGGCCTGTTTGAATGTTAGTGACATGGTCATGTCATGTCGGAGTTAATTACCAGTTCCTGACTCATAAATAGCATTTATGTCAGCCAATTTGTAAATCTGACTGGGAAACCTCTAATAAAGCTAATAATAATAAGCTCTAATAAAAAAAACTGTAAACCAAACAAACATGGATGCCAAAGTCCATTGTTTAAGGTAATTAAACTATATTTGATGGATATAGCACTATATTGTCAACAAACCCTCAAACTGTCGACAATGTGAACAAGTTGTAAACACTGGCATCTTTCCCATCTCGTTTACAACCATTACAGTTGACAGACTGACTTCTTGTTTAATTTTTACCTACTTACTTTAGTATGCACATTTTCCTGTGCAGCGTGGGATTATTTCCAACATTTTGGTGCCCTCACTTTCAGTTTTGCCTCCAGGTAAAGATTTTTGCCCGCTTACAATCACAAGGGCTGCAAGATCAACATGAATGTGTTTGAATGGTCACAATATAATTACTGTGGTCGGAAATAAGAAGAAACTCAACAAAATAGTATATATTTTTTAAGACATTTCTTTAATCTTTTTTTTCCTTGCAACATATATTATAGTTTTACCTCTGCAGGCCTCAAAAACGATTCAAATAAAACAATCTGAGAAGAGAAAATCACTTTCCAACTGCCTACAACTCATAGACTCGCACCCTCCGGTGAGTGGTTGAGGTAAACATAACATTGCTTTATATTGTGTCGATAAGGGTCCTCACAAGAACCGAAAAGGATTAGTGTGTGTCAATGTACATGTGGATGTATGATTGGTTGGCAGTGGGGGGTGCATTTGATTTGCTGCAGAGACAGAAAGACATCACTGATTGAGAAGTGGATGGCATAGGAAAGAGGCATACAGTTCTAAAAATAGTCAGGGACATGGATTTTCTCTGGAGGGGGCTGTGAGACTGTGTGTTTGTGTGTGTGTGTGTGTGTGTATGCCAGCCAGAGACCTCGACTTCTCTGACATTTAATGGCTACAAATATACATACATAATACAGCCACACACATTAAAACACACTGACACCAACACTTTAAAAACACACCATGAAATTATGATCACTATTCACAGCCTGAGGTCCTGTGCACACAATGCTCCCGTACACGCTCCACAGTACACATACATATCAAGCCCACAGCTAGGTTTTACACTGCAATTCTCTACAGAACATCACAGTTTCCCAACCTTAGGGCTGGCAACCAATGTAGTGTCTTCTGATGTTAAAATGGGTCCCTTGATAAATTCCTAATTATACAGAAATGACTGTGGAACGTCTTCCAATGGCCTTTGGGCTGCATAGAACTGCTATAAACGTCACATGGCTTGCCAATGAATTTCCATTGACCAGCTTATGAGAGCTCATTTCTGTCCTCTGCAGGATTAAAACTCTGAACGTAGTCTCAAGGCTCAACCTAAACATTTTCCTATATAGTTACTGGGGTCAAAGGAATTGTCTGGCCTTAATACAGGGCTGCTTGCCAAAAACTACGGTTGCTTAATGCTTAACATTAATTTAAACCCCTGCTGTTCACTCCTGAAACTGTAGACCTGTGTGGCAAGCAGGTGCAAGATTGACTGTTGCGTCAGCAGGCAAAGGGGTTGGGTGGAGGAATGGGGTGTTAACAACAAGGTTAACCTTCTCTGAATCAATCTTGCTCTATATTATATATATTCTACTCCCAGTAGGTGCTGAGAACCCGCAGGAAGAAAAGAAATCATGTTAGAGGCTGAGGGAGAAAGGCTGCAAAGACTGTTGGGTTTGTCCCTGGGAGAGGATGCACTAGAGGTAGTTTGGTTTTATATAAATTCTTTTTCCACTAAATATTTACACACATAGGCCCGACACACTCACAGAGGGTCTTAATGTGGAGAGATGGTGGACAGATGGGCTGCCACGTAGCAGTGCCCAGGGAGCAGTTAGAGGTTTGGTACCTCGGCAGTGCCCAGGAGGTGAACTGGTACCTCTCCAGCTACCAGTCCACACTCCATACTGTGGTCCTTGCTGGACTTTTATATGGGTAACAATTCCTCTGAATGGAAGTCCAAATAGTGCATCATTTTAGACACATTTTCTGAATATATCACATTATAAAAATACGTATTTGGTACCTTTAGAAACTTTGTGATCAATTCAATTTAATTTTATTTGTATAGCGCCAATTTCATAACAGAAAGTTATCTCAGGACCACTTTTCAAATAGAGCAGAGGTCTAGGACCGAACTCCTTCATAACATTTACAGAGACCCAACATTACCACCATGAGCAAGCCTTTGGCGACGGGGGGGGCAAGGAAAAACTGCCTGTTAAAAGGCAGAAACCTGGGACAGACCCTTCAGCTATAGGTGGGTGGTCGTCTGCCTTATCAAAAAACAAATCAGGACAAAATTTTGTGGCTTTGAAAATGTTTGACATGGGGTCTAGAGCGCTTGCCAAGGCCTGCAAGACACAAAACAGAGGGTCACGTGACTGATGGATCCAGTCAAGCTAACAATGGTGCCAGCAGCTAATATGCTAACATGTTCACTGTCCACTAACCATCATTGGCTGTGAGGATATATTATTTATTGGGTTTTTATAAAAACATTAAAGTGGTGGCAGTTCACAATAAAATCACTTCAAATAGTGTTGTGTTTTTGTTAAAATAATATTGTGTTAGATGAGTTCTTTTTTTAATAATCAGATAATAAGTAACACAAAAAAAAAAACACACCAACTGTCTTACTTACTACCAAGTGTCCCATTAACTGAAAATATGCAGAGAAATGGGGAAATCTGGACACCAAATAACACTGTTGTTGAATTAGGATGTTTTCTGGTTATTGACCAGAAATTGACCTTATATACTGATCACTGTCTTCACTTCATAGCATCACAGCCTACATTTTGTACACTAACACATATTCAATTCCCTTCACACATCCACCTTACATGTACACTGTACATCTGACAGCTCCCTTGACACATTACACCTTTCTTAATGCAGTGAAGGATGCTTGCACACTCACACGCAGAAGAAACATTGCTGCATGGTGTATTCCCAGCTTGCACACACACATACACACACACAAATATATATTTATACACACACGTAATGACAGGGAAAAGAGGGAGGGGGTGCAGAGCAGTAACAGGAGAGGAAAGCGCTGAGATAAGCCAGGAGAGGAGGATGATTCGACATGTAAGGGAGGAACTCTCCTCCATCGCAGCGTATGTCCTCCAGTCTCTGATGAGATTATTGGACCGCTCCTCCCTCCCTCCTGGCCCTCCGCTGTGTTGTCTTAAAAAGATTAACCACACTATTGTCTCTGCCAATAATGACGGGATAAAAGGGCCACTGCCTCACAGGGAAAGTTGAAATGCTCAGCGCTAATTCCATCCCATGGAGCGTGTTGCCATCATCCGTCCTCACGAATCCTCATTACCATTAGCTAACAGTGCAGGAGATCGGATTGGACGCTGGAGTCATGCAATCTGTCCACCAAGCACAGACCTAGGGGGAATTTTGTAGTGTTTTACCTCTTTAGGAAAGGCAGGGGCCTTGTAGCTTATCATTATCAGCAGGTGCAAGCAGTTGACAGACAACAGCGTTACCGGAAACTGAGGCTGATTAAAAATAATGAGCTACATGGGCTGATAAGCTACTGATATCATGAACCTTCATCACAGCTTATCATAATGCCATGTCAAATCAGTAACATTTCAGTTCACAATCGAGATCTATCCGCCTCTGGACAAAACATCTCACATGAGCATAGTCTCATCTAAGCAGACACATTGTATGCAACATCCTCAACTAACCCTCATAGGCATGTTTAGTGTTTTTGTCTCTGCATGTGTGTAAAAATGTATCATGAAATGTTTATTGATAATTAAATTATATGGAATTTTATTTTAATGTTATACTGGCAACAACTGAAGTCAGTAGCAATTTACAATTTGGGTTTAATTCTTGTAGTTTAATTAATCATTTCTACTGGCACTAATAACATTGTTTTAACCATATTAATAGCTGAGATCTGGGAATGTGGAAAGACTTAATAGGACACAAGCATGATGATCCAAACTTTTTTTTTCACTACTATTTGGAAAAAAAACCCCAGTGACGATAGAGAACAGAGAGAGAAAAAGAGAGGGGGACATCAAACAAAAAGTCAAACTGGCACTGAAAAAGGATCTGTATCTGGAAAGATCCAATGGTATACAAGTTTATGGTTCTGTATCAAGATCTGTACATACAAAATATTATATAATATCATATATTATATTAAAATAAAAATAGAATTTGTCAAAGATCCAGTCTGTAATGTTCTGCATACTATCTGTATCTGTCCGTATACAAACATATCACCAGAGGATTGTACCGTATTTTTGTACATTTATTCCAGTGTGGTTTGCAGTCATATGACATGCATCCTAACCATTAGGCCCCAATTAAGTTTTTAAACAAGCCACGTGGTTGGGGGAAGATTCTCCCAATTTACCTAAAAGGCCTCTAAAATCACTCGGACGTGATTTGTGAACTTTTCAAGCAGTTCTCTAAAGTCTTCTGACCAGAGCTTGGTGTCTCCCTCGGTCAAAACTAAAAAAATATGGCTGACCGAGCTTTCGCCCTGGTGGCCCTAAGGCTCTAGACAGCCTCCCTATGGACATCAGAGCAGTCAGTGCTTTCTCTAGAGAGCTGTCGAACTTTACCTACTAACTTTCAGTACTTGTAAACATCCTTTACAGGCTAACTTCCTGGTCACCGTTTTCGTCTGCGATGAGGAATTTCTGGGTGCATTCACTTTCAGGTTTACATCCAAACAAAGCTAATTTAAATAAACTACTGGCACTGACAACCTGTACAACCAACCGACCACTTGTGCTTGGTGCAACAGAAATGCTAGCCAGAGCCACAAAAATAACACCCATGTAGTAATAAGCTACTATGTTCGTTTCAGAGCACTAGCTAAATGCAAAATATGTCAAATGTACATTGACCTAAAAGTTTCTGTGGGATTCCCAGATATCTAGCACAAAGCCCAGTTGTTCATCTGCTCTGTCACTCCTCAGTGTAGATCCACTGCTAATTCTGAGCATTAAAGCCTTTCGACACGCTCCCCATTGCTGCTGTTAAATGGAAAATGCACTGAAAGGCTAGCTGGTGTGCAGTGAGACATGTAGAAGGAATGTGCAGAGGGCAGGGAGTCACAGTGGAGGAAGTGAGGGGTGGTGAAGAGGTCTAATGCTGCTCTCCGACGAAGATCAGTCAGCAAGTCAGCCAGTCAGTCAGAGGGGCCTCTGGTCTCACAGTCGAGGAGCATTTAAGTCCTCTGGTACAGAGAGGAGAAGGCACAAATGGTAGGAGAGATGGAGGCGGGGGAAGAATCAGTGGGAACTAAAACCATCGATCCGGTCCTCCATCACTCTCCTCACTCACTGTGACATTTGTTGAAAACCTCTCGAGGACAGGTTCTACAGCTGAACATGCCTATTCAATTAAGATGCCTGCCTGGTCTTTCGTTTTCATTCGCCTCTGTTATTCCTTTAACATATCCTATCTTCATCTCTCTATCCCTGCATCTTCTGAGTTCGACTCTTTACTATTGAATAGTCCCAACTGAACTCAGGAACTAAGAGTCCCTTTTGTACATTGCTGTTTATGTTATAGAGATTTACCTTTTTTAAAATAAAAGACAATAATACATATTCAACTGTTTTTGTAATTTTCTCTTGGGGGTACCAATGGGACTGGATGTTGTAAACAAGATGGTCTTTTCAAATTGGGTGACAAACATTTGAGGGTTTTCTGTTGAAACAATCAGTAAACAAAGTTATGTTTTAGTTTTTCTCTCTCTGCTCTCCCTCAGTCACCCAATCTCGTCATCTTGCTCTTTTTAGAACAATTAATAAGTCTACTTCATTGGTTTACTTAAAAGAATAATTTAACACTTTGGGACACAAGTTTATTTGCTTTATCTCCAAGAGATGAGAAGATCGATACCACTGAACTCTAGAGGTAGGAGATGATTAGCCTAGCTTAGCATAAAAACTGGAAGCAGGTGGAAACAGCAAGTCTGGCTCAAAAATACTGCCAGAGAGGAGAGGAGTTTCATAGTGTCACTATTTCTTGATGAAACAATTCATCCATCCTCTCCATACTATGCAGCGTATCTACTGGTCTCTGTGGCGACAAGACTCCAAGTCAGTTGTCTGCCAGTTCCTCCCCCTTATGCATGGATTATATTATTGACATACACAGTGTTAATTAGTAAGCTTTAGAAGTGGATTTTTGAGCCAGGTTAGCTGTTTTCTCCTGCTTCCATTCTTACGCTAACCTAGGCTAATCACCTCCCGGCTCTAGATCTATCTTAATGCAGTGGTTTCATTCACAAAAAAAGTTATTTCTGTTCCATTCTTCCATTTCTTCATGAATAACCATTATAAGATAGTTCAGTGCTTGCTTGCATAACTTGCTTGACTATTTAGTGATGGTGAGTGCTGCAAAATTGGCCCCCATAGTTCCTGGGGCATTATGAAGAACTACCCCCTGAGGAGAGACTTTCTATGGGGCAACAACTAAATTTAGGGTACTCTCCAGTAAAATGTTTAATTCCTGAGTCCCTAAAAGGCCTCCTGTGTTCCTGGAAAAACTACTGATGTTGAAAAGTGCAATCTGCCTCTTATTGTTTCAGTTACAGCATTGGGAGGTCGCTCTTTTCTGCATAAATTTATCCTCATGGTACTCAAGCAGCCTCCCACCCATGGCGCAAGTTAAAGTAACACTAGAAGTTTTTGCAAGTACTATCTGACCCAGGTCTGACTCCTTTCCATATTCATCCTCCTCCCCTACTGTTTGAGCTAATCCCTCTTTACAGTATGTGTCTTCTTCCTTCTTCTCTTGTTCGTCGAATTTCTTCTTTGCCCACCCTGCGTGACCGTGTAATTCAGCCTGAACAATACAGCGCTGCCTTCTGCAGCCGTTGTTCCCCCGCTCTTCTGCTTTTCCCCATGTCCCCCCTACTGTGTTTGTCAGGAACACAGTGTGTCAGCGCCTGGGGATAGAGGAGGGGTGGGGGAACGCAGCAAGACGCCTTAACAAGGTGTGGCAGGAACAATCATGGGGGATATGGTTTGCCCTATCCAGCTAGCTTCTCCTTTTCCATCCACATCCCCTGTCTCATTTTACCCACTACCTCCTCCAAACTCTCATTTTATGTATGTCTTCTATCCTCCTCCATATCTGTTTCTCTCCAGGCCACCCCTGCGCTCATCACATCCTCTACTTCCGCAAATGCTTCTGCTTTCATTTACTTTATTTTCCTGTGCACCCCCCGTCGGTGACATCGTTATTTTTAGACACTCTTGGCAGTGTGCAGCTATGTTTGTGTGCGTGAGTTTGGGACGCTGACCTGATTTCCCAGTCATCTACATGCCAACTTCATTCCCGCCATCTCCTTCAAGTGTGGCCCCTGACAGGGGAATAACACCTGTTCACAGCCCCCAAGGTGTGCCGGCTGGGCTGAATACAGAGGCGGAGCACAGAGGGGGGAAATGTGAGGACAGAGGGAAGGAAGGAAGTAGTTGGGAGGAAAGAGGAGAGGAAGTCCTCCAGCAGCCCCCAGCCCCCAACGGTGAAACCTGCCACTCAGCCGGAGATGGCTCATTCAGTGTGCATGCTTGAGGGATTAACCTCTATCAAAAGGGGGTCAATGTCAGAGCCACTAGAACAACGACAATAGTCGGAAAATAAAGGTGTGGATTGGGGTTTATTCGTGACTGATAGTGTGTCCGCTGCTGTGGTCAAAGTCAAAGTCACTGGCATCACAAGACAAAAATAGACAAGTGTTTGCAAAAATAGAATTCTTGCACAGACAGATTTAAAACTGATATTATATATGAGAACCTTTACACACATAACATTTATTCCAAATCTAAACACAATGTTTCTGTATGCTGCTACCAAAGACCACAACCATGTATTACATTAAAAGGCAACTATTCCACACATACATTACCAATGTTTTTAGCCATATTAGCAGCTTGGCTCCAAGGGTGGCGTGTCAGTCGCTTGGTTAGTCAGTTGGGCCACTACTTTGGTCCGGACAGAAATATCTCAATAACTACTAGACAGATGACACTTGGTACAGATAACCATAGTCCCCAGATGATGAATCCACTTTAGTGATCCTCTGACTAAAATCTGATCTCTATTGCCACACATTTAGGGTTTTCAGGGCAATGTCTCAACAACTCAAATCACCCCTTCACGATGAATTGTAATAACTTTGATGATTTTTCATCTAGAGCAGTCCTAGAGCATTTTAGCTTGCTCACGTTAGCATTTGTACTGCAATATTGCAATGGCATGATTGTAAATGTAAGCTTAAGACAACTAAAACTGGTTACCAAAAAACAAAAACAAAACATTTTAAGTAGAAATTGTTTTCTTGGATACATTGCCAGCCCACCACAGGAGTAACACAGGCAGGCATTTGGAATTAAACCAGGATTTCTTCTTATTTTTAGCTTTACTAGTAACTAGTATCAACTTAAGTGTTGCCATGAAAGGTGCAAGGTCCTAGAGAAAAGGCTGCCGGAACAGAAGCACAGATGCACCTTTTGAGAATACGACCAGCTGTTCTCATGAATATCACTTTGATGCTTCCAGTTCTATTATCTGATTCAGAAACCTAATCAAAAAGGAATTTCAGCTGTACCAGGGGTCCTTGTTGCATTGAGGTGACAGTGCTAATCACTAGGCCAACAGAACATAAATTAAAAGAAATGACATAAGAATGTTAGACTCTAACAATGTCCAACAAGCTAATTTTAATCTCACATCAGGACCGATCTCGAGGTTACTGCCTGGTGTCCCTGACCTCTTACCTTTCTGCACTGTTTCTTTACCATCCTCCAAACCCATCTTTATTCTGTCACCAGCTGTTCACACATCCAAACCTCCTCCTCCTCATCTTCCAATCTGCTGGGAAGGTACACAGACCGCCTGCCTGCTATATCTGCCTGGCATGCAACGGCCGCTTGGATTTTCCACTCCTCGCACACGGACCCTCATTCATTCAATTTGAGCCAAACCCACAGCCGGGCGTCATTAGTTAGTTACTACTGTCTGCCTCTGCGCAGGAAGGCCGCCAGACATAGACTGATGTAAATCAACACAAACAGGGATGACATGTGACAAGGAGGGAAAGAAATGACATAGGAACATGGCAGGCAAAAAAAACGTGGCCCGCAGGGAACAGCTGGCTGGCATGTTTTAAATGAGTGTTATCTGATCAGGGCGGTGAGTTTGTCCTTCAATGTTGTTTCCTCCTTGGACATAATAGCACTATGGATACTAAACAAACATGTTTAGTCTATTCAGTGAACAATTCTTACAAAGAATACTTTACAATTCACACACCACAGCACAGCATCGGGAACAATTTAGGGTTCAGTATCTTGCTCAAGGACACTTTGACAGACAGGAGGAGGGAGAAGCTGGGGATCGAACTACCAACCATCTGATTAGTGGACGACCTGCTCTACCTTCTGAGCCACAGCCACCCCAACAATGGCAGCATTGTTAAAACACGCTGAGACACACTCACATTGGTATAAAAACTATTTCAAATAAGTTTTATTATATCTCTATATTACAGTATGTGTGACTGGGAACATATTCTTTTTTATATACTTAAATAATGTTCTTTGCCTTGCTCAAGAGCACTTCAACAGAGATGCCCACAGTAGGTTTGCAAGTTTAAAACAAGGTGAAAATCATATAAATTAGGGAATATAAACTAACAGCCTCAACTAAAAATGTCCTGCATTTGTATTTACTTTATTCACAGTGTTTCAGTCCTCAGACTCATCAGGATACATTTATATACGCAAACAGCACCTACGGAAAAAAACCCACCAATCAGAGGTGCCAGCCGCACCTTAAAGTATTCTTACCAGTTACGATCAATGAGTAAACCCTCCTACTGAGCTAAACAAGAATATTACTTGTAGATTTATATTTATCAAAAGATAAACTGTAGATACATATCATCCAGCAGAATACTTTTATTCAAAGCTGTAGTTAATACAGTAGATACAAATACCATTGATAAATGTCAAATGATTATCCAAATAGGTACTAAATCTAAATGTTTACATGTTGTTTTGAAGGGGTGGATCAATCATTTTGTATTCCGTAATTGTTACATGTTTATACCATTTACAGTATATATAACATCTAGAACTCATATTTGTGTTAACATGGAAATAAAATGTCTATTACCCAGCTTTCCGATGACTCAAAACAAATTTTATATCAAATTAAAAAATATATTTTTACATTTGAAGACCTTTTTATGGTACAAATCACCTTTTCATTATAATGAAAGTTGTATCCTTAGCATCATTATTTATGTGAGTTAATGGTTAATATTTTTGGTATTTTAGATATTCAGGTAAACTTATCCCTGGTTCTGTTCAATGAGATGTCTAAAGCGTCCATATTTTGGCTGCCAGTTGCGTAAGACACAGTGATTGACCGGGCCTGGCCTCCACTCTCTCCAATTCCCACTGTGATGCAGGTTCAGCCAGCTCCATCCACACAGTGCTGCACATCCACACACGTTTCAGGAGGACGACTCCACTCATTCATTCCAACAGGCCTGGTAATTTTCTCTCTCTAGTGCACGCACATACACAGTGCGCATCGTCAATATTCATGCAAACCTTTTTCAGCCTGAGAAGGTAAAAGGAAAAACTGCTCTGGCATAAATTGTTAATACGACCAACGAGATATGAATGAACATTCAATGGGAGCTTCCCTCTGACAGCTGAACAAACGTTACTGCCCACATGACCAAAGTCTGAGCAAACCACCACGACCACATGGACACCCAGCCCCCTTATCTCTGGCCTCAATGGAACCACAAACAGAACCTGGTGAACAACATTCAGCAGCACCTTCATAAAATCTGGATGAAATATAGGGTGTAAATCTATGTAAAAACTCACGGTCACAGTAAGTAACTTTCCTGCGACTGTCTTAACTTTTTTAATGCTACAGTTTAATGCAAATTGCACAGCAGCATTTCATCTTTTATTGCTATCTGACTCACCCACTTTATGGCTTCTGTTCAAGGCTAAGCAAGTCTATCAATTCACATGTGTATAATAAAAATTCATCTACTTTCAAAGTAAAATCAACCCTAAAACAACCTTGTTTTACTCCGCTTTTTCCCCCTTTTTCTCCCAGACTGGATTGGCCCTTTCACCTCTCCATAGTTCTGGCCCTGCTAACTTCGCATTTTGGCCTGAGGAGGTTGAAGAAAGCCATGTGTATCAGTCGCACCAGCTGCTGCTTTTCACGCAACAGTGAGGAGCTTTTACCAGGAGGTTGTAACAGGCTGCAGAGGGTCATGCTATCCCACCATCCTCTGTAGTGCCGACGTGCCCAACCAGGAAGAGCTGTAGTGCAGCAACAAGGATGTGATCCCTCACTTGCTTCCCACCCACAAACACTGCCAATGGTGCCACAAAACTGTAGCACCTAGGAGTCAACAAATATGGATAATGCGCTTCACAAGTCTTGACTTAGTTTGTTGTTATGTTACTATTTTTCTTAATATTTCGACACACACTGATGACATCAAAGATCAAAGAACGTAAAAACTATTTTTCCAGCAGTTACAATGGAGTCTGACAGTTCAACTGATGTATGTATTTAAATATCAAAAATAGTTTAAATGCCAGGTTTTGACGGTTTTGACGGGAGGTTTTTTGCCCTTCAGAATCAAAGAGCAAAGGTGTCTTTCAAGACAAGAGAATAAACCAAGATCTTAAATTCTGCACTGACAGTATCCTCATCAGAATGTAACTAAATGTAAAGTTTACAGCATCTTTTATAGAAAATTGTTAAGATCACTCTGAAACTTATTGATGTGTAAGTATACAAGGTGAATTTGAGGGAAAGCGGTACAAGAGTCAATTATTAACTACATTTTACATTGTAAATATATGATGTTTTTTACTTTAAAGCTACACTATTCCCTAATGCTAAGGTCACACATCACAGTATGTGGGCCACTCACAAAAAACTGCACAAAAACAACCTAATAAACTAAGAAAAAATTTATCTTTTTTTGCTTCTGACCAGCAACAAATCTGGCTTGGGACTGCATATCCTGACTCAGAGAGTGACACAATATCATGTGACCAACAGCAAAATGGTAAAGAGGAGGAGAAGGGAGAGGAAGGCAAAGAGGAGAAGGAGGTGGATGATGTCACTGCCAGTGACTTTTCTGTTAACAGACATGAGTAATGGGCTACATATCTAATAATCAAACATTTCTAGCAAACACTGACTTACAAGGAAGCGGTGGAAGAAGAGGAAGAGGAGGGGATGGACTGTTGTTTCTTTTGACCAAACTGTGCAATCATGCGAAAGGTGTGAAAGCATGATTACATAAGACTGTCTGTTTAGGAATACATATGCATGCACATATCTTTTCCTGTATACACGTGCAGGTAGTCACACACCAAGGCATTCTTGCTCTTGTGTGTGTGCGCTTATGCTGTATTCACTACGTGAACTCAGTGAGGAGCAGCAGCAGCAGCAGCAGCAGCAGCAGCAGCAGCATTAGGAGGCTCATTAGCATAATGCAGGATACAGGGAGAGATACCATGTACTTCATTTGCTTTTGCCTGATCCTGTGTGATGGTATGTGTCACATACACCCTCCCCAACCCCACTGCCACACACATACACACACACCCAGCCTCCCACTCTTTCCTCCCTCAGGTCTTATCTCCCCTTTCCCTATTTTCTTTTAATTCTTATCCTCGGCCTAACTATCCAATAATGCTGGAAGTACCCAAATAAAATACAGGCATCTTAAGTATTGTACATTTCTGGAGTAAATGTACTTAGTTACCTTACACCACGGTTGACAGATTAATCAATAATGAAAATGATCATCGGTTGCAGCTCTCACCTACCTGCCTCTCTCCCTTAATTCTCCCCTGCCACTCTCCCTTCCTCCCCTCCTGTCTCATACTGGGACTCTTTCCTCATCTAATTTCCCTGCTTCCTCCACCGCCTGTCATGACCCATCTTTGTTATTAAAAATTAAAATGTTGTCTGCCTTTTTACTCTCATTAGAGAGTGGAATAAAAAGACAAGAGGGAAGGGAGGGACACAGGATGACAAACAGCTATATGAACCTGATTTAAACCTGAAACATGGCACACGCCTCTGTCGGCTGAACTGTGAGGACACCCTGCCTAATTTCTGTTGCTTCCTCCACTGCCTTTAGTGGCCTGTCTTCGTTATTAATCTGACACTTTCCTTTCCCCTGAGTCAACACTTTCTCCACTTGATATTGCCTTGCCTCGCAGCCAGACGAGAGGAGGGAAAAACACATGAATGCGCTTTGAATTTTGACAAAGGATGCCATCCCAGACCACTCACATCCAAAAATATTAGGTCAGTCCTGTTTGAATGGAAGGATGGAAAGAGAAAAAAAAGACAATAATGTCCTTAAACTTGTGAGAGCAAAGAGAGACCCATAGGGAGAGCGCTGTGATGGTAAACTGTCTCTCACATACCAGTCATGAGCACCAATGTGTTGTAATTTAAAGAAACTGTTTTATATTTCGGGAAATGTGCTTATTCACTTTCTTGCCGAGACTTAGATGAGGAGATTGACACCACCCTCATAACTGCAGAGATACTGGAAACATGGTAAAACAGATGGCATTGAGCTCTGTCCGAAGGCAACAAACACACCAACCAGCACCTCTAAAGCTCACTAATTAACACGTTACATCTTGTTTGTTTAATATAAGTGGAAAAACAACATGTTGTGGTTTTAGATGAGGGGTTATGTGCACCTGTTTATAGTCTTTTTGCAAATCCAAGCTAACTAGCAGCTGGTGGTAGCTTTGTCCAACAGATATAGGAGCTGCTTTGACATTCACACTGAAGAAGGCCAATAATTATATTTCCTAAAATATCTAAGTACGGGATCTAGAGAGGTTTCATATGTTTTTATTTGTGTCTTTGTTCCTTTTGTTTGCATATTGTTTGGGGGTTAAACCAGCAAACAAAATGTATCTTGGCGAACTTGTTCCCATCATGACACCAAGCTTAAGTGAATTTACTTGCTATTAACTTTATTAACAATATTTACTATATCCTGTGTTATGATAATGTTCTTTGTAGGCCCTTTTATCTACTGTCATGTGTTTACAGCAAATTGCTTGCTGAGTTAACTTAGTTGATATAGCCACTCATTGGTGTTTTTCCAGCAATTAGTTTGCTAGTCAACCTTGTTTGACCTCTGAGAAAGACTTGAATGAATGAGTGGAGAAACATCAACAAATACAGATATCTCCATACCTCTAAACATGTAGTACAAAATTTAATTAAGCAATTAACATCCTGTCATGCTCTGTGACAAACGCTGAGCAGGGCCAACTGACCTGGATTTTGGATCAAGATAGCAAGAGGAACATATTCCACTGTGATTGACTTTGAAAAAGGGTTTGTTATCGGGATATGGATGTCAGGAGCTTTAGCCACAAATGCTGAAAATGATATGAACCATACCCTGTGGCCTTTTATCAGATCTAAACACAATTACTGATATGCTAGACACGGCTCTCCACCACCATCATCAAAACACTAAATGAGGGAATATTGTTTGGAAAAATGGTGTTCATCACAATTCAAGAGACTGCAGAATCTATGACAAAGATCGCTGAACCTGAGGTTTGTGGTATCCTGATAACTCTTTCCTAAGACATTATAATTCATCACTCATCTGTAATTGAACTAGTTGTGTATTTTTGTGTGAGAGAAAAGGCAGACTGTGGTAGGAATCAGTCAATTTTTAAAAAGATCAGTCTGCAGTGATAGTGTATTTTAAAACATCAACATTTATCAACAGTATAAGACCATGTGTGTCTCCTTACTACCATAGATACAGAAACATAGGCACCTCTTTGGCTGCTGCTATACACCTGCATGGTCGCCTTGTTTGGGAGATTAGGATCCGCTTGTTAACAATACTGAGAAATTTTCACAAAATCGACTGTAACTCACTTAATTCTGAACTGTTCCAAGTAACTGAATTAATTCCAGTCAGGTTCAATTTCTCACATTTATAACAAACCAGATTTCATGAAAATCAAGTGAGATTTAACTGAGTTATAGTCAATTTTGTAGCGAAGTCTGAGACCTCTGTACCTAAGTTTCTATATCTATGCTTACTTACTCTGTGCATTTGCGCATGTGTCTTTGTATTATTGCAATGAAGCTAAATGTAAAAAGGGCAAAAAGCTTCTGGGATACAGTTGCGAAGGAATTATACAGTGTGTGTGTGTGTGTCATACCATTAATAATATACACCACCAAAACAGTTGTGAATGTCAGAGGAGGTATAAACCGAGAAAGTTAATTAAAGGGTAGATAGTCAAATGCATGATGCACATACATGCATACATACAGCAGCATTCCCACACATACATACACATAAACACAAGAACACGTGCAGGGAACTCGGCAGCAGCATAAAAGGTCACTGTAGCTTGCACTGCCTTGAGCAATATGTAACGATGTGTCACTGAGCTGTCAGGCTAAAAACTACAACCACTGGAAAACCCTCACTGTGGCTGCCTGTCAGTCCCCCCCAAAAAGCACGACTGAGCTGCACAACACCTGCACACACACATAAACATACACAATCATGTGTTTCACATCGCTTATCGCAATGCAAACTCAACTCACATATGCATAATGTCTGGATCTCCTATGCATTATACACAAACACAACCCCATCTGTAGCCACCTGTGACCAAACATCACTGGAGCAGCAGAGCAGTCACTCCATGAAGCTCACTAACAGGCAGTTTCCCTCGACTCAGCTGCAACAGTGAACATCAACCGCAGCTACACACAATGACTGAGCCGGGATGAAATAACTGTGTGTACAACAGAAGCCAGAGCAGGACTGCCGTTACCAAAAAGCTGTATCAACAACAGCGCGATAGGTCATCGCTCTGCTGCCTCGCTCTGTAATCCAAGATCAACAATAATACTACACTGCTTTGTCCACCGCTGACATCGTAATCTCTGGACTGGTGCCAGATGTAATTTCCTGATTGACCTGAGATAGTTTAGCATATTATCAGATTTGAGGGCTTGGTACATGCATGCAAGGTTTGTACATTGGATGAGGTCAAGACAACAATGATGAAAAGAGGTTGGTTTTCAAGCCAGCAGTGCAAAAGTTTGGTAAAGACACAATTACTACATCGGCTGGGGTTTTAAAGCAGCTTAACTGAATTTTTACAAAACAGAAAAATGAAAAACCTGAATAAATGTTCAGAGGAGCAGGACATGTGTTATGTACCTTTCTAAAGACCCAATCCAAAAACTATCCACACTATCTGCTTCTGACTGTGTTCCCTGCACTACATGAAGCACAACTGGACTGACTGTGGAGTTTCACCATGTGGACTGTGATAGTTGTACAAAAACACCCATTAAGCATTGATTTGCAGCTGAGAAAACATCTATGATAGCACTGGACAAACTATGATTGAAAAATCTATGTTTTTTAGGAACACATTTTTTATTTTCTCTTTTCAAACAAATTTAGACTGTTTATGTGTGGATTGAGGTTTGAAAGGTGTAGTTCTTAGCAGCACATTTCGGTAAATAGTAAGAGCCAAGAATTAGATGAGAAGATTGATGCCGCCATCAATGTTTGCGAGTTAAGTATGGAGCTAAAGCCGGGAGACAGTTAGCTTAGCTCAGCATAAAGACTAGAAACAGGGCGAAACTAGCTAGTCTGGCTCTTCCTAAAGTTCAGAAATATCAGCACATCTAAAGTCTAGCAGTTCACACAATAACCAATTAACGTACATGCCAAAATATCAAACTACTGCTTTAACCTTCAGAGTGCCTAATAATGATTGGTCGAGATGATGAATTTATCAGGAGCAAAATCTCTGTCACAAAAGATTAAACTTAATTACTATTCATGATTTGTTTAACTCTGCAATTATATATTACACAGAATGATATTAATTTGTTTGCGTATGTGTGTGTACTATCTTAACTCATGATATGAGCTGGTGCATATTTTTAGACTTGCTTTTTTAGTAGGTTTATCTTGAGCTGTATTAATATCACCATTCTGTGTCAACCATTGTTTGCATTGCTGATAACCTTCAACGTTACCACTCTAAAAGTAGAGGCCATTGTGTTTGGAACAGCATATAAGTATTTATGAAGCGTGTAAAGGTTACATTTCTAAAAAAAAAACTGTTTTTCCCATGTTCCTCATACTATCTTGCAGGTACAGTAGAGTGTGGGGGACAGCGGGTAGCGGAGGATTCCCTCTGCGCTCTTGTAGCGATTTGTCCGGGCCGACAGCCATTGAGGAAGTGAAGTGAAACACATTCCCTGAGGTAGCGACACATTTCTGTCTCAGAGTTTCTGAGGTGCTGGACAAAGCACACGCAAACATGAATGTACGCAGATGTCGACACACAGGTACGCATTCATACAAACTCACTCACGCAGATACCTGCACACACCTGCAACCACGCACAGGGGATATTTAATGTCTGCATTCACACATACATACTTTTGGGAACAGATCTACAGGAGCATGTATTACTAACAATATATATCTATTACGATATCAATACAAAAATCCACCCAAATCTTTCCCCCAGGCATTTTTTGTTGAAAAGCAGGTAAAAATTTCACTATTTTTACTCATCAGTTGCAAGCTGCATATAGGACTAGATATATAGGATAAGAGATTGCAGAATACATTTGATTAAATATAGTCACATTATGTCAAAATAAAGCACAAGAGTTTTACTGAGGAGTTTAGATCCAAGGATTTTATAAGAAGCAGGAAACTATTGAGCAAAAAGGATCTGATAAACACTGTAGTGACTGACACTGAAATTTATTTTAGATCAATCGCACATAGACCTATCCAATATAACCAATATATCCTGCTGCAGAGGAAAATATTCCCTGGCAAATTCACTATTTACTACTGTTTGAATAATGTTTACTAAAATTAAAGTTGTTTTTAAGATTACTGAGCCTTTTCAAAGGATTAAATTATATATTTCTGACTCACTATTTAAGATTTACGTCTTCTGTAAGAAGCAATGGGCTAGGGGCTGGGAGCCACAGACAAGCCGGGGTATCCGTAAAGTATTGAGAGATGGGTTTTACGCATTGCTCGTTGTGGTCTTTTCATGTGATTTGCTGACTATAACGAATATATATAATATTGCCAGCCCTGTCCTTTAGCTAAGTAAACTGCTTATTTAGAATGGTGGAGAAGCAGAGTGAAGGACCGACAAACGGATACTCTAGATCACAGATAAATTAGACCCACAACGACTCTGTTCAAGAAGCACAGACCTTTTTGTATATGCTGCATCATTTAGATATCTTTTATTACCAAATGCAACTGGTATGCAATATGGCTGTTTTAAATAGCTGCACATCAGCAGCTGCTTACAGTGTTTGCCCAACTACAGTGCTTGAGTTACTTTGTGTGAGATATTGGTGCTACTGTGTGTCAAGCAAAAGTAATTAGAGGTGATGGCGTAAGCAATTTTCCACAGAGGTAGTAGGATGCTGTACTCAGTAGACACCATTTCCTTTTTGATGACTCCTCAGATGTGGCATTCAGCTTGTGTAACACTTGATCACATCAAACAGAGCTCGGCTATGCAGTACAGCAAGTGTCGGCTATTTCCGAAGCGAACCCTGACGTTAATCCACGGGGAGGCCGTTTACAAGTGAAAGTGCGATTTGCTGAATGTAACAGGAGAAAGGCCGAGCGGGTTATTCCCACCGCCTTGGCAGCAGTATTCCAGGAGCCCACTTCACACTGATCCCACTAAGTAATCTTGACATGTCATCTATTCTCAAATTACCTTGAAGAATGGGCCAAGACAGAGGAAGAGGAAGAAGAGGAAGAGGAAGAGTTAGAGGGGGCTAAACAAGAGAGTGTTGCACAGCCCCACTTGGTAATCTTTAAAAGCAGTGAGGAAGCCAGTCTGAGAGGATCCCTGGATCTCCTCTTCTGAATAGAATTGGGTTTCTGTCTCTCTTTGTGCACTCTTAACATCCCTCGTTCTCTTTCTGTTGCTGTGTCTCCACCTGTTTACTCATTAGTCTCTCTTGCTTTCTCTTTCTGCCTTCCTTGTTTTTTTCTCTGTCTTCTCTGCTCCTAATTCTTTCTACAGGACCCTTCTCTGTCTTTCTGCCTTCCCCTCTTTCTTTCCCTTCCTCTCGCTGCCATGGCTGCAGAGTATCATGGCGAAGGGGGATGGAGGTGAGGCTAGAAAACAGGAAGACAGATGATGGGTGAGGGAAACAGACAGAAATGCACAAGAAGAGGAGCAGCAAAAGGGAAGAGAAGACGTGGAGTCAAACAT
>NW_023339873.1:4958054-4958413 GCF_004916995.1 Morone saxatilis
TAATGAGGCAGGGAGCACCGGGGAGAAGAGACCAGAGAGGACGAAAAAGGGGTGGGGAAACAAGAAAATATAATGGAGGAAGGATAGAATGCAAGAAAGGCAAATGTAGAGGAGGAAAAACTGAGAGCGAAACCGGCGGACAGAGGGTAAAGAAAATGCAAGAGATGTTTTTTTTCCCCTTCCTTTTATTTCCCCCCAGTGTCACCCTGATTATATAAGTGCCACGTGCTAAAAATAAAGCCTGCAGTACAAACTGTGAATGTGAGGCTCTGTGTGTGCGTGCAAGTGTGCATCTCCCTCTCGCACACGCATGCCTGCACTTAATGCTCATAAAAAAACACACACTCAAACACACTCAG
>NW_023339873.1:4958423-4967605 GCF_004916995.1 Morone saxatilis
ACACACACACACACAAAGACTGAATGACAGTGACACATCAGACGGAGGCACACATGCAACGGGCAATGAGCCGATGTGTTTGCGCAAAACACATTCATGCGTGCACACGTACAGCCCAGCCCGGCGAGCCGGGAGACGGGCGCAGGTTCTCTCCGGTTGCCATGGCGACATAGCCTCCTTCAGATGGAGAGGAGAAGCGGTATGACTTCCTGGAGGGACAGAGCAGAGCAGAGCAGAGGCACTCCCACAACCAGCATGCATCACATCATCCTCCCTGCCCTTCGCCTGCACTCTTCATTTTTGCTCCTTTTTCTGTTCTGCTCCTGTCGTCTCTTTTAATCCAATTTCCTCCTCTGAATCCCTCACAAGTGTTTCATTTGTCTTATTTTCTTTTGTGTGCGTTTACTCGACCCCCCCTTCCTGCCCCCTTATTCATAGGTCCCATCATCAGCCCTGTGGAGAGGCCTCGCTGGCTCAGGGCCGGGTGCCAGGGGGTGAGACTGTGGTGCCACTGGAGAATTAAGGATGAAGCTGCTGAGGCTGCTGCTCATCCCCTCAACACCTTCATCAGTAATCTCCTCATGTGGTGCTTGTGATGTGCCCCCCCTCCCCCTCATCCATCTCTATAAGCACCTGGCAGGTAGGAGACAAGGGCCTCTTAGAGCTGGTTTCATCTGTTTTAGCAGCGCCACTCCTGCGGCCGAGGACCACATCACATCAACTTCCATCAGGAAGACGCCCAGGGAACACAAGGGTGTGCATAGGCTGACTGGGATGGGTACTGTTACTGGAAACATGTGATCCGTCCTGCTGACATTTAGGGCTGTGGTGACAGAGCAGTGACCCAAACACTAGTTGGGGCTCAGGTGTTTTTTTCCCTCTCGAAACGAGGGACACGTGCATTCCTACAAACACCATCAGTAAAACACAGCTTGTGCATTCCCCAAAATAACGGTGATACACGTACAGTATATGTTCTCACACTCTTTTTTTTCTCTGTCTCGCACACTCTCACACAAAGCCTATATTTACACATACTCACTTTATAGAGGTTTTGTTACATCACAGATTCCCTAGCAACAACTGCTGTGCCGTTGCCATTACGGAGGCCCACTGGAAAATTATCTAAATAATCTCTAAATATATACAAATGTAGCAAGAAAAACATGAACCTGTAAATAACTGTTGTGATGTAGTTTTGAGTCTGTTTTGTTAACCATTCTGTGGCTTCGTCAGCTGCCGGAAGGAGATAATCTAGTGGGAAAGAAACATGTATGTTAAGGAAAAGTCTGGTGATATTCTACATTTCTTACTGTAAGATGCCAAAATTAAATTCAATTAACAAGAATAATGAGAATTGTCTGTGAAGCCAAAGCCTGTTATTCTTATTCCTCTCTGGCATGGAGCTTCATTGTTGTCCAAAAACACATCAGTGAACTACACTGTCACACTGGTTTACATGATGTTTAACTGAATTTCACATACAACATCCTGCTGCTGTAAACACCCTTAAAAGTACCAATGAAAATAGTCTCTAACAAATTCAGTATTTACTCCTGTTTGAGTAACATTCACTAAAAACTACAGCGCACAGCTGCTTTTGGAAATTACGGAGGCTTTTTGGAGAGATGAAATGTTATATTTGTGACTCATTATAGCACACCAAAACCAAGGCTGAAAATAGACCCCAACAAATGCAAAATGTGAAAGTTAGGAAGTAGGAACTACTGGGCTCGGGGCTCAGAGCAGACTGTGTATGGAAGTCAGAAAGTATTGGGAGTTGGACTAACACATTCCTGGTTGAAGTTTTTTTAATGGGATTTGTTGACAAAAACAAAATATAGAAGAACACCAGCTTTAACATGCCACTTCCAAACACTATTCAATCAATCTTTTGAGTATCAAATACTCATTGTAGGCATATGGCAACTGTTATTAAACTACCATTACCTTATGTTCAGTATGGTCAAAACAACCAGGACTTTGCCAATAAGTCACTAAATCAGACACTTCTGGTGGAACGTCAGAGCTCTGACCAGTCATGTATTTACAGAAATGTTGCAGAATACTGGACATGCAGATCAATTGCAAAGAAGAGGATTGTGCTGCAGTGGTTTGAGAAGTTTCTATGTTTGTGTGAATACTTTTTTTTGCTCGAGGTCACCATTGGGATCCATTGTAACAGCTATGAATCCAAGTTGCTGTTATCTGTTAAGGAGCCAAGGAGTATTTCTTTAGTGATGCCCTTTACTAAATAGTTGGTTTGTGAATCCAGTGTTAAGAGGGAATATAAAATGTGATCTAAGTTGAACTCTTCAATAGGTAGTTAGCTATCTAACATTGCTAACAGGGTAAGCTGATCAGATCAACTCTGATCAGATGTGTCAGCAGCAAAATGATCAGCTCCAGGCTAAATCAGCACAGAAATTAGCCATGTCAAACACAATTTTCTCTTCAGTCAGCCACATCTTAAGTCCAGAAAAACAATCTGACATTGACAGTCAGTGTTGCCGGAGACCTTAGGACCTCCATGGCCCCCGGAGGGGACATTACATCATTTAAAGGCTCCCTATATAGAAAAAGTCACAGAAAATGACATCTATTGTGATATCAATCTTTAAGGTATATGAAAGCTTTTTTTTTACCCATCTTTGCTCATAGCTCACTCACTACTCAATTCCTCATTGCATACCACAGATAATGTTCATAGTGTATAATGTATCCTCGGGTGATATGATTAAGCCTTGGCATGAATCCACACTGAGAACTCATCCACATTTGGTCACGGGGCCACTATGGACGGCTCGTAACCCTATAGCCTCTGATTTAAAGAATGTGCTGAGTTTAGTCCTTTAGCCTGTAGGCTCACTTACGCACATACACGTACATACAGATACAGTAGATTGACAAACATCTAAATACAGACATTCACACACACGTACAGTATCCTCTTCTTACAGGGACACACGATGTAACTGTAACCATGTGGCTCACCTTGCAAATATCCCCTTCATCTCTTGCCATCAATAAAAGCCTGGATGGCATCCCAAAGGCGTTCTCACATGGCCAGCCATCTACACATTTTACTACTCATCCCAAATGTCTTGTACGAAAATGCTGTACCAGCAGTACGCACAGACATGGATACTCGCAGGCCATCTAGGTACTTGTAGGATACAACAACTCGTCTATGTAAAGCTATTCATTCAGACTATTTCACAGCCAATGCAGACAGCCAGTTCAGACAGCCAATTATGCATAAGTTGAAATGGCTTGGCTGACATTATGACAGGCTGACAAAAACAAAGAAAATAAGTGTATAAATTTTATTTATTTTTTATTTTTAGACCATCTGGTCTAAAAATACCTGATTTGGCATGAAAACTTCAAGCTGAGGAGGAAGCTTGTACCCAACCAGCAGGTCTTATTTTCCCTATCTGTGTGTCTCTGTGTGCATCTATCACATCACGTATTTGCCTTTCTCTCTCCCTGTGTTTCCCACTCTGTCACACAAGCCCGTCTCCAAACCAAATCAAGAGGCTGGAGAGTCCCACGAGCTCTCCCTCGCCGTTCTTTCCCTTTTGTTGAGCTCTCCAATTATAGCCACGTTCAAAGACCGGACTCGCACACAAAGAGCACTTTATACACTTTCATTTTTCATTCATTCTTATCCAACACGACTTTGAGGCCTTTGAGAATTGACTGGGAGTCTTACATGTTTGTTTTATTTTATTTTTCAGTGCGAGATGGAGAAAGAGTGGGTGTTCAGAGACAGGGAAAATAAAAAATAATAAATAGTGCTCATGTTATACTGTATTTTTGTTTTTATGCAAGAGGGTTTGTAACAGATGCCACAAATGAGGAAAAAATCCTCCCAATTTGTGGATCTTTGAAAACTATAAATGTCAAAAATAATGATACGAACTTCATATTGCTTATATTATTTCTGCTCACAAGTAAATAAATGCAGGCTGCGTTCACTAATTAAGAAAATATAACACATTAGACTAGACAAAACTGGCACTTTAATTAATGTGTTTACTAAGGCCGCAACTAATGATCACTTTCATTATTGAATAATCTATCAATTGCTTGTTTTTGTGGTAATGTCCTCAGTATATGTCAGGGTTTTAACATTTTCTTACCAAGTTTAGGTTTGACATAGTCATAGTGTATGTCAGAATAATAGTCACTAAGTATATAAACTAAATTTCTTTAATTTCGGGCCGCAGCTTGTCAGATTCAATGGCACATTAACTGTAATTTTAATGTTTTCGGGTGACAGATGCTTTACTGGAAAAAACGTGACAATCGTTGATGCACTTCATCATAAACTTAGTTTTAACGTGTGTGCTTTTTTGTGCTTCTATGCCCACATTTTGACAATGCATTTGTCAGTTGTCGTCGTCGTCATCATCTTCTTCATGTTCATCATTCATTTGTCACTACTATTAGTGTAGTTGTTGCTACTGTTGTTGCTGTGCACCTTTGTCTCTGTCCTTCTGTCCTTACCNNTGAAACTAGAGATTAAGACCATAAACCCATTGGGAAACTGTTTACTGAGCTCATAAATCAAGTGAGAAGTAAAGTAATTTCTTACTAATACTTTCAGACTTCTTTTTTGAAACCGATGGAGCCGGACCCTGGCCTTTAGAAAGAATGCATAGCCATGGAGTCAACATTATTCTCTGCCGGCCTAACCTTATATTACCGTCCTGCTCTCATCCACTAACATGACATCCAGATTGTCCTTTACCATCTGCCTGAATCCATGTGAATGTAGCATAGTAATGCTAATTATCATGTGCAGAAACAGCTGTACGATATTCTGCATATATCACTCCAACTGGTCGAAGCAGACGGCCACCCACCTATAGAGCCGGGGTCTGTCCGAGGTTTCTGCCTCTTAAAAGGAAGTTTTCCCTTGCCCCTGTCACCAAGTGCTTGCTCATGGTGGAACTGTTGGGTCTCTGTAAATATTTTCATAAAGGGTACGGGCTCTATTTGAAAAGTGTCCAGTGATAACTTCTGTCATGATTTGGCGCTATACAAATAAAATTGAATGAAAAATTAACCCAGCAGGGTTGTTTAATTGACTTAGGAAGTAGCAGACTTTTCTCAAACAATAAAGTTATCACCAAAGAGACACAAATTTCTTTGTCATGGATGTCATACTGTGTTTAGTTTATGGAGTTTATTAAACTGTTGTAATTTCACCTCTGCAACTACAGCGTAATACAAAGTCCTGGACATTTACCTAATCCCACCTTACTTTTTGTCCATTAGTTGGATACGTCGATAAACACAAAATTAATCAGAAACCTTATGTTAATAATTGATCGCCATCATTTTTCAAGCAAAAATGTTTTCTCTGCTTTATATAATTACATTGAATATATATTTGGGTTTAGACTTTTAAAGACATCAGCTTGGGTTCTGGGAAACTGCGATGGGTATTTTTCACTATTGCTAACATTTCCCAGACTGAACAGTTAATCAATTAATTGAGGAAAAGATGAATCAATAATGAAAATAATCGCCCCTTGCAGCTGGATAAAGACAAGAAGACTGAAAGTCAAATAAAATCACAAGTCAAGTGTAAGAGCCAATCTCCGAAGCGAAATGCCTCCACAAATGAACACTTGAGCTAATTCTAATGCATCTGCTGCTAGAGATGAATCGTTGACACTTCAAAAATAGCTTGTGTTTGCAGTTCACCGTGAAGATTAAACCACACCATCACTTTCAGCACTGACAATGAGATTCATCAGCCTGAGTATTCTTGGGGTGGCAAACACCTGCACGAATCCAGGCCTGAATGATGTCCTCCATCCATTATATGATGATTAAATCATTACCCCCCACCCTCCGTCCCTCAGTCACATCACTGTTATGAACCAGGCATTCATCAAGGCCCCATCTCTGTTTTTTTGGCAATGGCGAGTACTGGCAGACTGAGGACAGGAACATCCCTGCCACACAGCCAAGCAGCCTCAGAAAGTGGAGCATGATGGGTAAAGACCCAGTGACCCGTCAGGAGTCGGTCACACACAATGGCCCTGCTGTTGCTGTAGCTGAAGAGAGGCCAAAGCAAGACTGGAAAAAAGGAAAAACTACTACAAAATGATTCTAGGCTCAAATCAAAGCATGTTGTTTGTCAGTATTAAAGGGTGGGTTTCTATACAATAGAGGTTGATTAAATTCCATTTGTTGTATTTAGCATCAAAATGTAACATTGACTATTACGTCATCATTACTGGGCAGAGTTTGAAGGATGGTGTCTTTATTTTTGGTATTTACAAAATGAACCCCCGGTGCAAACAGGCAATATAAAAAAAATAACACTTCAAGTATACAAAAAAAACATAAATAAATAGTGCACAGTTCTAACTAAATAAGTGAATAGAAAAGACATAAAATAAACAGACAACAGTCAAGGGCACTTGAGGTATTTACAGAAAAGTTAAGGTGAGGTAGTGCGGTGTAGTGCAAATAAACAGGGGAAAGTGGAATGTGCAGTCCCTGAGTTCAGAGTGTCTGTACACAGAAATTTACACAACACTTCATGGGAATTTGTAGTTGTGTGTGTGTGTGTGCTTTATCATTGTTCTATTAGCTCTGTGGTTATTTTAACTGCATACTTTTCTAATGTCGGACAAGGCTGTTTAGTGTAGAGTGAAGACTGTGTGAATTTAGCTTAGCTTAGCTTAGCTCCTAAAAAAAACTTGCGACTCACTCAAAGGGCCTCGAGACGCCCTGTGAAGCTTTGGCAACCCCCAGTTTGGGAACTATTGATTTAACTGACAGCAAGTTTAACAGCAGAACCCATATACCACTGATACTCTCTGGTATTACCAGTCGTATTAATAATATAAGATACTATACTAATATCATTGATCAGAATGATCTGAGAAGAATTTGGACATTTCCTCAACATCACTTTGTGTGAATGGTGCGTCTGTTTGGCAACACCTGGAAGTTTGAACACCCTCCCGAATCCATATTCTTCATATGTGTAAAATGAAATCATACTGATTGTCCAGAGTGTGAGTCTACTACATTGGACCATTGTGTACACACAACATCTATTGCATGTCTGTCAATCCTGGGAGAGGGATCCTTCTTCTATTGCTCTTCCATAACATTTCTTCCATTTGCCTTGTTGAGGGCTTTTTGAGGTGAGTTTTTCTTTACCCAAATACAGAGTCTAAGGATGGAGAATGTCATGCGCTGCACAGATTGTAAAGTAAAGAAATGTGTCTTCATTTTCCATCAACAGCCCCGACATCAGAGGCAAATTGACATTTGTGCTGCCGTCGCAAATCACTATGTTCGCAATGTGTCAACTATTCCAAAACGCAATCCAAGAGCTCGCAGACACCCGAAAGATATCAAGGAGGCTGAATACAGTATGTGGTTGTGTCAGGGAAAGGTTGAGAAGCCCTACAGCCACTGAGAGCAGACACAGGCCCTGCTGTCCTCAGCAGTAGCTCTCTGAACCCAGTTTTATCATGCATCTATTTGTATAGGGGGCACACTAATATAGTTTCTATCAGAACACATTGGCAAACGGACAAACTTTTCACTGTTCAGTATTAAACTTGTTTAGTTTCTCTGGACTATTGCAAGATTGAAAGTAATGGATTGACATTGACTATGGATTAAATATTCATTCAAAGTATACTGATCTGCTGAATTCACGCAGAATTTTGATTTGGCCCCCCGGTAAGGTCAGGACCGGTCTCTTTATCATGTCTCTGTCTCTTTTTCTCCGTCTTGTCTCCCGCTCTCTCCCTATAGCCTCTCCTCCTTGTCCTCTCTTGTCACTCAGGTTTCTCTGTGCTGGGCCATTGGCACATTATGTGTTCCCATGAAGTCTTATGTTCATTTCTGTGTACAGGTATTAGTCACCAATAGTTGACAAGCTTTTAGTACGGGTCAATAAAACACACACACCTACAAGTTCCCATGAAGTGTTATGTCCATTTCCGTATTTCCATATCAGTTGGAAGACACATGCTTCCAACACAATGTGTGTTTGATGAAGAAAGTGACGATACCTGAAATAAACTTGTGTTTTGTTGTTGTGCAATAGAAACACATCATTAGCTTTAATGTTGTGTATTTGAATGGGTTTCTACAAAGAATAATGCTGTTAAATGTTTGTTTGCATCCATTTAAACACAAAGTAATAGTATGTATGTAATACACTAACTGGACTGACATGAAATTGAATGCAGACATTTACATATTTATTGTGTTGAATTTATTAGCACAATGACAAGTAAAAACAATAAAGATACATGGAAAGTGACTGCAAGCTAAATCAGTACAACCTTTATTCTTTTTGTTTGCATGCTTCAGTGTCAAAAAAGAAGAAAAAGACCAAAAAGGAAACTAGTGGTGTCCTATTAAATCCCATCCTATTGGATATTCAGAACAAGCAAAGAATAGGCTTTTGAAATCCTTGCTAATGATGTAGAGACGATAACCAGTGAGCAGAATACAGACAGTTCAGTCACTCAGGTAAAGGCTGCACTGAAACACCTAACACTGGAGAGAGAAACTCCCTCTAGACAACGACAAGGTTAAACAGATGACAGAGGTTTTGTTATTTTATACTTTATTGTGGAGGAAAAAGAGCTTTGGTGTAGGCATTGTGTTTCTTAATGCAATACAGTGCTATTTAATTGTCAAGCATATACACTGGATTGGTTTTCCTAGCTTTAATGTACTTGAAGCGTGCACTGCGCACTGTATTATCTAAAAAAAACTACACGTTTTGTCAGATACTTCATATTAAATGACTCAGATAGGGGGTTGAAAGAACTTAATCGGGACATCCCTAGCTGCACATTTTAAAAATCTGAATATTATTTCTGACACTATTGAAATTCATTGAAAAGACAAACAAAAGACTTCCTTTCATGTAATGCAAGTTTAAATGACCATAGTGTGGGTGCGGTCGGTGCTTCCTTTAAAACCGGCTCCAGGACACTCGTGCTGCTGTAACTGTTACAAATCACATAATGATGGCATTATTTGAGTGTTCAAGACCAGAACAATAGTCAACTCAAGAGGCAAACACTCTCCACGCCCCCATCATCCTGTGTGACTCCCCAGTTGACTCTGTGGAGTCCTTCCGCTTCCTGGGTACCATCATCACCCAGGACCTCAAGTGG
>NW_023339873.1:4967705-5009231 GCF_004916995.1 Morone saxatilis
GAAGGAGGTTTTCATTTTAATTTTTTAAGGTATTGTACAAATGAACCCCGGTGCAAACAGGCAATATAAAAAAATAACACTTCAAGTATACAAAAAAAAATAATAAATAAATTAGTGCACAGTATCTAATCAAATAAGGTGAATAGGAAAAAGACATAAAACATAAACAAACAACAGTCAAGGGCACTTGGGGTATTTACCAGAAAAAGTTAAGTGAGTATTGTCGGTGTAGTGCAAATAAACAGGGGAAAGTGGAATGTGCAGTCCCTGAGTTCAGAGTGTGTGAGTGGTGGTGGGGGATGTCAGATGCTGAAGGGGAGGCGGAGGGGTGACCGGTCGGAGTCTGTGGCAGGAGGCAGGGGTAGGGATGATTTTTATCTACAGACGCAATGTTGAACCGCCATGTTTGTACAGTAGCCCAGAATGGACAAACCAAACATCAGCTGGATAGTGCCAAATCTTAGTTTTTTGCACATTTCAAGCCCTTATATTTTTCTCCCTCACAGTTGGAAAGGGAGGGAGCTAGATGCCAATAAATCCTACACTCTAAAATGTGGCTATAACAGACCATTAAATTAAATGTTTTGTTTTCCGTTTTTTTAAATGTTATTTTTTAAATTAAACAAAATCAATGTGTTAAATTTGACAGCATTTGACACCAAACTGGCAGCTGGGGTGGTCAGGCATCTTTATGGGGTGGCAGCAGTCATCCCATGCCACCCCTCTAGACCCGCCCTTTTGTTCAGAGACACTCCTCCTGTGCTTTTAAACATTGCTGGTGAGTTTGATGGTGAGGTGGCGAGAGTTTTTTACTTAACAGCTATACAGCATTTTGGAATGAAACCTTTCAGCTGTTCCAGCTCGCTGCCACTCCCATCTTGCCTCTGACAGCAATTAAAGCAACCAATCTCACTGAGGCTCCTGTTCAATACCGGTTCTTCCACAAGGCACTGCTTTGAAACTGTCACTTGTGCCTGTGTGTGTCTGTGTGCAACTGACAAAGACTGAGACAGACGGAAAAAAACCTGAAAGACATAAAGACGGGCAGAGAGACATAAAAAGGAGATGAAGGAGAGACGGAGAGTCTAGCCAAGAAAGAGATCTCAGACAGAAACAGTTTGTTCAGTTTCACAACAGGGGGACACAGAAATGAAGTCTGTGCTCTGCCAAAGGTGAATCCCTATTTATGGGCCACAATTATCATTACATAAGACCTCAATTATTCAGCTGCAGTTCTTTCAGGCTTTCATCTATTAGTCATAGGCAAAAGAGCCCTATCAGCCCTCACACACACAACCAGTAAACGTCTGAGTTTCCTCTGTGGCCGAGCCTTGCCGGTGTGGCTGAATGGTAAACATCAGGGTGTGTGTGTGTGTGTGTGTGTGTGTGGGTCTGCGTGGGTGGATGGGGGGTTGTATTACTGCTCTTGTGACACAACTCTGTTTCATACCTGCAGCTGGAGGGAGAAAATCTACAGCTTCTTATGAAATCTCATTCCCAGCGAACAATCCCTCATCAATCTATATCTCCCCCAAGTCGGAGCCGGCCTTCCCTCCCCTTTGGGCACCACATTTGTTCTGTTCTCCTTTTGCTCCGACCATTGCTGCATTCATCAGTAGGCAACAGAAATTCTATACTAGTTTTTTTTCCCCTTATTGACATTCTGATGAAATGGCCTGGCCATAGATGACAGGCAGCAGATTCCCATTAGCCGGGGCTGCCATGCAGCACGCTGCTTCCTGAAGACAAGATATACCATGTTTAACCAGGACCCATCAACGGAGGAGCACCTCCACCTCTCTCATCCGCACACACACGTTTCTATCCACACACTTACACTCCATCTTTAATCTGGGCGGATTCAGAAACAGGCCAAACTTCAAACATCATAAGATAAAAAGTGTCTGCTTCCGCCTTTATCTCGACGCCAAATTACCTTGTCAGTGTCTGCTTCGTTGTTCACTCAAATGAGGAACCGGATCACATTAAACTAATCTACAAAAAAAGAAAACCCAGTATAACATTACAACTGGAAATTTTGACAGATCGACACTGTAGTAATTGCTCAATTAACAGTTTCATAAATAGTGGCAAAAGGAATTAGAGCAATTTTGAGGATGTCGAAACATCAAAGGATGGATTTTCACAAGAGGATAGATGAAAAACAACGCAGGCTTCAAAACGAGCTGTTTTAAATATCTCAGAGGATTGACGCTCGCAAAAAGCAGAGCAACGAAAGTGGGAGAGAACGTGCAGGATGAAGGAAGGGGGTTAGACGTGAGAGATGCCTGCATTTCTGCTCACTTTGATCTCGACATCTATAAGTCAAACAGAAATTGCAGTTTTTATTTTTGATGATTGAGAAGTTAAAGAACAATTTGTTCCTATAATCTGATCCCTGAAAAATAATCATGGAAATGTTTATCATGGATCATGGAAATACAATGTCTGAATACAAAATATGATTTTGTATTCAGACTTATTATGTAAAGTTTGAAATATAATTACATAATCAGTTTAAAGTGTCCAGTTTGCACAGACAAAGAAAAAAAATGAGCATCATTACTATAATGCAGTAAAGTAGTAGTAGTAAAGTATAAGTCAGTTCAATAAGTAAATTATCACATACTCAGAAATTCATAAAGTTGTAATTATTATAATGAATCTATAAAGACATTATTGAGAATGTACATTAATACTATTTTGCAGAAACCTAGGTGGCTATGTGTTTATTGCACTTAGTATAAACATTTACGAGTGATTTTCACTTTAAAGGAATAGATCAACATTTTTGGAAATACTTTTTGCTTTGTGGAAAGCAAATCAGCAAAATGTCAAACTAATAACTAAGCTTTAAGTCACAGACTCCCAATTGTACAAAGTTTGTTAAGAGAAAAAATCATAAGCTAATGTTAAAAGATCTACAGTTTGAATGGCCCTTTGATGTTGCAAGTATATCCCAAGGGTCTTCCTTATAAACTGGTAAAAAATAAAATAAAAATGTTGATAAAGTTCTCTGAAAAATTCAATAAAAATAGAAAGAGAAATTTAACACATGTAAAACTGATTCTTATAAACTCTCTTCCCCAGAAAGCAGACAGATATTATTATGGCGAAAATGACAATAAAGGAAAATCCAGACTAGAACAAGAGGGAATAGTGGGTTATAGGACAGTACTACAGAGGGGAATGTGACACCGAAGCCCATCCACTGGGGGTACATAGAGAGATCAAAGAGAATTCATAGCATTGGAAGTTTTAATTAGGCCTGTCTAAAGCCTCACTGCTTTCTCTTTCTGAGGTCTCTGACAATGAGAAGAAGAAACACGTGCTGCTTGTCTATTTCTGGTTTCAAAGACCTGGCTCTTTCCTGACAGCCACTTTGGTACGGTCCTAGATAGTTCAATGGGAAGCGAACGGCATTCATTTCCCACGGGAGCCACTTGTGGTACAAACAGATGCACTCATGGTGCAGCGAGGTATTGGGGATAAAAGTGTCAATTGTGTTTGTGTAAACATGTGTTTAGCGAGGGCCTGCTGAACAACCAACATCCTGACCAAGTGAATGGTAAGCAATAGCAGCCTGGTCTCATAGTAACATGCTAGATGCTTTGCAACAAGTACATTTGATATATGTTGCAGTTTTCTGCCTGAGCTAGCTCAAGGCTTCGCTCCATTTAATCTGTTATTTAGTCTATAAAATATGAATATGTTAAATAAACATAAGTGTTATCTTGCCAACCAAGGTTTAATTATTAAGTCTTATTAAGTGCTAGAATTTGTTTTAATGTGATATTATTTTAGAGTAGGAGGTAATTTTATTCAAATAAGGGATATATTATTATAGAACCAAACCTCCTGCTTCTGTTTCAAAGTCTGACAAAAGTTGCAGTATAAATAACATAAATAACAAGTGGAGCATCAATCTGGTGTTCAGCTTATTGTTTTTTTACTTTTTTCAGTTTGTTTCAACCAAACAATCTCCCACACATTATCTTGCTGATCTCGCACACAGATCTGGCCAGACTTCCTATCTCTTATCTGGAGATTTTCACGGTGTTGGCTACTATAATCAGTGCTTGTCGTGAGGAAATTCAATCCCATCCGCAGTAACCGGGCCCCTTCCATCTCTTCCTCTTCCCCACACCTGGTCAAGCCTCATCAAATCTGCCAACACGCTGCACAGAAATCTGGGGGGCTCAGCTCTCATTTTCTCTCTCAGTCCTTATTCACTCACTCCTCACTTCTACTCCGTCTCTCACTTGCTCTTTTCCTCTCATTTTCTCCTGTCTGTCTCAGATGCTGTTTTACTCTCTTTCTCAAACGCACTCCACATTTTTCTCTCTTTTCTCTCTGTGTGTTTTTCTCTGATTCTCAATTTGTGTCTCCGTCATTATCTTTCTGCACCTTGTTCCCTCTGATGCTGTCGCTTTCTCGCTCATCCTCTCTGCCTCGCCATCTCCGTCTCTTCTCCCTCTTCATCTGTCTCCCTCCCTCTTTATCTGTCTCCATCGCTTCTTGCTGCCTGCATGTTTTATTGCACCACCTACTCCTCCCCGCTGCCCTGTTGCTGCCTCAGTTGGTGGCATGTTGAAGAGTGCTGCTACATTGAGTTGGATGAAATCTAACATGACAGGTTCCATGACTATGCAGGAAGGCAAATGTATTTTTTGGAGTTTACATCTAGAAATGACACCCTCTCATTTCCTTTGGTATTGGTCTGGAAGGTTAGGAAGGTTTTATTCCCTATAAATACTGCAGTTCAAAAATAACCTGCACGTACAGGTTGGGAACAGCCTGCACTACGGTATCCAGCTGTATCCAGCACATCACGTGTCAGCAGTTTTATTTCCTGTTAAATTTTTCATTTTATGTGCAGAACTGAGAAAGACACAAGACAAAACAAAAAGAACCAGATTTAAACTGTAATACATTTAAATAAGGGTTTTAGAAGAAGTTCAACCACACCGAATTGTGAATTCCACTAAGTGAAAAGCTGAGATGGCAATTGCTACTATGCTAAGCTAACGCTTTCTCGTGACTGGATGATGCTATGCTATTAATGTGAGTAACCTCACACTTACTGTCATCCATCAAATATACAGCAGAATATTATTACTATGATGATGAAATTATGCATTTTGCTAAGTGTACATTAGCAGTTGGAACACACAAATTTGACACCTTAGTCCCAGTGCTGTGACACTCTCAATCCAATGCGCAATTACAGGATGAGACAGAAGTAGGCCAACATCTATAAAGAGGGGAAAGCACATACGGAGGCACTGCTGAGGGCTTAAATAATAAATATGAACCGTGGGGGGGGGNNGGGGGGGGGGGGAGAAATGGAATTAGAACGATTCAAATGCAAATAAATTAAGGCTGAGATAAAGGGGAGAAGGATGAAGAGAAAATAGAAAGAAAAATCCAAGAAAGGTTGCTTGAAAATAGGCTAGGAGAGATAAAATGCGAAGAGGGAGGAAAAGAGCTAAAGCGAGCCAGGAACAAGGGCCCCCGACACGATAAGAGACAGAAGAACATGAAAAGAAGAAAAGGAGAGGGAAATGAAAGGGCCGATAGTGGCGGAGATTAGGTTGAGTGTTGTAAAGAGAAAGAGGTCCCGGGGGCCTTGGCAGAGCTGTGATCCCAGCAGCGTAACCTCTTCATCTTTCGCCAGCTCCCTCAACATGACAGCTCTACCCATCTCTGGACCCTAGAGGGGCAGCATGGGCACATTTGTTTGCCAAACTGACCATGCTCCTCCATACCCACCCTCCACTTCCATTACCAGACCTCTAGCATATCTGGCCTTCCTACATACATGTGGTTGTTATTGACTAGAAGTTAGACCAATGAGACGATGTATAAGGATAACTATTCTGCTTATAGGTTTCAAACTCTTCACTGTTAATCTGCCAATCTACAGTACAGACAGTTATGGAATAACTTATAAATTATCAGACGGGGAGACTACATCTTAATCAAATACGGGTGTGCAGTCTGATGTGTATTAATTTGGGGGTCCAAACACCAAAAAAGGTTGAGAACCACTAATCTATCACCGTATAAAAGTTGTTATGGCGAACATGTTAGCAAACAATTGCACATACAACAGCATCAGTTTAGCTCCAATATTCACTCTCCTTTGAGCTTTGATTTGGTCACCACCAATTTATGAGAAAAATATCTGGCTCTTTAAGCTGCTCCATTGTTCCATTATGTTCACCAACTAGTCACTAGGTTTCATCTGATGGGCCATAAAACAACTTTCACTTTTTACAAAGTTAACCAAGTGCAGCTTTAAAGTGTTTTTTTCTTTAAACAAGTCAAATAATTTTAAGGGCTGCAAAATATTTTAAATCAAATGCAAATCAACACATTTTGAACATTTTGCACATCTTTTTGGATTACCATCTTGCACATTGCAAATATTCTTTATACTTCATACTGTAAACTTTTGCACATTCCCCAGTCAGTAACTATACAGCTCTTTCATTTTTAAAGAAAACTTATATTGTAAATATTTTATAATATTCTTTCATATTTTATTGTCAGTTTTCTAATTATGCTTCTTGACTTGCAGTACTTGTTTTTTATCTTTCTTTATATTTTATACTTATTTATTCTTATGCACCAATGCAAATTCCTTGTATGTGAAACCTACTTGGCAATAAAACTCATTCTGATTCTAATTTTAAGAGAATAAGGATTCTGAGACTGAAGTATGGAAAGAAAGGCAGTGATAAAATATTTTTTTGCTGTGCAACCGGCAAGCAGAAACTCAAGATGCAAATTGTGTTGAATGTAGACTCCATACATCCTAGCTTGTTTAACACCTGCTGCAGGGGAAGGGAAGAAATCTGAGGTCTTGGATTCTTGTGATGTTATTTTATTTAAAAAATATAAAAGACTCCATAGGTAAACTAAAATAACCCAGAGAGCTGTTTAAAAAAACAAAAAACAGAAAAAGATTAAAAATCGAGGTTGCAAACAATGACAAAAACAGGAGTCAACAAGAGCCACAACAGAGGGGGAACAAACAGACATTTTATCTCTACTGATATACATTGAAGATTCAGTTGCTGTTGAATGTGGACCTGACAACCCTGCATTCAAAGCCAAACACATAAAAACAGATCTGGTGCAGGTGAAGCACATAAACCTTCTGAAGGCTAAGACGGTCTAAGTTGAGTTTTTTGAGCAAAGGCTAAAGAAACATAACACGAGTGAGGAACAGAAATATAAACTCCACAGGTGAGACAAGAAACCCAGAGGGAATTTCAAAAAGCATCCCAAAAGAGACAAAACTGACATCAAAGCTCGGCAAGGACAAGAATAGAAATCCACCTAAATATACTGCTAAAAGTTAAGTGGGATGAGACAAAAATATTGCTGTAGATTGCTGGATTTGGGGCATCTTCCTCCTGTTCTGCAGAATTCTGGGCTAACCTTTAACCTCGGCTTGTTTACACCTCCCTCTGCTCTTGCTTACGTCCCCCTGTCAAGACGCCATGAACATCATCCTGTGCTCAACTTCTCCTGCCATGATTTGTATTGTGTTGTCTGCCAAAATCCTCGGGGCTCGAAGTTATCAGACAGCGTTCCCCCTGTCGTGAGCGTAAATGGGAGGGATTGCTCAGCTATTACCACATTCATTTTTCAACCTCTTAAAGGATGTGGCGCACTCGGCATAAAGGACCCCTCCTTTTGCACCCACCGCTTTGAGTGTGATGTAAACATGATCATCCAGGAGAGTGTGGAAAAAACCCTGAGAGTAACCCTTCCCCTGCTGCAAGCATAAGTCGCCTAATAAGTCTGCCACTCGAGTATCAACAGGGAGGATTAGGAGGAACACAAAAGACCCATTTCCTCTCCTGAGTGAACCCTTCTCTCCCACTGGCACAGATGCATCAGGGAGAAAACACACACACACACACACACACACACACACACACAAGCATCCAATATGTGTTGAGCATGCAGCCTGTCTTCAACTCTGTCCTGGAGGCACCGAATTTGTCTGGCTTGTGCCTCGGGGATCGGACTTTCCTCAGGGAGGCAAAGTCGAGACAGACAGAGAAAAAGAAGTTAAGGAAAGGGGAGGGATGCAAAATCAAGATTTCCCTCGAGTGATTACAAGTCTTTCCGCTCTGAGATTCATCTGTCTGTGCTGCCTTCGCTCTCTTTAAGACATACCATCACACAGGCTCATCAAAGGCTGATCATAAACGGCATTAATCAGCAACTGACTTCTAGGATGGGAGATGTTGCTCAGCAAATACAATGGAGCCATGATAAGAGTATCTGAACCAGACATCCAATCTAAATTTAGAAACCACATTGTAAATAAAAGTAGCTTTTATAGAAATTATCTCAGAATTCCTGCTTGCTCTGTAAAAGTCATCTTGCAAAGCGAAAGGCACTGCCTAAGTTAATTTAGCTCGGAAACACAAATCAAGCAATTTTTTTAAAACAGCTGATACATGATTGTTGAGATCCATGCCTGCTTTTGTCCCACAGAGCTGCTGCCCCAACAGGAAAATGATGAGAAAGGAAGGAGGAGGAGGAAGAGGAGGCATGGGAAAGGGGATGAAGTGTGGGGGGTGACGTGCAAGAATAGGATAGGGAAGGAGGAGCGAGGAACTACTGATGCATTCTGGTGCATTTTCTGCTGCAGCAACCTGGGAATAATATGGAGAAACGAGTTCCCCCTAAAGGAGGTCCCCTGAGCTGCCCGCAGAGCATGCTGGTCTGGCCTGACATACGGAGAGAGGGACAGGCAGAGAAAGAGAGAGAGGAGAAGAGTAGCCCTGGGACCGTGGAGAGTGTACAGAGTAAGACTGGGGTGAGATCACAGCGAGTATCGGTTCAGGGTGTTTCGGGAGAAAGAACACCCCCACTGCAGAGATGGAGGGCAGTGGAGAGAGGAGGCTGCTACAAGCCTGATAATCAAAGACAGGAGGAAAAAAAAACTTTGAGTGGTACAAGCACCCCCTTGTGATTTACAGCTGAACAAAGCAAGAAGCCACTGACTCCTTTTCTTTGACTTCGAAAACCCGTCTTTTGTCAAGTCCACAAATCATATACAGGAAAAAATTACAGTGTCACTTTCGAGGGCTAAATGGGGAGCTTCCTTAAATGCTACACAATCGCACAGATGCACCAATTCATGACAGGACAGCACTTGTCTAGAGTCAAAGGGCAAATAGAGGTGGGTATCAGTTGAGGCTCTTTTCAGGGTTCACAGCACTAATGCATGTCACAGACTGACTGACTGGACCAGATGAGACCAGTGATGGATTAGACAGGACTGCAAAAAGAGAACAAAGTGTTTTCTATCTAGAAGACCGATAAGGGTTATGAGTCCACCCAACTTGTCTTCCATCCCTCCTTTTCATAGTCCACGTCAGTCTTATAAGGGAATATATAATGAAATGATCAGAAACAGGGCCAAAAGTAATGAAATAGCTGAAAAAGCTTGAGTAAACAAGCTAAGACTAACAGACTAAGGAAAATTGACATTGAAGGATTTACCACTTTTCTCAGCCTTATAGGATTTGAATATCTTTGATCAACAAAATGTTAGAAAACAGAAAGAAAAAAGGAAACAATGTCAAACACAAGTTCTCAAAACATATGCTGAAAAGCCAAAGATGTGTAGTTTATTATCATATAAGTCCATAAAAAGCAGGAAAGAAAAGGGAACCATAAAAAGTAGAGAAACTGCCATCTATCAAACTGCTATCAAAACGGATAAATTGCTGATTAATTTCAGTTAATATACTACTTTATTTCAGTTCCACTTCAAGTGTATTGATTTGTCTGACCAACAGCCCAAAAACCCCAAATAAGAGAAAAGAAAAGTGTGTCCCAAACAAAAATCATACTTGGAAAAGGTGACCCAGTACTATCTAAACTGTTTGAATGACAGATCTCTCCTCTGGGAAGTGTAGTTAAAAAAATCGAGAGCAATGAGCATTAAGCACCAAAGGTTTTCATTTCAAAACGAAAAATAGAAGAAAAAAAAACTCATTCGAATTCATTCATTCATCTTTACTGACTCTCGTCTGCCTTGAGGGTTGCTCAGTGAAGCACTTTGTATATTGGTCAGACGTCAAGTGCCATGAGCCGAAATAACACATTCTAATCACAATTCAACATTTGAAAATTTGCAAACACACCCTTCCCTTTCATATGCTTTTCTATTATTGTTTCAGGCGTTAAAAATAAGACAACAGAGAGGAAAAAAGGCTTAAAAAGCCTACAGATTCCCTCATCTGCAGCCTTCTGCAGAAACCCTCTCATTGTATACTTGGTGCAACCTTAGCTCCTCTCCCTGTGAGCTTTATTGATTTCTAGTCTTAATGCTGCTGCACTGTGCATGGAGGAAGGTGCTGTGGAGCAGGACTGACCTTTATCAAAGTATGCAGATGCTGGATGTGGGTGCCGGGGCAGGAAGGGCACCTCCACTGGTACCCCAGACTGTCACCCATGCAGGCAGGGAATGAAATGAGAGCAACGTCCTGTATTGAATGCACCACTCTTCATCTCTCTTTCAAGTGCAAACCTACATATAAGCTAAATTAATTGTTGTGTGGAGACACAGAGCTCTTGGGGGCACTCAGTTTGGTAAGAGATCCCAATTAGAGCTGAGAGAATTAGTTGATTAACTGACAGAAATATTATCGACAACTATTTTGATAGTTAATTAATGGATTAAGTCATTTTTTTCAGTTTCTCAAATGCTCGTCACTACTGAGCGCAAGCTAACACCTTCAAATAGTTTCCAACCAAAAGTCCATAAACCAAATTTATTTAAAAAATAGCTCTGAATTATCAATTCAATCAATCCTTGAAAATGTGCTCTTATTTTCGTTGGTTTTTAATTTGATGTCTTGTCTGAAAGACTTCTTGCTCTATAATTAAAAAGGGTGCATCTTTAAAGTGGTACTCCAGTGATTTAATATTGCACTTCCAAAAAGTTAATGGACTCACAATAGGCACATTTTAGCAGCAGAGGTGGAGTTATCTTTCGGTCTGGTTAACACTTTCTGTTAAAGACACGCAGCATCCAAACCTGAACTGAGATAACCCTGATGACATCACCACAGCGTCACCAGGAAGTCTCAAAAGACATGATACAACTGTTTCCACAGTCTGAGCATTTTACTCCACATGGCAAGTAAAGTGAACTTTTCTTGGTTTTCCATTTCTGTTGACACACTTCCACAACCAAGCTGCAGATATCACAGCCAATAAAAAGTTCCAGCATATCCTACTTGTCACCTCTAGGATGCCGACATGAAAAGTTTTTTTCCCAGCAGGCAGTTCCTATTTACAGCACATCTGATATGACTGAAGGCAGCATCAGAGTACTTGAACTGTCTACTCACAAACTAGCTCACACTAATTAAAGAAACATCTCTAATATTCCACAGTATGCTCAGGTTTCAGGCTGCGGATGATCACAACATCGGCTGTAAGCAGGTCCCGTTTCACCGCCGATGTTAGGGTGTTGAATACGACATGTTTTGGAGGTTTTATTTGTGTTTTGCAGAAGAGTTTTGGATTCGGCGCCAGTAAAACAGAGAAGCTTTCCAAGAAGAAAGATTTGGATCAGGTTCAATCAGCAGGATGGCAAGAAGAAAATAAGACAAAATGAAAAGAATTATCTTCTGGAGGTAAATACATTTTAAAGGGTCAGTTCACCCAAATTAGAAAAAAAAAAGATAGATATATTTGGTTTAATTTACTGAGGTATTAAGAGTCCCTCAGATTTCTGCCACCATCCAAATACAAAGCACAGTTACAAGACTTAGGAGTTTGCAGCCATGCTGGGAAGATGTACTCAGCACAGTGGTGCTTTGAACTAAATGGTAATGTCAGCACGCTGGCATGATAAAATTGACAATGCTAACATGCTGATCTTTAACAGGTAATGTTTGCCATGGGAACCAATTTAGTTCATCAAGTTAGAATGATAACATTTGCTTATTACCATTAAATACAAAGTACAGCCGAGGCTGGTGGTAATGTCAGTAGATTTACATCTACTTGTCTGTGCTGCTCTTTAACCAAAGTACTGGACAAATTAATATTTTCAGCAGATGATGGCGCTAGAGGAAAAGGCCAGGGGATCACCAAAGTTATTTTAATTCATCCTGCATGGTGTACTCATGTATTTCTGAGCCAAATTTCAAAGCAATGCATCCAATAGATGTTGAGATATTGAGATATACGAAACCTGTGGTGGATAGCGAAAACCACCAAAGTCAGTAGAATTCATCTTTTGGGGACCATTAATGTCTGCAATTTCCCCAATTTGTTAAGATATTTAAAGCTTCTACAAGAAACTTTCATTTTATGTTGATTCTGGCGGCCCCTGTGGACAAAAGTAATTGTAATTTGGGTGAACTGAATCTATAAATCCATCCCAAATTTTTTGATTTGACCTCACTCCACATTCAGCTTTACATTCCTCTAAAGTGAGTTCACGATCATTTACAGTGGGTTTCTTTATGGCAAATAAATATGTTATAAATAAGTATATTGTTTAATTTCTTTTAAAAAACATTTTATTCTGAATGCTTTAAATGCTGACATATATATATAAAATCCCTCAAATGCAACTTTCAAAATCTGTAGAGGATCCGGTCTGTGAAATATTACCATTTTGTCAACTGAGCATTTAAAATAACTCAGTTTACAAACAAACTTATATAAAGTTTGCACTATCAATCTCTGTGTAAGAGCAGGCGTCGCATCATCTTTTCCAGAAAAGAACTGAATTATAAAACAGTGCAGTGTTTATTTGTTAAAACATTGTAGCTAAACGCTTTGACAGTCAAATGGGTCAAACTGATGCACTTACCCCCATCCTAACTCTATTAGGCTAGAGAGGCTGTCAAAGGTTTGGGGAGCCTGAATATATGATCCCCAGTCAGATTTACACACAAACACTCAGGGGGAGGCTCGGAGCTGGCGACACGCCCTGCACTGAATTGTGTTATAAATAAGCTTTAACTTAATTGCATTCCCCCAACTGGGAGGAACAAACGCAGGGCCAGCATATTTATTGCCACTCAACCTGTGCGTGAGTTAGTGCGTGTGTGTTTGCGTGTGTGTTTCTGTACAGTTATTGTAAGCAGGAGCCAAAGTGTAAAAGCTACAATAAGTTTGCTGAGATAAGAAATGTTCTCATGAATCTTCCAGTATTGTATGTCTCAGGATGTGTTAGAACCTGTGTGAGTCAGTGTGTTTTTTTTTTTTATGTGTGTGTGTTAACAAACTGATCCAAGATGATAGCAGAGGGGGAAGTGTTAGTGGTACAGAAAACAATTTCATGCCATTTTATGGCCTGTAATTGCCACTAAGGACACATTCACTTCACTTGTTTCTAGCCATGACAGAAGTGTGGCTCTATGCCTGGCAATGTCGGTTTCATCAGTTTTGTCCATTCTGAAATATCTCAACAACTGTTTGATGTGTTGCTATGAAATTTGATACAGGTATTCATGGTCCACAGAATCCTCCTGACTGATGATCCCCTGGCCTTTCCTCTAGTGCTGCCCTGAGGCTGGCATTTTTGATATTTGGTACAACCTTTTGATGGATTGGTATCAAGTTTGGGGAAGAATTCTACAATTAATTGAAATATTATTGAAATTGCAATTTCAAAAATGCAGAAGCTACAGTTCTTTTGATAAAGGTAAAATGTGTGACAAAACAGCATTATAATGCTGCAGTGATGCTGTGGCAAACAAATACTGTTTTCCAGATGTAAGAAAAAATGTTTGTTTGGTACACACCCTAACAAATGTCACATCCTCATCATGCAGCCCTATTTTGCACACACATTCATGGTCCAAGAAAAATAATTTTAATGTTGGCTAATGACATTTTCATCAGCCTCAGCTTTTTTTTGGTCTTAATTGGCAACGGTTACCATCTAATATATTAAACTAAACACTAGACCTACTAAACATCAGTATGTTAGCACTGTCATTGTGAGCATTAGCATTCTGATGTTAGTGTTTACCTCAATGCACCATTGTGCCTCAGACAACCATTGCATGTCTGTAGACTTAGTCTTGTTAGCAATTCATATCATATTTGTCTTCAAGTGCAAACATATGACAAAAACTGAAAAATTGGTTAAAACTGACATTGTTTTCGAGGTGAAAGACATTGTTTTAGTAGCATTTAAATGGCCATATTAAGACCCTCCTTCACTATGAAAAATAGATATTTAAATGCTGCTTAAACAAATATTATACGTCACTCAGATTTCGACAAAACTCACTTTTAAACAAAATTTTGCATGGTTTTAACCTAGATGTCTGCACATCACCAAATCAGCACTCTGGGTGCAGTCCATCATGCTTTTCTTAAGTTACAACAACTGGAATTTGATTTGATCCCTTGTTGGCAAAAATCTTGCAAAACCAAAACTGTCCAAAAAAAGAGCCACATGTGAGTCAGTGTAACATTTGTTTACAAGCCCTGGTTCCCTTTTAACGCGACGTAAACTGTAATGAAGCAAAAACAAAAATACCACATTACCAAAGAAAACAAAGTGTGATTGCACCCCAAGGCACTGTAAAAATACAAAGACACATTCTAATTATTGAGAGAACAGAAACTATGAGGCTTGCATGAATAAAACAACAGAAGTACAGCACTGAATATGATTAGCTGAGCTTGAGATGATCCTGGCTGTGTGCGAGGGCTGGCTGCAGGGTGGTAAGGTAAACCTCATGGGTCTATTCCAGGGTGTCTGCAAAAGTGCTGGCAGGAGGAAAAGCTGAGTGGTCAGCAGGATGAGGATCAGCGTGGACATGTGTTCTGTCAGTCATGACACCCAGAGGGGTGACACATTTAAGAGATATTAAGGAAAAAAGGTTGGGTGACGGCTCTGCCTGAGCTGGAGGAGGAGGGGGAGATAGCAGGTGAAAGGGCAAATCCATGCATCTTATCATGAGCACAATGCAACCCCCCTGCCTGATGCTATTTATAAAAATAGGTTTACAGGTTTACAAGCACAGGAGAGTCATGCTCATACAGGCGTGACCACAGTGGCAATTACTTTAGCTGATTCTGGTCTGTCCGCTGCACACCACTCATTTGTTTATGAATCCATCAGCGCCTAGTTAAACATCCGTCTCCCCAGGGATGGAGCTTCTCCACCTAACAGCTGTGTTATCTTCACTGGGTCAAAGGAAACAGAAGCCTGCAACCTTCAGCCATTCAATATTCTCAGAAGCAAACTCACTCCAGTGGTTCCCAACGTGAAAGTCGGGACCCCCACACAGGGTCTCAAGATAATTCTGAGGGGTCACAAGAGGATTAAAAAGTTTTTTTAAAGCACTGGGGCTGCAACTAAAGATTATTTTCACTACGGATTAATCTACGGATTATTTTCTATATAAAATGTTATAAAGTAGTGATAAAATGTCCATCACAGTTTCTCAGAGTCCAAGGTGACGTCTCCAAATGTCTTATTTGTCCAACAAACAGTTGAAAACCTAAAAATATTCAGTTTATAATTGGAGAAAAACAGCAAGTAATCACATTGGAGAAGGACTAAAACTGTTCCAAAAAATGTGAGGCTTTTTTAACGTGAAATACTGGATATTTTCACTTCTAATATAAAACATAACATCTGGACTGTTGGTTTGAAAAATATAAATAAATAACTATTTGAACAAATCTCCTTGGGCTATTGGAAATTATTAAAAGCATTTTTCACAGTTTTCTGATATTTTATTGTCAAAACGATTAAGTTATGATATATATATATGATATGATAAATTAACCTATGATGAGGAAGCACTCTCATTTAAGATGCTTGCCATTAACTCAGAGCGGCAGCACTATCTGCCACCAAGAAACTATTAAACTTCATCCTTCGTGCTGAGAACTATTGTCTGGCTAAGAATTGGATTGATGTATTCCAGAGCTCCCGATTAGGACTGTAATAAATTTCCACTCTGGTTGATAACAATGGGCCCAAAGTGTGTCAAAAGAGATTGAGAGTCAATGCCTCGTAAAACAGGGGCGAGGGAAAGGAAGTGCATGAGAGCTGGAAGCATGATGTGGTCTAATTGTCCTAAAGGACATCAAAAAAGCCCTTGGCCTTTAGACAGGGAGCACACTCTGCCCTCATTTAGTCGTTGCAATTAACACTGAATGAGCAGCAAGAAGGAAAACTGTTTTAACCATGTGCCAGAGAGGGAATCCTTCTGTTATTTCAACATCTATGCAAAATAGAAAAAAAAACCATAACATTTGTCAATTTCAATGCACACCAGAGTTAGAAAATGAATATGAAGGCAATGGAGGCAAATAAATTCTGTATTTTTTCTTGTCATGAGCGTGAAAACGACCCTGAGGAGAGCTTTCAAGGCAGCGGAAGAAACATCATTGTAATTACGCCTTTAGTGAATATTCTACACATTCATCCCCTTTGTTTTGTGTATGGAAATGTTCTCATGAATCTTCTAGTATGCTTCTGGATGAAGCTGTCACTTCCACTGCTCCTCTTTGTCTTTTTTATGGATGCGCACAAAATCTAATTCATCACTATCCGAGTGTAATTATGGAAATTTCTGGAGATTTGTTGGGAGTTCTGTAACAGCAGTCTGCCATTTCTACAAAAGATCCAAAAGTCTCTGAAGGGGGAAGGAAAGACTTTCATATTAATACTTGCGCGTGTTCATGCATTTGAACAATTTTCATTGTTTTAACTGCTCAACTGAATAATGTCCTGTATGTTTTGAGAAATCATATAACATTTATCATTACTCTATAGCGAGTACATTAATCAACACTGACTGTGTAAGTTCAGTTTAATATCCACAATATGTCTTGTGCTGTCCTTTTGCTGTAAAACGCTTGTTTACTATCTACCCCGTGCGTCATTGTGGACTATAAAACTCTACATTGTCAACATGACTGTACATATGTCAACTAGACGATTTCCTTGACATTTATTCCACAGATGGCGATTTTGACGCTTATTATTTAGTTATCATATCATATTTTCTCTGTTAGCGCAAAATCTTTTCTTTGAAATGTCACTGAAAAACAGAGTTTACATTTACAACTGATTTAAAAGCAACAATATGATTTTAGTTCTTGGTAAAAGGATTAAAGGTCAGACACCTTTGGCCCAGCCCTTAACCTCAACCTTTCAACCTAACAATTCATCTACAGGCACTGTTTTGATTAAATAATAATTCTTCACATCCTCAGTGCATAAATAGAATAAATATAGGATATGCATACATCTTCCTCGTACGGTTACTCCCTGGGTTGAGATGGTTTAAAGGAATAGTTTTGCATTTCGGGAAATACACTCACTTCCTTGCTCAGAGTTAAATTTTGATTCCATTCTCATTCATGTCTGTCTGTTAAACATTTAGCCACAACCAACATCTGGTTAGCTTAGCTAATTGGGAAAAGAGGGGTAGAGCTAGCCTGGCATTGTCCAACGGTAACATCCGCCTACCAGCACTTCTAACGCTCATTAATCAATACGTTATTTGTTTCCAGTGTTTATGCTAAGATAAATTAAAGAGCTGCTGGCTCCTGCTACATATTTACAGACGGGAAAAGTGGTATCAATCTTCTCATCTAACTCCCAGCAGGGAGGGCGATTTAAAAGAATATTTCCAAAAAGGACAAACTGTTCTTTTAAAACACTAATTATTTTGAACATGCATTCCAATTCTTCTTCCAGATTACTAGTGTTATCTATTCAGTGTCAATATTTTTCAGTTTATGAAATGTATGATGAGAGAACTGACTGAATAAGAGGGGGACTGGAGCTTTAAAACGGGTCCCTAGTTTTCTATTAAATGTTCTGAAGCAATAGTTACTAGGCCATAAAGTCTGATCACAAATCAGATAACTAGTATTTATCAACTCAGTGTCTCAAATTTTTTACTTAAATGTAAGATGAATAAAAATTATAATCTCTTCACCATGAGTCCTTGCTGTTACATTGAAATGCTCTGAAGTGGTACTAGTTTGACCATACAATCTGATTGCTCTCCCAGATCACTACTAGCGTTTATCAATTCACAGCATGTCAAGTTGTGCACTCTCACAAAGGAGCAGCGCTGCACTGTAAGAACATCTAACTCGCAGCACGATGCGCAACACAATGAACAGATCGATAGACCAGCATTCCCTCACAATGCCAACAACATCACAGCAGTCTCATAATGATAGTCCTTTTCCACATCTCTCCCCTCGACTCCCCCAGCAAACTTCAGGCCCGGCTCATAAAGCGTCTCTAACATAAGTCAAGCAAAACCCTGAGAGCTCAGCAGGCCCCAAGAGCATGCTGATCACCCCAACACTCATTCCCCTGTCGCCAGTCTCCTGGGCTGCCTTAGCGCTCAGGAACAAGAAACCCTGGAGCACAGACCCTGACAATGAGCCACATCACGCTGAGAGGGTCCTGATTGGTGGGGGAAGGGGATGTCACAGACGCATGTTATTTTGATTCAGTGCCTGCAGACCAATGTGTAAGATGCAAGCAGATGCAAGCTGTGAAATAAACAAATCAATATTTCTCAAGAGGCGCAGTTTTGTACACATGCCAGTATCCCAAAGCACTGCCTTACATGCATGGGACAAAAGGCTGTAGTATTATACTATACAGGGACCCGATACTATTTGTACTACAGTATAGTATGGTGCTATTATTGCAACACAGCCAAATATGCCCACTCAGTTGTAGGCCTATGTGTTTTGTAGCGCAGTATTGCACACAGATGGTACAGCTGACAAGGCTACACAACATACGCAATTTACATAAAACATCACTATTACTCATATATGCTTATCACCAGACGTCAAGCTTTTTTAGCATGTCTGCCCCCAGAAGGAATCAAACCTCCACTCATCATGACATATGTCTGCCTACTCACCTAAAAGACTGCCATGTACAGAATATCAAATGGGCCTGAGCCTGGCCCTTTGATCTTTGTTGTTGTAATTTTCTTTCTATTCTTCCAAACAGCTTTCTTGTTGAAGAAGACATGACATAGAAACAATAATAAAAAGAGCAAAAACCCAGAGTTCAACAAAACAAAAGCAGCAGGGATTAGAGAGGCAAGGAGGGCTTACTTAAGGACTTCCTGTTTTCACAGTTGTGTGACGAATCCCAAACTTGAATCCCTATTGCATGCAACACACAGGATTGCGCTCTGATGAGAGCAAAATCTCTTGACAGGAAAACAAGGGGATATAGAGTGCACAAACAGATGAGAGGGTACACGCTGTCTAACCATGTAAAGAAAGAAGCATTTGAAATCCACAGAGTGATGAGTGCAAACAGCACATAAATAGGTTACCAAAGTATGTTCTAAATTAAATTATGTCAAGAGGCAAAGAAGACAACATCTTTGTATCAAAAGCCATCACTAAATGAGACGCGAATCGTGCAGACTGCTGAATAGCTTTGAAGCTAGCTATCATATCATGTATAATGTATCCTTTCTTGACAGTTTATCACCATCAAACTGCAATTCAAAAACGAAAGACAAATCACAAGGATGCAAAAACAAGCACACAAAGAAAAAAACATATTTATGACTTCTAAATGCACTTAATTTTGAGCAACCTTGGTCAATTAAAAATCAGGCAGTAGCCAATAATAAATCGCCAACAACACATTTATAAAAAGCAACTTCCCCACAACCAAGAGAAAAAAAGAGTTGCTGTCTTACCAGGTCTCATCGTTTTTGAACTCCATCTCTCCGTAGGTGTCTTCAAAGTCCTCCCCTCCTCCTTTGGCGAGTCCCTCCAGGGTGCGATAAGGCACAATGACCGTCCCCCTTGCTCCAGAAGTCCTTAGCACTTTCACTTCCATAATACCGATGCTCTCACTGACGTGCACTGAGTTGCTCTCAAAGGTGAAGATGCCTGAATGATCGTCATCCAGAATGGTCACAGTGGCCACAGTAGGAAAGCCCAGCATGGCCTTTGGGTACGGGAGACTATTGGCGGACAGCACCTCGTCCTCTGTCTCCAGGACACGCAGATTACTGAGCCGCACAAAAAAGTGCTCGTCTTCTTCAAAGATGTCATCATCTATGATGCCAATGTTTATTTCCTTGAACATCTCTCCTGGTTTGAACACTACTGTACCCTCTGTGAACTCGTAGTCGGCCCCTGCATTAGCCGAACCATCCTCTGTTTTATAATCCACGTAGATCGTCTTGTTGATGTCTCCACCTTTTCTGGTGATGGTCAGAATGGCGGCGCCACAGTTCTCGAGGCACTGGTAGACAGCGGGCTCAAACGCAATCCGAGACACGTACTCTTCCGGCTCCTCCACATGCACCTCCTGCACACTGGCACTCTTCTTCGCCTGCTCTGCAACGTGTTTCTTCAGGATATTTCCTGCGCCTGTCATCATGCGTGTAGCTTGAATGCGGTAGAAGGCACGGCTCTTTTGCTGGTGCGAGAGAGCGTAGTAGTTGGCCATCTCGACCAGCTGATCCAACTCTTTCTCTGGGTGCTTCTGCTTCAGGTCTTTCAAGATGCGGATCATGTCGCGCCGGGACTCGTCCACCTCTTTGCTCTCAATCAAACCAATAAGGTTGCTTGCTGCACCTCCGTCCATGAAGTGAGAGTTGACCATCTTGCCATCCATCTCAATTCCCTTGGAGCGTTCAGTCTCTGTCTCGATGATGACACCCCTGTGCTTGTCGGTGCGGTACTTCTTGTGCATGAACTTGTAGAAGAGCAGTCGCCTGTCTGCTACCCAGGCAAGGAGTACGCATATGGGAAAGAAGGCCAGTGTGACTAGACCCTCCCAGACCTGGACTACGTTGGGAGAAAACACAGCCAAAATCATGTAGAGCCAGATGTAAGCAAAGATGCTCCAGCCTGCAGTGACAAAGAAAACTCTGAGGTGTTTGACCTTGCGTACTTCTCCTTGGGGAATGACAGACACACAGAGGCCAATGATGACAAACATATTGAAAGCTGCACTGCCGACAATTGTGGCGGGCCCGAGCTCACCAGATTTGAACTCATGTCCACAAACCTCAATTACAGAGAGCAGAATCTCTGGGGCGGATGAGCCCAAGGCCATGAGGGTGAGGTTGGAGACTGTTTCATTCCAAACCCGGATCGTGGTGGTGGTTGTTTCTCCATTGGGTCTTTTGATGACAATTTCCTTCTCCTGGGAGGTGATGACCTCAATGGCCGCCATAAAGCGGTCGGCAATGATGGACACTCCGAGAAACATGTAGATCATTGCCACAAAATACACAATGACCCTTGCGATCTTGTCTCCCATGGACGGATCCTCAGGATACCAGATGGGCAAGATGATTCCTTTATGACACTTGGAGTTTCCTGGGCAGGTCGCATTGCTGGGGCTGAGCAGAGGGCTCGGAGTGGTCCGGGCCTCTGTACAGAGGAAGGCTACAGCCACAGACACCAGCCCCAACCAGAGGCAGGCTGACGACCCTGGCTTTACAGGCCTTGAACCCTCCATGCACCCTCCTTCTTCTCAAGGGTTCTTACCACACTGACAGTCCCTCTGAGATCCAGCACTGGGCTGTGCTTTTTCTCCACCCACCACCTAAACACAACAGACAGAATTAACAGAGAATTAATGGATGTTATATTGTATCTTTAATACCAGACCGTTTACTCTCATATAATAAAAACATTCATATAGGTACAACAGTGGTGAAACAATTGCATCATGTTGCTTTGCATCTTTTTACTAGATAGATAAATGCATCTATTGCTTAATAAATAATTATTATTACATGTTTAATGCATTACTTATTAAACATACTTACACTGCATTCATTTTTTAGTCACATAATGATTAAATAATTAATGTAATCACATAATGGAATAGTTATCCAACCTTGGGGTACTTTAACATTGTTTTAAATGCTTGCTTGAATGTTTGAAGAGTAATAATAGTACAAGTGTGTAAGACTGTGTGTTTGCATTTTCATAGGGAGAAACACTGTCTAAAGCATGAAAAGAATTTCAAATTATCCCACTATCCTTCTGTAGGACTTCAATGAGTTTCTGCTTCCTTCTTTACAAACAGCATAGTCATGAGACCTTTATGTTATCTTTGAGAGGCGGGCTTGAAAATACTTCCCTATTTTTGGAGGTCTGTAAACCACTATGTGAACAATGTTGATAACATTTGTTTAATAAAATCATAGCTTATGGGCTCATATCCAATCATAAAGTTTATTTTCAGTTTAGATGTGGATACGTGCACCCAATAATGTGGATGTGAGCGTGATTGTCTGAAATCTCAGGGGTAATACACAGCTCTGAACCAAACAGCTCGCTCAGCAGGCGTGCAATGTTGCCAAACTAAGCACTGTCCAAAATGTCGCATTGGCAAAAAAACAGCAGAGGGGAGGCAGGAGACCGTCAAGAGGCAAACTGAAACAAAGGGTACAGATGTCCCGTCCAAATTCATTATATACTGAGCCCTAAATGCACACTTACCACTTCCACAAGAGTGAGCGGCGTTACATTAACAATCCAGACATTGTCCAAATTCATAAAAGCTCAGGCTAAGCATCTTATGCACCTCTTCAGCTCTTATGAGATAGGACTTGACAATTCTTTTGATGCTAACAGCTGAGGCCAGAGGCAATGGGGGCATAAGGAACAGTTAACCACCCAAACTTAGAAGATGTGAGCTACTTTAAGACTTAACACAGGGGATTTATTTCAGAGACTTTCTTCTCAGTGGTACCTGGGAATATTTAGTGTTTTGGGAGAATGGGTGGGGCCTCTCTGTAGCCTCCACCACACCTTTGGGCCCATGAGTCTCACAGGCAGTTAAGTCTGAATTAAAATAATCTCTTCAGAGAGATATACACTGCGTAAGTTAATCATTCTGTCCTGAATTCACTGGAGGATTACAATTTCTTATAACTGTCACACTTGTTTCCTTTTGCTTTTGTTGAGCTAAATGTAGTTTGAGTCTTTCTACATTTTGTACCTAAAAGTGCATTCTTGTGTTCTGATTCCTGGTTAAAGGGTTGATTACCTCTGGGGCCGCCCGCACTAAAATGTGTACAGTACGCACTCATGGCATTTTAAGGCACTTTGGATAAAAGCATCTATTAAATGGCATATGTTATTCTGTGTAATGCAGATTTCTTATCTGATATAACTCTTATCTCTACGCTGGAGTACTTCAACTCCCAGGTGACATTTTTAGAAATGATATCTATCATCCAGACAGACCACTGACCAGTTTGGATGTCTGACAACATTTTCAATGGAGGTGTGGATAGTCAAACAGGAGCTGGCATATTTAAAGCACTCACACCAGTTTAAATGCCAAATATTGTCTGTCAACACACACCCAATGTCTGCAAAAAACTGCCAAAGTTTCTGTCATTATCTTGTGTGGAAATTCAGGCATTAGCAAAACCAATTAATCTGTTCTGGAATAAATTATTCCTAATATTTCTAATTTAATGGTTCATAGGTACACATAATTGCATCACTGACAGTATTATTATGATGTCTTTTGAGGGATCATAACCTCAATAACATTCAGAAAGATATGTCATTCCAAGAAGTAATTTTTTAGAGGCGATAAAACTTCGAAAATAAAGGATATCTCAGCTTGAAAGGAAATTCTTCAGATGTTAAAAAAAGATGTTGATTGCATGGCAGCACACTGATCTGGAGGATAGAAAAGGGGATGACAGCAAACGGCAGCAGAAGCAGGAGACAAGGAACTTCTATTTAACTGAATCAGCAGAGCCATTTACATGGACAAGGGCCAGCTATGCAATCCCTGCGAGAACTGACAGCGCTGAGCACAAACAAAAACAACAGGGAAATAATTGAGTGACAAAGTTGTAACTTAATGAGAGAAAAGTTGAGTCTGAAAATTATGGATTTTGCATTTATTTGGAATTTTGTATCAGCCTGAAAGTTCCCCACAGAAACACATCTACAAGAGTAAACTTTTAGGAATGAAGAATATGTGTGCAGTGCTCAAATTACACTCACAATCCTCCATCAGCGTGTACTGTAAATGACCTTTATTTGAAAAAACTGTAAAACTGACAGCAGGAATACATTTTTGAAGGCACTGGAAGGCTTAAGAGAAGTGCTTCTCCCTGTTTTAGAATCAGAGCAGCACTGCTGACCTGCTAGCTTCTCTCTGTCTTTTTTATTGCATGGCGGCTAGAAACTGCAATGAGGCAGAAATAGATGAAGCATCCAGAATTTAAAGGCTGGAGAGCCTCTCTGTGTGTTACAACCCGGGGATGGGAATGATTAAATGACTGGTCATTTAATTGTTAGGTGATATACAAGGGGAAGGAAAAATCAACTCTCATATTTTATACTTTTATTACGTCATTTGTAACCTGGGTCAATCTCACTATTTTTAGACTGGTCATTTAAAAAGCAGCATGATTGAGGATTACTCCATTATTCCTGCACTTACTGATTTTTATTGGCCAATTGGTGCAGAGGAAATAAGCTGTAAACACGACATACTATCACCTTAAGTTAATACGGCAAACTTCTTGGCAAACAATATCCTATATTTACACAGCACGGAACAACATTAGCATTCATTTGGAGTTGTTTTTCTGTCCACTTGATTAATGCAAATCCAATATGGACTCTACTTTTAGCTCTGTTTTTGGTCTGCACCAACTCCTGAGGAAAAGATCTGGCTCTCTATAGTCTATGGTCACACTCTAGCTAGCTAACTTTGTCTGACTTTGTTTGGTGCTGGGAATGTAGTGTACAGTCAATTTTTAGAGCTTTTTTTTTATATTTTTATATATTTCTATAGCCAAAAACGACACTATAAGAGTGAACCAAAACAGTCAAGGTTCAGGCCAGAAATCTAAAACAATGAGCAGAAAGATGCTGCAAAGCTCCGCAGAGCTGAGGGGAGGTGGGTGATAATTGCCTGTGGTTTCATCACTACAAACAACCTCTTTCACATACAGGCAGTCATGTGATCCAGTAATATAAAAATACTTCAAATGAGCTGAAACTTCCCATCCTTAAACTTCAGTGTGATTTCCTGTAGCTTTAATACAAACAGTTGGGAGACTCGAGTGTGGAAGGAGGACAGTGAAGAAAAAGAGTAAACATGCTAAGTCAGCCTACCTTGAATAAACGGACGTACAAAAAATGGCAAACAAGCCAAATACCCATACATCCAAGAGCAAACTAACAGAGTGACGGAGAGAATTTTAAAGATATAAGGCCATGCAGTAACACTGGACAGAGGGAGTCAATTGCCTCCTAACTACCTCCTGCCTCGTCCCATTAGACATATAAATGTAACAAGCTGAATGAAATCATGCTCAGAAAGATTAATTTGTAATTGTAAACTGCTGCCCAAAATACATATTAGATACTTGCACTATTATAAGTAGTAATTTTAATCATTTTAAAAATGTGATTCATTTATTTTTTGAGCATGTAAAATTCATTTTTCAACCTTGAATTTCACCCGAATAAGGCCCTTATATTACTATTAGTACTATCACTACTTAATCTACTGCTACTGTTATTAATATTACTAGACAAAAGGCATTACTATACTGCCTATATGCTAACACAAATACTAGTAGTAGTACATCTACTACACTACCACTAATGCTGTTACTAAGACTACCACAGCCTGGAAGGATACAAAGCTGTTAAAGTATTTTTTTCCTCTTTAAAAAATAATACAAATAAAAGCAGCATCAGATGATACTTGACCAGTGTGCAGGATTTAATGGCATCTAGCGATGTAGTTTCAGATCACAACTCGCTCACTTCCCCCTCTAAGCATTAAGGAGAAACTATGGTATGCTAAAAAATGCAAACACCCTATCTAGTGCCAGTGTTTGGTTTGTTCCTTCCAGGACTGTAGAAACACGGCAGTTTAACATGGCGGCCTCAACAGAAGGCGACCTGTGGCATCGGTAGACAAAAATGGCTCATTCTCAGGTAATAAAAGCACAACTAGTCTTATATTCAGGTGATTATACACTGATGTAAACATACCTATAAATATAAAATGCTATTTCTGCCAATACATCCTATTGTGCTACACACTGGACCTTAAAGATGTGATCTGTATACATAATTAGGATTATGACATCTGATGCCTGCAGTTACACCTGGTATTAATAAGCATTCTCGTTATCTTGATTGGGCCCGTATTAGTCAGGTAGGATGGATCGAGTTGTCAGTAAACATGGTACAAAATAGATTCATGAAAGTAATACTATGTCAGTTTTTGCGTTAATGCCCGTTGTAAAGGGGGTCTTGGTCCCTGGGAGCCCTGAAAATGCTGGAACCTACAATTCCCATAATGCAACTGCATCACATGGTGCATTGGACCCTTCCTGAAAAGTAAATACCCACAACACACCCTCAGATCTTTACACATGCTTTCTGCTGCTGTTGTTTTCAGAGGCTGACCATCAAAGTCAAACCAGTAGAGTGCCCCTTTAACATTCTTGACCAAAAAAGCTGGCAATAGCCAATAGGGATGGATTGATTAATTGATTGGTTGGTTGATTTAAGAGACAAAACCACATAATCTTAAGCAATAATGTAAAGCTCATTAAAATAATTACATTTAAGCACTCAGACAGACTGTTCAGGTGTATGACCTCACAAGGATTTTGTATTTGAATAATTGATTTTCCATCTCAACACAAATTGCATTAGTTGCTGTCAGGTGATGGAGAGGGAACGATTCCATTTTTCTATGTGTACCAACATTAAAGCCGTGACCCCTAAATTAGGAGCTACACAAAACAATTTGCATACTAATTACTGTTTTAAGGATTGTGTTTTGCATTGTGAATGTAGGGGCGGGCTGTCACTGGAGTTATAATTTAAAGTTGTAATCAGAACTGTTCAGCGGCCTCCAAAAAGTATTAAAATCAACGGAAAAAGACAAAGTTGTTCACAAAAAACACACAGGAACTTAAGAGCCATATTGCAACTGACATATCTAAATTAAGGCTGAAGTTCAACTTTGACGTATTCCAATTAAATCTAACACTGACCTCCTCAACCACAAATAGTTGAGGGTGAACCCACTTAAACTCCATGTACAACTTTTTAACACTTTTTTCCTCGTACAATATAAGAAAGTAGAACTCAGTGATATTACTAAAACAGATTTAGCAGAATGTTTCAATTTACTACCTCAATAATTATCATTATGACCATTAAAAATGACACGCACTATTATTACACTGTCAGCCATGTAAAAATATTAAAAATCCCAAAATATATCAAAATATAGCTTCATATGTGAATATTGATTCTACAATTATTAATCCAGTGAATCACAAAGCTAATAAAGTAGACCAATAAAAATTTATAAAAATGGGGGTTGGACTTTAAGGAGATACAAATGTGCAAATATTCTTATACTGAACTTAAAAAAAGTATTTTGTAACTAATTAAAAAAAAAACTATATATGTATATATATATTTTTTTTTATGTACCATTAAACAGGGATTAAAATGCTCTCATTTAAGACCAAACAGTTTTAAAACTTTAAGGCATTTTTACCTCAATGAGAGGGAATCACTGTATGCTACAAAATGAAGAATTATATAAAATGTATCCACATTAAAATTAATAACTGAGTGAAAAAAAAAAAAGGTTTTACAGACTTAAATGCCTAAACATTTCATGAATGGCCAATATCACACTGATTTTATTCTTGGAGTTGAAATGATTAGTTACTTAATCTATGATAGAAAAGTAAATCTGTTTAAGCAGAGATGAAAATGTGAATATTTTTCTTCGGATATTAAACTAAATACATTTCTGTTCCAGACTGTCTGACCAAACAAGCAATTTGAACATGTGAACAATTTTTGATTATTTTCATTCATTTAAAAACGATTAACCGAGTAAGTGATACAATAACCACCAGACAGTTGCAGCTCTAATCAGTCCAAACTCTAGATGACTTACATCTCTAAGATAGTTTTAAGGTTTTAATGAGAAAAAACGCACATTAATATTTGATTTGGTGCATCTTTAAGTGGTCCCCATGCACACCCTCCTGCATTCCCTGACTGATACAGTATGTAGTACCATTATGGCTGAGACAGTTGCTGAGAGGAGAGAGTGGCTGATCTGCTCACAGATCTCTTTCCCTTTCCCTATTTTGGGAAGAGGGTCTTGTTTAAGGAGGTTATCTGAGCTGCACATAAACATGGACTCAGCAGACACACGGAGAGCCTCAGCTGTTGCTGATTAATCATCATAAGGCCGTTTTACCGCTCACTATACCGATGTCAGTGCTACCTGAGGAGGGAATCCCTGCTGGAGCACCCATAGGCCCGCACAGTAACTTAAAAGGTGCGCGCAGGCCTACGCGTAAAGATGAACAGAGAGAATATATATTATCTCATTTCCTAAAATAATACCTATTATTGACCTCAGGAAACACTCCAGAATCAACTCCAAAACAGTGTCAGGGCTCGCAGGAGAAGCCAACATACATAAGCAGAAGCTAAAGGCTCAGATATTAAAACTGGAAGTCCAGGTGTTCATCCAATCAAGCAGCAGGACGGGCTCTGCAGGCTGTAACAACCGGTATCCGATACTTGCGTTGACAGACGCCAATTATTTTAATGGCACACCCATTAGACGGTATCACGAATCCATTTCAGCCCGTTGCAATGGATCATATCTGCACAATGATGAGGAGCAATGGGAGCAAATAGAGAGGTTAAACCCCGGGCAGAATGAAGCGCTCCGGAGTGACGGACCACATCCAGCTCACCTCACTCACCGACTGTGTTTGCAGCTACATGGATCTGGAAATGCATCTAATATGGTTCCTGTAATCTGTCACACAATTAAGTAGAAAGCCTGTCTGTGTGTTTGCTGTTTATCACTGATGGTGTGCCGGGTCGCATCCCTCACCAACACACTGCTTATTTAATATCACTGAGTTTGCATCATGCGTTATTCATTATAACCTACCTGGATTTGTATTCCGGGGAGTTTGTGTAGACACTGCGAAATAGCTCCTGTCCGCCTCCTTTATTATTGTTTCTGCCGTTCAGATCAGCCTGCCAACAGTCTCAGTGTAATCTCGCTGTTTGGATCTCTTGAGTCAAACGTGCTCCTCGGACCAAAATCCCACTGTGTCGTCCTCATGTACGGAGAGGCAGGTCCCCAGCCTGCTCGGTATTGGCGATTGGATCAAACCGTCCAGAGGTGATCGCCTTTCGTCCTCTCTTGCCTTGGCGCCCTCCTCCCCAGTTCCTCCCTGGCTGACGGATTGACCGGGTCGCAAAGCTGTCAATGACGAGGGAGGAGGAGGAGGAGGTGGTGGTGGTGGTTGGGGGGGTCGGTATTTTAAGATAAGAGATGGATCTTCTGAGCCCGTCCGCACGGCTCTCCCTCCTCCTGCAAGCCGTGAATCAGCGCTCTCCTCCTCCCCCTCTGTCCGCTGCGATAGCGCAGGAAATCTATGATGTCGCTCTCGTAGGTACGGGCACCGCCGTGGAGCTCCTCTTTCCCCGGTTGTCTTCTCCACACAATTGGGCCACTGCGATTCCGATTAAACACTGTCTCACATTAGAAACGCGCTCGGCTGTGCACACCGGTGTTTAAGTTACCAAGGCGGGCTGTCAGCCGGACTTTGCGCACCATCGGAATGGCCAAGATTCGTCTCCTCTGCGCTGACTGCGAGTCCGTTCCTGGAGCTTGAATGATTGCCGGAGATGAGCTTTATCTACGAATTGTCATCCTCAGATGATTATTATTAACATTACGCCTATTCTCACGCCGGTAGAGGTGTGAAATGGTTGCGCCCTACAGCCCTCCGCCCCCCATTTTTAAAAGTCACACAGACAGGCTCGGTTAGGCGCGCAACTACGTCACCATCGGCTGAGAGAAGAAACCTGCACCACAAACCATGAATATCATCCAGACCCACAGCCCACCATGACAACTGTTCACAACAGGAAGGAGGGAGGAGGGAGGAGGAAAAAGCCTATAATTAATGTATCACCAGCTATTTTATACCTATAAAAACTGAGGATGCCCTGTTGGCCAGATGCTGCTAATTCAAGACAGAAATAAGTGGCAGCAAGAGGATGATCACTGAGTCACTGGCATTTATTCTGGCCAAATGCCACAAATACCACACACAGAAAGACAAGGCTGGCAGTATAAATGCTGAGCCGGAGTAAAGCTAGATGTAAGATTGACTAACAGCCCCTCTCTTGCCAAACTTTCAGTTGCAGTTACAAAAATGTTTGCAGCTTAGTGAGCATGATATGGTATTATTAAAATGTGCATTATGCAAACAGATGTAGACAGATCCCAGATCAAGAATGCAAAAATGCACATTAGTAAGTGGCCAACTTTTCATATGTGAAGTTATAGTGCATCAATCCCATACTGGACAACTTGGTTGATATTTTTAACCCGGTTAGCTCTCTTCTACAGTAATTGTAGGACAAATGTCCAAATAAAGACAAATTAAGCTAAAGCTGTGGTGCAAAACCTGAACCTGCAACAGAGACGACAAGAAGAGGAATAAGTGTGCTAATTCATTGTAAAAGGTTCTTAAAAGAAAAGTTTCACATTGAGGGGAAATACGTTTATTTGCTTTCTGGTCCACAGTTTGATGAGACGATACCGCTCTTATGTTTGTGCATTAAATATGAAGCTACAGCCAGCAGCAAGTTAGCTTAGCACACAGACTGTAAAGAGGGGGGGACTGCTGGCTTGACTTTGTCAAAAAGTTTAAAAAAAATACACCTATATACCAGCAACTCTATCTTGTTTGTTTCGTCCACAGAAAAGCCAAATTCTGAATTAATTTGGTGTTTTGTTTTTGACAAGACTCCAGGAAGTCAGTAAATAGTCACATAACCCTTCCTAAAACCTTAACTATTCGATTAAATTGATTAAGCGAACAAATAGAATTTTCACCTTCAGACAGAGCCAGGCTAGCTGTTTGTCCTCGCTTCCAGTCTTTGTGCTAAGCTAACTGTCTCCTGGCTGCAGCTTCAGATTTAGCATCGGCCTACAGAAATGACAGTGCTGGGCAGTATGACCAAACATTTGTATCACAATATTTAGGATTCTGCCAGTTTCACGGTATATCATAGTATGTTTTTAATGACTGGGCCTTTATACAGGTTTATAGTGGCTCATTCTTTTCTCAGGAGTATGTATCTGTTATGTATATACTGAAGGCTTTGAATAGGGGTTTTCTTGGCCCCACAAAATAATACAATATATGGAAGAATCAAAATACATAATTATTATTGTGCAAACTGCAGTGTAGTAAGAACTGAACAAAACAAAAAAGGTTTGCTAACAACTTTAACAATGTTGGTTCAACTGGTATAATCTCCAAGCACCATCTTCCTGTCTGTCTCCTCTTGTCAAGAAAGCAAGTGTATTTCCTAAAATGTCGAACTATTCCTTTAAAATAATCCTACTCAAAAGGTCCCCCAGCGTCCAGGAACACTCTCGCCAAATACTCAACACCTCCTGTGTTTCTTTGTCTCCCGTCTTGCAGTTGCATTGCACATCCCAATGATCTTCCAACCCCGGTTGGGTTGCATAGATGCATTACTATAGTAGATAATAAGCTTCACTGGGCACACAGTCCTTGATGCAGCACAATCAACCATAACCGCTGCTGACGAGACAGACGAAGCTCCAGAGACAGGAGCAAAGCAGGAGGATGTTGACACTGCCACCACCTCTAATTACAGAATCATACAGGCCTGAAGCGTCGTGAAAAAAAAATCTAAAAGTCCCAGGGCTAACCAAACTGTATGTAAAATTAATACAAGTACTTACAAGTCTTTAAAATTAATTAGCAATTAATCAATAATGAATTATCATTAATCCACCCAGAAACAACATGGAGAGACTTGGAGCAGACATCTTACTGCAGCATGCAAGAGTCCCTTTTCTTTTGGGATGGAGCCTATATGCAAAGCAGGAAAAAATCAATTGGATACGATTTTAATTACATAGTCCGGCACTGTGGTACAGAATCTTATTAGCCTGTTCAGATTTCCATGCTTGTTAAATTCAAATATGAAATTCAAAAACAATCAATTCCCAAATGGACGGTGGGGGAGACAGGCCAATCTGGTCAGGCAGCCCCCACCACCACTCCTCCCATACACCATCCTCTGCTCTCTCTCCATGTAATGCTATAATTAGTATGGAGAATATGGTTGGATCTTTTAATGAAGTTTTCTTATCAGCGGTAAAAAGGGTGGAGGCAGAGAATACACTGGACAGATTGGTGTGCAGTGTACCTGCAGCCAGCATGCATCATATGATTGGAATTCAATGTCTGCTCTTGCCTCTCGCATCAAAGTCCTCCATGCGCTCAGTGATGATTAATGGATTATACTTGTAATCAACACACCAGGCTTGCTTGTGCTTCCCACTGAGAGTAGCAGCACTTACAAGGGTGGGAGCCTTGATGGCCGTAGCCCTGAAACTGACTGGTTGCATTGATTCTGTGAGAGTAAAGCCACTTTAACTCTCCTCTCCCTTTCTGTATTTTCCTCCTTCCTGATTTTTGCCACAGGGACACTTGACGGCGGCTGCGGCCCTGGATCAGTTTCATTAAAATGTCTAGCATGCAGCAGCAGAGAATCTGGAGCAGGGAACGATACAGTATAGCACAAGAGAATAGTGCTGCACTTGCACTTTGTGTTTTGTATTTTCTCTCTCCGTGCTGCGCTCGGCACTCTGCACATGCTGATAATTTGTAGGCTCGAGTTGCAACAACTTCAGTGGAAAAAAACAGTCAGGCAATGACACAGTGGGCCCTGGTTGGTGAGAGAAAGGGGAGGGAGGGAGTTAACACTGACATCACCCCCTGGGCGACGTCCAGTTATGACGGTCAGTAATGAATAGTGAAGTTGTGAAATGAGAAAGGTAAAGAGTCACCTCGAATCAAGATCTTAAGACCTCGAGGCTGGAGGGCCACTTCCTGTCGTCGGTGAGTGTTTGGAGGGTGGTGTGGTGGTGGGGGTCAGACACAGAGCAAAGCATCAAGCCCTTTGAGGTCTCCATTTAAAAGATGCATTAGAGTGTAGGGATACAGAGTTTGAGTTAAATGGCCCAAATTACAAAAACATTTCTCACTTACTTCTAGTGCTTTCTAGCAATGCAAATGGTTTCTTCACTCTTCATGTGAACGGATGTCTCCATTAGTTCAAAGATAAAAGTTCCTAGAGTTTTGTACTTGTGACCTGTTTATACAAAGCCATGCTGGACAGCTTGTATATCTATGAGTTTTCCTCTTTTTGCTAAAAATTGCTAAATTTTTAATAACTTCTTCTTGAGAGGTAAAATTAAAGTATTTCCCACAAAAATACGTTTTAAAAAAGTCTAAAAAATAACTTTTTTTGTGGGTTTTTTGGAACATACAAAAAAAAAAAACAATGCAGAAAAAGAAAAACATGGGCATGTTATACAGGCATTTGCACAAAGTAAAGGCACCAGGGTTATCTCATTGTGATGGGCTACAAAGGCAGAGATAGATATAAGATAATAACTAAATATGAATGACTACATTCAGAGTTACATTCAGGAGGGCAGGAGGGGTTAAAGCTTAGCTCTAATACAGTCTATAAATTATTTCCCAATTCTCTCAAAGTGGTCAGAGGAGCCACATATTGTGAGTCCCAATTTCTCCAGTCTGAGATGGATGTTTTCCAGTGGACAGTCTCAATCACTGCGCTAACAAAGCGACAAATTTAGTCATTTTGAGTCTAGTTCCAGACAGGCTCTTTTAAGTCATGTGTCTTTGTGCCTCATCAAACCAGAAAGTGGCACAACAACATTAATTTGTGCATGTACAGTGGTGACCACTTATGCCTTAGTCGCAAACAGCACAAACAAGAGATGTATTATTGACTACTGTTGCACTACTGACTGCCATCTATGCAAACCACTGTTCTGGATAATCCACATGACTGTCAGCGTATTTCATTGGGACAATTTCTTTGGTATAAACTAGCGGATCCCAACCTGGGGCCTGTTGCCCCAGAGCGAGGTCCCAAGGTAAAGGGGTCAGGAGATGATTAAAGGAAACTTATCACAACTTCTCTCATTGTATGAACTAGTCAATTAAAAAAAATAGTGAAATTAAAATATACTCAGACCCCCTGAAACGCCCTCAAGGACCCCTGGGGGTTGAGAACCACTGACTTAGACCATAAAATAGTTGCTTTATTTTACAGGAGCCACTGCACGAGAGATAACATGCTTGTGGTATGTAGCCAAACACCATCATTGTCATCCCATAAACCAGACATGCATGCATTGACTTGATAGATGGGTATGGACATAGTCATATTGAGAAAAAGAGCTGGTTATACTTAAATAGCGCTACATAACCTTGACCACCCTGTACTAATAAATTCTGTCCTCAAATAAAACCCTGACAGTCCATAAATATACAGAGTGTAACGCAGATAGAAAGGAGCCCAGCGCTATACTTTTAACTCAAATAACATCCATTGAGACCAGTATTTGTACACATAGTATAGCTCGTCTATGCAGAGTGCCCCTCCTGCAGCTGCAGCTATTGGAGCTGAGCATTCAGTGGTTCACTGGTCTGGAATATATTTGCAAAGGAAGATGGGTGAGAGAGGGATACCCGCACTGACTCTATTACATCAGAGACACAGTGCACAGAAGACGAGTGTAAGACACTGGACTCCACACTCATCTACTCATCTCCCCCGTGCCTTATGGTGCTGAATGAAAGAGAGGACGGAGGAAGGGATGTAGGGAATCAAAAGTAGGGAAAGGCAGGATGAGACAGAGATCAAGGTGGAGAGGTCAGCTCGTCTGAGGGTCTCGGCTTTGTGTGCCAGCGGCTGATGCCGCCTGGGCCGCCCTTGCCCAACAGCCACATCTCCATGGCAATGTGTGGCCCCTGCCTTGGTCATGGGGAGAGTGGAAGTGACGGCGGCGATCTGTGCGCGTTCCGTCTGGCTCATTATGTGGGGAATGAAGTGAAGCAGCCAGGGGGTGCATTTGTTCTGCGTGGACTACCCCTCAGCTGCCAAGCGTCTATCTATTTATAGAAATGAAATGAAAGAGAGAGAGAGAGAGAGAGAGAGAGAGAGACGAAATAAAATAAGCACAGGGGCCATTTCCCTGCTCACTTCCCTCCCTCCATTCCTCCCTCCTTCCTTCCTCCCTCATGCAGAATAAGTCTATTTTTTCCTGTGATTCTGCAGCTCTCTGAAAGTGACATTTAAGTGAGTCAGTAGTGAAGGTTGAGGCTTTCACTGACCACAGCTTCAGTGGCTTAGTTTCCTAACTGGGACAAGGGATTGATAAAAACACAAAGTTACAGCTGCACTAAAGGAGTGTTTTTTATTAATCTTAATTATCTTTCTAATTAATCATTATGATCTCTAAAAGTTCAGAAAATGTTGAAAAAGTGATTCTTAACTTTATTAATTTGACTTCTTTAACAGTCCAAAAATCCTCACATTGGAGAAGCTGGAAGCAGCAAATAAATGAATTACTTTAAATGATCAAACTGGGCAAGTTCATTTTTGGTTTATAGTGTTAAATAACTAACACACTTTCTTAATGTACAAACTCTTGAAATATCTCTGGAAGCACTATGGGTATTGAGATGACATAGCCTGTGTAATGTTATGCACAAATTATTCTCTCATGTTTTTTACAGTTTTGCTCAAAGGCACTGGAATTTTATGTATCCACTGTGGGCTCTTCTCACGGTTTATAGACAGTCTGCAGCATTATAGTGGGAGTCAAGAGGTAAATACTGTACTATAATAGGAAAACAGAAGGTTTCCCCCCGGTATTGGGCTGGTAGGTGAGTGATACTGTTCCCAAAGATATAAAACATTCCCAAAGATATAAAAGATTCTTTAAAAAAAACAATTAAAAGGGATCCTTATTAAAGTGTGTTTATATTGTGAGTTTCTGAAAAATCTGCTGACGTATCAATATTGGATTTTTGCATTTGTTCTGCGTGGACTACAACTAAGTTGCCAAGCGTCTATTTATAGAAATGAAATGAAAGAGAGAGAGAGAGAGAGAGAGAGAGAGAGAGAAAATTAAATAAGCACAGGGCCATTTCCCTGCTCAAATGAAAGATGTCTTCAAGAGCCACTTAACACCAGCTGAAAATCTTGTTTTTACTGACCATCAGTGGTATTACTTCTCACCTTGCTGCAGTGATGTAGAAGTGTACTCAAGGCTGTGTCAGTGTATTGTGACATCACTGTCGAATGGGGATGAAGTGCAACACAGGCGGCAATAAGAGACTGCTTTTTGACCTGGTATCTTTAAGAAACTACAGTGACCACGAAACTCTCGAAAGGCCGCATCTAGAATCAGTTTGGTTTGTCCATTCTGGGCTACTGTAGAAACACCCTGGTTCAACATGGCGGACTCTGTAGAAGAGGACCCACTCCCACATAAAAATGACTCATTCTAAGGTAAAGAAAACAACAATTATCTTTTTCCGGGTGATTATACACTAATGAAAACATACCTATGAACATTACAGTTACACACTGGACTTAAATACAGCTCTGATTCGGCTGTAGGAGAGTAAGGAGTTTACTGTATGCATTTACAGACTATGAATCCAGTCTAATGGCAGACTCCACCACCAACTGAAACTACTATATAAAGTGGAAATTACAGAATGTAGATATACTGAATGGCTATTGATAAAATGAAAACTATATAATCAAGAACAGGATTTATTTTATATTTAGGGTTTTATATATTTATAGGGCTTTAAAGATCACATGAAATACATTTTCTTCAGTGGTGAGCTTATGCTGCATTATTTAAAAGTCCAATAAATTCATCACATATTTTTGGAAGATCAAATTTTTCTGCCTGAATCAAACAGCTTTTCTTAGTTTCTTTGCCTTTTTTGTTACTCTACTGGTTTACACTCACACTCACTGTCTAATGCCCAACCACCAATACTGTGTTCCAAAAGAAAATACATAAGATTGAGGATGTAATACCAAAAATGCAACCTGGTTTGAAGATACACAAAATATGATAGAATAGTTTGTAATTCGCTCATGGAACTGAATGATCACGTCTCTAATCGTTGTGAAAAATGTCGTCTTGTGAGATAATACTAGTGGTAATTAATCATCATCTGGAGTGTGTATGAGTGCGTGTGATTGTGTTTGGGAGGAAGGATTTTTTATTTATCAAGGGCCAAAAAACGCTGAGCACTGACTCTCTCCTACAGAGTGTTTCCACATCAGAGCTGTAATGATCTGGCAGCAGCCAGTTTGATTCATGGAAAACCAACTCACAGGGCCGCAGATTAGAAGGGAATATCTGAATGATTCAGGAGCCTGAGAGCTGGAAAGGGCCCTTGGAAGATTATAGGGATTATAGATTTCTAGCGTTTCATGGTCCCAGTTGTCACAGGGCCACTGAATTTCAACCAGTTACATGATTCTTGTTTTTCAGTCCTCATTAGTTCTCCCGCTCGTAGAACGATGTAGTAAATATTGAATTTGATTTCCCCTTTTCTTAGCCATGTCCAATGAATATTTGATCGCGTTTCCATGCATTTTCAAATTAAAAATTTAACAGCACGTGAAGGGGCGGGACTACTTCCAATTAGAACTCCAATTTATCATGCACACCGACAGCTCACTTTGGATAGCAAGGCCTGACCCAGTTTGCCCTCTGATGACTACACCCATGCAGTATAAGAGAACTGTAGTGTGCTGTAACATATCTTGTGCTTCAGTGCTCTCAAGTTTACTTCACATGGTTCACTTGAATTGGGCTCTATGGAGGAGCTGTGATGCGGCATGGCTTTGCACAATTAGTAAGGTTACAGATGGTTCACCAAATACACAGCTAAATAAATACCATATGGTGTACATTTAAGGAGGACTGTGGAGGAAGTGAAGAAAATGTGTAAATAAGTCTAAGGTTAATTTCTTACACCATTTCAAGTATGGAGACTTCCATGGTAAAAATTGTCATTCTTTATAATGTTCAGTTCTCTCAAATAATCAAAAAACATACACCTAACAATATTTTTCATTGGAACTACTTTCTACTAAAGAAATAGTCCCTATGAGAGCAGATTAGTGTTTTGTGTATCACCCAAAGCTGGGGTTTTTAAAGTTTAAACTGTGGAAGAGGATTTATGATCTATGATTTTTTTTAACCTTTTTATTTGCGATGGACATTGGAAATAATCCTTGGAAAGTGTAAGTCACACTGAATCTAAATATAGGGTTATGTGTATTGTGTTCAGTCTTGTGGTATTAGGGTTTTACTCCATCAGTTGTGTGTCAGCCACTGCTGCAGCTCCAGCTGCTGACCGTGTTTATGAGCTGGCCAAACAGTAAACTACAATAACTAACTTGCTGTTGTTTTAGAACACCTTCACGTACCTGAGCCTTTCACCTCACCTGGTATCTTTGCCTCAACCCCACTGGGAAATCGAGCCGTAGTTTGAAACCTCAGTGTCTCATCGATTTTTTAAAATGTAAAAACGATGTCTTAACCCAAACAAACTTACGCATGGTTAGATACTGGAGATGTTATATTGTTTCCTGTCTTTATTTAGAGGAGATTCAGTGCTAATCATCTGCATCATACTGTAAATTTACAAAGATCTGGTGTCCCTTTATTGATTATATCAGATGGCAAACGGACTCAGTTGCAACATAGTGTAGTTCTTTTAAAATCATACTTACTGGACAAATTTAGCCTGTATGGACAGTTCAATCAGTGGCTAAAGATACTGTGTATAGAGACTTGTCCTATTGTTGTTTCAACTTGTGTTTTGTATAAACAGTACTTAACTATATTAAAAGAGCCAATCTTCTTGCTGATGGTGTTGTCATACAGAAACATCAGTATTAAATTAAGACCGATCCATAACCAGTTAAAAATGTACTGTAAAAGATCCTGATACTTAATACCACCATTGCAGCTAGCTACCCTTACAGTATAAACCACAACCTCCAAAGTACAGTTCAGATTGGCTTATTGACTATCATCAAACTCAATATTTCTTCTTTCCCACTGTTAGAAACAGCAGCTTCCTCACTTTTCAATACATATCTAATCAAAAAACAGCCCAGGGGCAGCCTGTGGAGCATCCAGAATACATGTGTGATTGACCTCTAAGATTACAGATGCACCAAACATGTGGCTATTCCAAATTTAGAAAACCCTCTTCAGAAACAGACAGAGCCTGACTAGAAAGGCTCGATCTGATCTGCCAATATGGTGACAAATTAGTTCATTGCTCCGCTTTGTCGTTCAGATGCGTTCGGCGGATTAGAGGCAATATCTGCTTCGTGGCAGCTCGGGCCTGACACGCAAACAGCCAGCGACAAAACAACACTGAGCAAGAATTTAGATCTGTACAACCTGAGCATGAAAAAATAAACCTCATCTAGGAGCTGCTGTTTGAGTCCCATAAATTATACAGCCTGAGAAACAGTGGGTACAATCATGAACATAAAAAATGTGATTACAGAAAATGTATCCGAGGACATTTTCATGCAGACTTCTCCACCTGAATAATATTCATTACATCCTATTTCACAAACTGAATGAGGGAAAGCAGTACATACATTATCTGTCAGTTACCCAAACATTACTTACAATCTGAAGACTTACAGCTAAAATCATGTTCTTTCGGTTTGTAGCATAAAAAAAAAGCAAAAAGGTAATACTATTTCCATTATAAACGTAATAAATCCACCGCATTGCAAACTAATAACTGTCAGAGAAACAGATTACTGTCGAGACCTATAAAGCCTGAGGAAACGCTGGACTGTTGTGTTATTTATTCTTTTATACTTTAAACTGGTAAATCAATGCAATACTGTTGTAAACAAAGACTCACCGCATCTACAGGCTTTTGTCAAAAACTAAATAAAAAGTAACAATTTGGATCAATAGTACATAATTTATTGAGACATGGAAATGCATACATTGATATATATTTCCTTCTTTGCTTTCTGTGAGAAAGGTAAGGAGAAGTAGGACACAGATGTGCCACCTACTGGTTGTTTTTTTATTACAAACTCATGATCATCAGAGTGGAGAATAAGCCACCAACAGGTGACTGCTTTATACTTGTGTGTATAAAACGATAAGAACCGATGCACACTTCTTTTTAATTTAAGACCAACCTTGAGCCAAGTTATTCAGCTCGATTGTTTTGGCCTCATGTGGCTTAATCCTAACCACCAGTAGTCCTGAATGTGTTACAACCAGAAGAGACCACAACTTGTTACAAACCAATTTACATTTCCATGTCCCCAAGTAGCAGCGTCTGGGGTAATTGGTTCTCAGTGGCGCCTTCGCCACAGACTCCATCCACTCTCGCCCGGTCCGTTCTGCTGCAGTGTGTGCAGTCTGTGTGTGCATCCGACGACTTCAGCCTTTTTTGGTTTCCCTGGAGCGCTGCTGCTCCTGGTACTCCTTGGAGTCCTCCCAGGGACGGGGGCCACGGATGTTCTTCCACTCGTCCAAATTCAACTCCTTTATCTTCTGTAGAGGGGGTTTAATTAAATTATGCCAACAGAATGCCAATTCAATATTTAAAAACAAAATTACAGACCAGTCATTTCAAACCGTGTTTGAAATCTGTAGAGAAACTCATGAAAAGTATGATGAAGGCAAGAAAAAAGGTTTGCATGAACACAAGACATCATTTTAAAGTCCATTTAGGATTCTTTTCTCAGTTTACTTTAAATTCTGACCATCTGGTATGTCGCACAGGTGAGAAAGAGGCATGAATTAAGCTGTCAGTATGCGTCTTCAGAGCAGCATGTTGGGTGGTTGAATAGGCTCAGTAACACCCCCTCCTCCCACGTGTTTCCAGCGTTGGATTATGGGGGCTGTGTCTGACCATTCCTGTAACTTTCTGAAACCGACAATCTGCCATTCACATTCACTTGCCTGTCAGGACAGTCTGAAAATGTGTGCAGTTATCTACATATTTAAATGATATGTGGTCGCAGTATTTTTTTTTTCCCACTAAAAAGCAAAGTGATAAATGATAAATGGTTCAGGGGTTAGCACGCCTTAAAGACCACACATGATTAACATTAGAGGAAATAAGGGCAACATTATAATATTACATAAAAACAAATGCACTTGAACACGTAAATTAATAAAGAAAATGTACTGAAGGTATTAGAGATTAAGAATTAAGCTAGGTAGGCACCTTCACATTAGCACTGAACACTTAATACCCAAACTGAGAACAGTGTTACTTACTGATATAGCATTTATGAATTATTTGCAAACACTGATTGGCCCCAGGCTGCAACGCCCAAGCAAACGCCTACACAGTGCTAATTTTCTCTTAAATATTTTAAATTAAATGAAATTGTGTGAATATATTATATTTACTGTACAGTCCCCATGTTTTACTCCTCTAACCTGCCTGTAGTTGAATTTTTAGATACCCAATAAAT
>NW_023339873.1:5009275-5012424 GCF_004916995.1 Morone saxatilis
AGCACCACTTTCCTGCAGACTGACCACACCAGTTAGTTTCTCTCTTCTACTCCCCTCCCCCTCTCAGGGTACACAGCCTGTCTCTCCTTACCTCGTACTCCTCCTCCAGTATGACTGACTGCTTCTGGACATTCACTTTGGCCTCCAGTGAAGGATCCAGCTGAGAGAGAGCAGAGAAGAAATGTTACGACGCAACGCTTTCTGGCAGAAAGTCACGCATTCACAGCAACACAGAGAGGATGAAAACAAACCGAAGACAGGAAGAGAAGAAAGGGGAAGAGGTGGAAGGGATCCTTGTTTGAGAGACGACTTTGGTGGGGAGCAACATTCCAATTCACCCTGTTTTACTTTTTTAAATTATGCTGCTTGATTTGGCATCAACATCACCAGGTTTAGTAAAATGAAAAAAATGTGTGTCAGGGGGTTTCGGGAGAGAGTCGAGTCCAATGGAGCTATCTGGGTTTTGCAATTCAAATTGATTTAGCCCAAGAATAGGACTGAAATGAATCCCATTCTGAATCATTACTTTTAATGAGTTCTAATATTTCATAGCAATAACGCTGCAGTTACTCGGGTGACTGATGAGTTTCATAATTCCGTGATTGATTTTTAATTAGACCTACATTACTATAGCAAAAAAATAATATATACAATATTTTGCAGCCTTCAGACCAGGGAATTAATAGCCAAAGTAATTAGTACGATACTTGCTGTGGAGGTGTTATTAGCTTTTCTTCAACCGCCAGTAGCATAAACCTCAACAACAAACTGCGAGAAACAAAACAGAGGTGAGGAAAACTTACAAAACCTGCAAGGGGGAAGACAAAAGGCCTTGACGTTCATCCCTGCCTCCAGGCCAAATTAAATCACTGAAGAGAAAATGCAAATTGGATCATACAGTGACTTAACCCTCTGAAAGTGATTTTAATGATTTAAGTGTGCAAATATCTGCGAGAACAAAATAATGGAATTGGCTGATAACACTTCCAAGTCCGGAAGAGTGGCTTTAATCATGTGCATTTTGACAACTGTTTAGATATTCCATGCATTAAATTACACGTGCACACGCACACTGAGCAGAGTTGAATGTTAACTCCACAGGGTCTGAGAGCAGAGCGGTTCAGTCTGCCGCAGGCCTCGGCAGAAGAGAGCGAGAGTAGTGTGGGGGCAGCTGCACAGGCATGGTGCCAGGGGCGCGATGCCTCCCCTCCACCATCGTCATCCACAGTCTAGTGCTGCCTCACATGGACAGTAATAAGAAAAGATGCCCCTGCCATCTGGCTCGCACCCAGATGACGTGCATCAGCGTTTGTCAGAGTAAAATAGCACAAAACAGCTACTTCCCCTCGCAGCCAGCTCATTGAATTGTAATGGCTTCTAATAAAGGGCCGGTCTTCTGTCATTTTAATGAATTGGGTCTGTCATTTAATGAATTAATAGCGCTTGTTCTCACTTCTTGCACTTGTATTGATGGGTTAGAAAAGCCTCTCAGTGCTGTATGCCTGCAGTGTCTGAAGTGATGGATAGACAAAGTACATAATTCTAAGAAAAGAAAGAAATAATACGTAAGCCTAAATCAAACACCACTGTGAGATTCCAGCAGTCCTCAAAGATGTAGAAACATCTCTACATGTGTGCTATTTTTACACTGCTGGAAGAAATTGTGATGCTCAGATGCAATTATGTGTCCAACCACTGGGAGAAGTCATTGCACGCTGCCTGTGCAGAGGCTGTGTCTCTGAATGGTTGGGAGCTGGTTCTTTCCACTGGTACCGTGTGACGTGTAAATGGGAGAATTTAAACCTAATATGTGTAATGTAAGAGTTTACTACAAACCCTCTTTTTGATCTTCTGGGAATCATACCGAATTTGTGTAAACTCTCGCAGGCCAAAGGAACCTCCAACTACGAGCAACTGAAAACACATTGAAAGTACATATGGTAAGTTAATATTATCATAGATACTGATGTTAGGGCCTGAATAATGTGGACATGACATCACCGTAACACTAGATCTCAGTTAGTGACCTGAGGACTTTTTACAAATAAGTTATAATTTGAGCATTAATTATCTAAGAATATAATCATTTAGCCTAAAATATGCAATAATGGCACCACAAATTACAGTACGGCATCAAAAATGTCCATTAAGTTGAGAAAAAACTTTCAAAAAAAGCAGGGCTGATGACACTGAAGTTAGCATCTGATTCAGCATTTTACACGTATCAAATCTGGACGTGATTAACAAGCAGACTCCAGTAACTGCATTAATAAAAATAAAAGATTTTCAGATTTGTGAAACATTTATTCTGTTGGAGAAAAAACACAAAAGGGCAATTTTTCACATCAGACCAACAACAACTTGTCCTCCTGTTGTTGTGGCAATACTGTATAAAACTCTGACAAATCTAAAAAAAGGCTCTCTTTGATCTAGACCTGGTCTGATGCGGTCTAAATGTAAAAAAGCATTGAAAACGCTCTGCTTTGTGGTTTCACAGGTAGAATAAATATTTAATAAATCTGACACTATGTTTTGAAGAGTCTTAGTCCAAGTATAGTGAATATATGACATTTTCAACTTCAGTGTCATGCAGGCCTGTTGTTTTATGAGAGTACCTGATTAACTGGAAACAGAGTATTAATAAAAATCCTATTACTTTGAAGCTGTTAGATATGCACAGGTTTCCAGAACTGAAAAATCCTGGTGCTGATCCGTTTACAGTGAATGACAGTGTCAATACATGGATAACCCTTACTTCAACCTTTAGCACAGCGGTTCCCAACCGTTTTCCTTAAGGGAACCTTTTTATCAATGAGTAAACTGCCCACCCCTAACTGACTTATTCTACATAATGACATAATATTTGTATGAATATTTCATATTATATTTGATGCATAGCAATTACAGTACAGGACAATTAATAATCTGCAACTAGTGAACGTAAGTGCAGGAAGGTTGTGTGAAACTAGAGATTGTAATGAATCTTTAAGTTGCTCAGATGAGTTCTGATGACATTATGACAGATTCAGTGTTTTGTTAGCTCTTTGGTTGTTTTGACTGCAGTCTTTACTAATGTAGGACCAGGCTCTTTAGCAGAGTGAAGGCTCAGTTAATATAGCTTGTGTTCAGGTCTTCAAAGATTAGATCTT
>NW_023339873.1:5012546-5012698 GCF_004916995.1 Morone saxatilis
TTATTATTATTATTATTAATTGTGAAGTTAAAAACAGGATATTGTAAAGGTGATAAACGGGAACAGCGTTTGTAACTACATCGTACTTTTAAACCCAGCTTTTAAAAAAAGAAATCCCAAAACAACTGACTTTAATATCGACAGTAAATGAT
>NW_023339873.1:5012798-5036629 GCF_004916995.1 Morone saxatilis
ACTTCAAGCTTCTATCTGTTGACCCATTCAGGTGTTTTCAATTAATTTGCCTGATTAGAGCTTCTGCGCATGTGCTGTGCTTGAATTACGTCACTTTTTTTGTACATTTCAGGGTTGAAGAGGGACTAGATTACCAAGTGGCAGTGGTGTGAAATAACTAAGTATGGTATATTAACTCATGTTGCATACCCTACTGAAATTTGTGAAAACTAAATGGTTGTCTGTGAAACAGTTAAACACGCTCTAAATATTATATCTATATATTCTAAAAAAGTGAGGTATAAAATTGTCAAAAGTAGTAAGTAATGTTAAGTATTTGACCTGCATCCTGGTATGTTAACACATGGAATCCGGACTCACCATAATCATAATCCTAAACTCCTGCAATGATGTTTTCCCCATTAGAACGGGTCTTTGGTCCCCATGAGGACTACTGGTCCCGACGAGGCCAGTGTTTATACCAGTAAAGGTCCCGGTAGAAAAACGTACGCACACACCATTAGCACTATCTTCACGGTTCCAGTTTTGTCAAGCCCACATCTCTCTCTTGATGCAGTTATTCACTACTTTATGTGAAGTATTTAGACAACCATAATAATTTTAATTAGTGTGGCCTCTGTTCTTACCTGCTTTTCCAGGGACATAGGGATATATACACACAGTTTTATGATGTGAGCATTTACGTTTTTACTAATATAACTGTCATTATAAGTTGTTCTGGATCAGAGTCGGCTAACTGCACAAACCATCAAGGTAAATCCATTAAAACCACGTGATCCCTGTAGTAAACAGAAAATAAGAACAGAAAGTATAGCAATTTTCTTTATTACAATTTTTGTCTCTTATTTTCAATCAGGTGAAGAAAAATACCTTTTTTGTTCAGTATAATAAAATATGTTAACTTTATTCATTTTATGAAGAAAAACAATGACAACAAGAAAATAAAAACAGAAACAAACATTTTTCTCTCTCCCTCTTTGTAAACCTGGAGAGCTGCTGCATTGCGTGGGAAGCAAATACAACGGAGACAGAGTGTGAGGGAGCAGTGAAGAGGATGGAGAGGTGGGAGGAGGAGGAGAAGGAGGAGGAGGAGAAGGAGACAGAGGATAGTGACAAAAAGATAAGGCCAGAGACATACAAAAAATGAGCGTAGTAGGACAGGAGTGTGGTGAAGGGGCAGTCGGAGGATGTGGCGGTGATCAGAGCAGGTAGGCTGGTGGTCCCAAGTGTTCAGAGGTCGCTCTCTCCGTACAGAGCGGTAGAGAACGACATGTAGTCGAGGGCTCCCGGCACGGCGTCGGGGCCAGTGTAGGGGGCCATGCGGGCCATGCAGTACTCCGCCTGGTCTGGAGGCAGCTCCCGGCGCAGCTCATCGGCTAGAATGTAGTTCTGTCAAGGAAGAGAAAAATAAAACTACATTATTTAAAATTTAAAGCTATCAATAGAAGGCAGTGGAAACAAAATGTAAACACAACACTGACATATTATCACCATTAAGGTTGATATGGCAAACCTATTTCTTTAAGTCCAATATTCACTCCTTTTAGCTCTATTTTTTACAACAATATCTGCCCCTTTAGTTGCTAAATGCTCCACTATGTTCACCAGCTAGTTGCTAACTTTGTCTGTATGCTGTTTGAGGCTGGGCAGGAAGTGCACACTGGGTTTACCAGAGTTTTTTACTGAAACAACAGCCTGTTACAGCCAAAAACAACATTGACGAGAGCAGTGAGAGTGAACCAAAACAATGAGCTGAAAGATGCTAAGAAGGGAATTGCAGAGGCAGGTGATAAGTAGTTATGTGATCTATTGTTACAGTGGCTTTAAATGTGCTGCCTTGTTGTATAAGTTTTATAGATTTATTTTTACTTCTTCTTCTTTAAATATCTTTTCTGCTACTGTAAAAGTCTTTTGGCCAAAAGGAGCTAAATGTACGATGAGAATTTCTACTTCATTATTACTCTTTGACGATACTATAACACAACGCCGTACCTTATCCCCTGCCAGAACTTTGAAGGAGGCCATGACTTGGTCGGCAGTGTCTGTATCGGCTGTCTCGCGGGACATGAAGTCGATGAAGGCCTGGAAGGTGACGATGCCCATCCGGTTGGGATCCACTATGCTCATGATGCGAGAGAACTCGTTCTCACCCTGGTGGCAACAGAAAGGGAACTGTGAAGCTCAGTTGCTGGGGTGACAGTCCCCACGGCAACACACCAAAACACAAATATTCTGAATACAGAGATATAACCTATTTTGTATCTCAAACATGTAATACATAAATTAGTTTTAGGGTACTGTTGACTGAAATTCTTTAATTTGCATCACTGTAAATTTTAATACAGTCTTTAAATTGAGCTCTATGGTAAATAAACAATCTTTGAAAATCTAAAATAAGCTATACAAACATTTAAAAAAATAAAGGTTACATATATTCATTACCGTGTCCGACTGGCCTCATTAATCACACACAAACAAATGTTCATACTTGAAGAGTGCGCATGGCTTTACCAGGTTGTAACCAATGGAGATAAGGCAGGTTTTGAAGTCTTCAGCATCCATGATTCCTGATCTCTTCTACAAGGTCAGCGATGGACAAACGAAACCAGGAGGAGAAGAAAGACGTAGAGTGGCGGGGATAGCGGAGGAAAATTATTGGGAGAGTAAAGGATGAACAAAGTGTGGAATTTAGGAAGAGAAGCCACAACAATCCACAATTTGGACGTTGCAAGGTGTGGGAAATCACAGAGGAAATTTGTACAGGAGGGATAAGCAGTAGAGGTGGGAATAGAAGGAGAATAGAGGGAAGGGTAGAAGTACAAAGGGAAAAAGTACAAAAGAAACACAAAAAGAAACCAGTTAAACTTCTCACAGCGGGGGTACGGCTACGATTAAGTACCTGTGCATCGTTGGCGATATCGAAGCCCAGGCTGATCAGGCAGGCCTTGAACTCCTCCGCGCCCAGAGTGCCCGAGTGGTCCTGGGGTGTGGGAGGCCAGTGCCAGGCGAGGCGTCGGGGGCCACAGGCCATGCAGCAACACATACAGCGGTGTCAGTGACGGTGAAGGGGTGGATGAGGTGGGACAGGAGGGGGGTGAGGTGATGTTGGAGGGAGGTGGAGGGAGTGCACCATGCACGGGGTGGGGGAAAGGAGGTGAGGGGGGTGAAGGGAGAGGGCCATGCACGAGATAGAAAACAGAGAACACAGTGCATATTCATTAGGATCTGGCAGGTGAACACACGGTGGCAGCAGTGCTGCCATGCTGGCGAGGGCATTCAGAGGCGTTAATGTGCAGTGTGGCAGGCAGACTACGGGGGCCCTATGGTGAGGTTATTCATATCACTGATGGCACATGTACTTAACATCACAAAATATGCTTCTTCTTAGATGCAAAAGAATCTCTTTACCTTTTTGTACAGCATCAAAGCAAAATTCTTCATTAAACACTCCCAACATTTACAACCACATTAATTTCCCCATATACCCATATCTACTGCATTTCTCAATTTAGATGTCAGCAAACAGCAAAAAGCCCATTAGACATTCCCAGAACCTAAAGTGATGTCTTAAAATGTCTAATTTTGTCTGATCTTACAGTTTAATACCACAGAAGAAGACTTTTGACCATTTTTGCAACAATTCTTAAATGACTATTGGATTATCAGAATAGCTGGGAGTTAATTTACTAATGATCGACTAATAATCAATTTAGCAACTCATCTTCTCAGCTCTACCAATTATTATTTTTGCTCTATTTTCAATGAATTGGTTAGTCTATAAAATGTGAGAATATAATTAAAAACGTCCCAATTCCCAATAAGCCAAAGTGACATGTTAGCTGAAAATTAGTTTTGTTTAGACTAACAAATCAAAACCCAAAGATATTCAATTTGCACTAATATAATACGCAGACAATCAGTAAATCCTAACATCTGAAAAGCTAAAATCAGCAAATGTTTGATATTTTCTTGATAAGTTAGTTTATCAAGCTCAAAATTGTACATTTATTTTGTATTGATGGACTAACTGCTTAATGAACTAGTTGTATCAACACTGGCATAGACTATAAACCATCAAACTAAAGAGAAATGAATCCTTTGGTCTAAAGCTTTAGATTAATCTGGTGCTATAGGTTGATACGCTTTTCTCTCACATCTCCTAACAAACTTCACACTGAAAGCCTTGAAGGGGCAGACTTAGTCCTAATGAAATATGAAACAAGTTCAGGTTCAGAGTTGGCTTCCTGCGGGCTCCAATCGTCAACCTCAGGTATTGATTAACAATGGAGCAGCTCTGGAAAAATGCATGAGGTAATGGTGGAGTCAGCAGGAGAGCTGGGGTGAGGAGAAGGAGGAGAAGGGGGAGCAGAGGGAGCTAAATAAAAACTCATCCATAATTGGTGCTGTTCCTGACACATTGAGCCCTAGTGTAAACACTAAGTTCTGGACGTAGGAGGGGGGCTAACAAAGCAGGTTTTATAGAGACAGCCTTCCATGGAAAGATATTTTGTGGCTACCTGTGGTATAAACAAGAGCCCCAATTTCCATTCTACCTGCTCTGCTGTTGCACAATAAATTGATTTAGCTGATTCTGGCTGCCATTTTCTTGATATGCCTGAAAGCCCCTGAGCTTTTAAAGATGAATGTTGGGTCACTGAACTGTAAGTCCCTTTGCAACCAAAGCAGGAAGGTCAATAGACAACCTGATGCATTTCACACACAAACTGTACACTCACACATTTTCTGGTTAAAGGATTGTCCTTAGCCACACCTCGGGCAGCATGACATGATGTCTCAAACCCAGAAATAATATATTCTCACCTTAACTTCTTTGCTTTGTTGATGCAGTCTAAATATATAAAAGACAAACTCGTGACTCTGCATGCCAGAAGTTTTTACATCCATTGAAAGCAATATTTGGACTTTCAACTTTCTTGCTGAGAATTAGATGAGAAGATTAATACCACTCTCATGTCTGTATGATAACAATGAAGCTAGCTAGCAGACAATTAGCTTAGCTTAGCACTAAGCGCTAACAAAGCTTACTAATAAACCAGGAGACTCCAGGAAGTCACTGCTACCAACCAGGAAATACCAACCAGTCTGGTCGGGTCTTTACGCTAAGCTATGCTAAGCTAAGCTAAGTTAACTTCCTGCTGGTATTGTTGCTGTTCTTTAACTTTAATAAACATATTTCCCAAATGTTAAACTGTTCCTTTAACAACACGAACCCTTTTTGTTCCTATTTGAATCTTACTTTACAACATTTGTATTTGCCACAAACCAAATCCGCTGACTGTAAATGAGCATTGTACCACCCACAAAACACCTCTCCTCGCCTTTGTGTCTGCACGGTGACTCAGTACGAGTACTGACCCTGTCGAAGTGGTTGAAGGAAGCCCGGAACTCATTCAGCTGCTCCTGGCTGATGCCCTTGGCGTCTCGCGTCAAGATCTGGTTCTCAATTTCATTGATGGTGCGGGCGATGGTGGTGAGTAGCTGCTCCCAGCCCACGCGGATGTGCTGCAGAGGAGAAAGAGACACAAAGGCAGACGAAGTTTAAGGAAAGCTAGTAAAAGAGTCTCAGAGGCATTTGTTTTAGCTCAGCTTTAGCCTCAGTGATTGTAAATAAATGTTTGTTGTAACCTGCCTGGGGAAGAAGACAACTTTAATGCATTAGGACAATGCAGAAATGTCTGACATTCAACAGTGTCAAATGGCGGCTGACATTTTAAGACATTTTAATTTGAATGCTTTAATTATACACAGAATACTCTTTGGCTGTTCTCACATTGTGTCTCTGAAGGCCACTGCACACTTTGACTGTGAGAAAAATACAGAAAATAAGTGACCACTCTGCATTGTATAGATTCACATGTGGAGCCACAAATGCACCACAGCCACCATTTTCTCTTTGGTGAAATAGTATCCATCATCAGATAAAAACAGTTCAGGTATCAGTGATCTTCTGTCTGAATAGTAAAGACTACACCGTTTAAAACATAACATAAAGGGGGCATAACAGAAAAATAACTGCAGACCTAAAATGTTATTTGCATAAACACATTAGCAAATTTGGCTTTTAGACTTTAAATCTGTTGTTGTCTCTTTACTAAACGCTTTGCACAGAAGCTGAATCTAGTCACACACCTACACAATAGCTTAGAAAATGGGTCAGTTGATGTGCAGAATTTCAATAACAAGACTCATATGAATTATTTTGTCCAGTAAAAATAATTCTTGGCAGGCAGTGGTTTATATTTTTCCAGCACTTGTCTGATGAGCCAAAAAGTTAATTACATACACTAGAGACTTAATGGAAGCTCAGTATTAAATTAAAAAGTATTGTTTTGTTCTTTGTGGCAAATTGCAACCATCTGACAAAAACACAACAGAAAAAGTATTTGCAGTGTCCACCCCGTCAGATGATTATTAACAATTTCGGCGATAAGTGAAAACAAAAATCTTAGTCTTTTCTTTGCTAGGTTTTTGTTTCCAGGTTTTACCTCCATGGTGTAGTTGGTGTGCTTGTTGTCAAAGATGAGAGCTTCCTGAATGAGCTGGTGGTCTCCTTCCAGCTGGTCGATCTTTGGTTTGTAGTTGACAATGCTCTTCTCGTACTGGCGTAGGTGTGTTAGCTGGTCCTCCAGGGTGCCATGCATCTCAATTGAGATGCGCCCGATTTCCTGCAGAAGGTTATGACACAATTTAATAAGATTAAGTGGAGGACATGATAAAAGCATACTGAAATGACCAGAACTTATGATTTCTGCCTGGCATTTATCTCTTTACCTCGCTCTACCCTGTCATACAGACATACAAGCCTTGTTTTCATACCCTGCATTTTCCTTTTATCATATCCGGATTTAAAAGAATTCTATAAACCCAAATATCATTTTCTTGACATATGAGAGAAACATCAGAGTCAGAAAGTTTTACTATTTCTTATTTTAAACTCTAAACTAAAAAAGTGCTTAACAGAAATACACTGGTGAGTGACTAAACTTTAGTTTAAATGCACTGAAACTGCATACACAAACTAAATTACACACAGGCTGTACTGACGCGGCACTCGTCGCCACACTGGCCTCATTCTGAACTTGTAACATGGTCATTTGACTGTCGGCTCTGCTCACACTGACCTCCATCTTGGTCTGGATCCAGGGTCCGATGACATTGGCCTGGTTGGCAAACTGTCGGCGCAGACGCTCGTTGTTCTGCTGCCGGGCGTGTTCCTCAATCAGAGCCTGGTCGCGCTGAGGCACCAGCTGCCTGACCTACAGCAGGCAGGGGAGTCATGGAAAAGCCAAATGTGTTAATACATATTAATGTGGTTTTAATAAAGAGGGGAGACTGAAACTAATAATGGACGAAGATTTTTTTAGACATTGTAATTTGTTTCAGGATCTTACAGGCTCTTTCTCCTTTTCTAAAAACAAAACTCTTGCCATTAATAAAGCAATGTTTTCTGGGCTGAAAATAACAGATTTTATTGTAGCAGCCAGGCTCATTTTATGTACTTGTAAAAGCCCACATAGACCAGAGTGCCTTAAACTCAGAGACAGAGACAGCTTCCTTTAAAAATGTGATGGCCAAGTAAAAAATATCAAAAGCAAAACTTGTAAAACTTTAGATTTTCCAACAAACATTAAGGCAACACCATCTTAAAGACGGGACATCCTTTAGTAACTAAATATACTTATTTGCTTTCTTGCCGATAATTAGATGAGAAAATTGATACCTCTCATGTCTGTAAGATAAACATAAATCTACCAGTACAAGCCGGCTAACTTAGCTTAGCATAAAGACTGAAAACAGAGTGAAACGGCTAGCCTGGCTCTGTCTTTTTAAAACTCACTAACTAACATGTTATATCTTGTTTGTATAATCTGTTTAAAACTAGAGTGTAAAAACAATAATTTGGCATTTTAGGGAGGGTTATGTGCCAGACTATTTCTTGGCCGGTATCAGTTGCCAGGCAACCACAGCCAAGTTAGTGGTTTCCCCTGTTTCCAGTCAAGTTAGCTTGCTACTGGCGATGGCATCATATTTAGCACACAGACATGTGAGTGGTAACAATCTCTTATAAAAATCTCAAGCATTTAATAATATAAGAGAACACCAGGGTGACAGAATTGTTCTGATTCACTGTCCTTTTTATTTATATAGCTGTATTTTGATTTTAGTCAAGTCTTGGTTGGCTTTTCCCCCTTTTTTCTTTCTTCACAATGTTCAAAATATAAAAACAAACCCCCTATGCTCTTTACTTAATTGTTTTCCCATGATATATGTCTCAAGACTTAATTCTCTCAGATGAAGAGTCTTCCTGGCCTGCGATTAAGTTTTCGTGATAGATGGTCGAAGCTTTTACAGGCTAGACTGAGTCCTTCAAAAGTCTGTTAAAACTTTGGCTGGAAATACTATGAAAAATATTTGGCACTTTCTTAAATATTCATTGAATAAATAAAACGACCTTGAAGTGTATTGTAATGTTATTTCCCTGCTCGTGATTCATTTGTATTACCTTGTCCCATTTGGCATTAATCTCCTGTGGGTTGATGGTGGTGTAGGGGTTGGTGCCAGCCATATTCACATGATAGGTCTGCACAATCTTGGCAATCTCATTGTGGATGCCCAGGATGGCCTGGCGCTCCTTGTCGGCCTCCGGCAGCGTGGCTTTGAACTGCTCGTGGGCTGTGCTTAATCCCTGAGACACAAAACACAAACACATAAAATTAAAATTGAAACCACAAAAATAACAATAAAAAAAGGCTTTTTAAAACATTTTATACCTAGAAGAGAAATTTCCTTCCTCAGTCTTCCTAATTTAAACTGGTACATGGAGTTTTTAACTGGTTATAAAACAGTGTAGATTTAATACTGATGCCTTTGTATGACCTACATAAACAAACTAGACAGACTGGCTGTTATTCTTCATGTCTGCCATCAACATACTTCTACTTCTTCTATTGATTCTACAGTAAATAAAGTCTCCTAATTTACCTGTCCTTTGTGTGCTCACCTGGATTTCTTCGATGGTGTGGACGATAAAGGTATCCTGCAGGTCCTCCATGGCGCCCTCCATCCAGTTGTTGAATGGAGCCGCTCTTTTGGCAAACTCAAGGTACAGTTGGTCAATGGTTTCAAGCAGCTTCTCAGTTCTCTGTTGAACGTAAAAAACAAGGTTAGCACACATATTCACAGCCTTTTTACCTTCAAAGTCTTGTTAAGTGAAATTCAAAACTTCACAGAGGCTTCATTTTATTCATGATCTTCCAAAGAGCCGTGGTATATAGAAGATTTAAGTTCATATTTTTACGAATAAAAAAAGATCTCAAATCTCTAAACTTTAAAGGATTGTCAAGGGCAGTGGAAATCCTGAAAATCACATAGTCTCTTCACGGCCTATCACTGTGAAGGAGAACACTTTCATGTCTAAATGTGTAATTATCTCTGCTCTAACCAGGAAGGACAGCAGGGACTTGGAAACAGGGATAGTGAGTGATTTTAGAGGTTAGAACTGTGACTCTTCGGCAGCTCATTTGTTTTTAATTCTCTTAGGGTTATCCCAGAGCTTCTTTTTTAACCCGTCTCACCTGCAAAGCCTCGCTGCGTTTCTGGGTCAGAGCTCCCAGTGCGTCCCACTGGTCACAAATCCGCTGGCAGCGAGCGTTTACACTGGGGGAGTCATAGTAGTCCAGCTCACTGGAGCACAAATAGACGAGGGAACAAGAGATTCATTAAAATGATCTGCATCACAGCAGTTTGCATTTACATTGTTCACTTAAGCTGTTATTCACTTGGTTGTTGTTTTTTTACCATCCTCTTTCTTCACTTTAATGTCTTTATGATCCTGCTGTGTCACTGTTTGTCAGCTTTTTTTATGTTGTGAAATGTTTTCTTCTCTGAGTCACTGGTTAGGTTTGTGTTTCTTTTATTCTGTTCAGTTTTTCATTGTTTGTTCATTAACTTCTGCAAATTAATTTTAAGGGAGGGACTTCTGATGTCTATGGTTAAAATACTGAAAGTAACTAAAAACCATCTGAGATCACTACAAAAAACTGAAAAGAGACAATAATCAATATGTGTTTCTGAATCATGTCCTGAATGTAATGCCAACTTACACACAACTGTCAACCTATCCTACTCTATTTTATCCATTATTGATCAACAGAAGGTTGACTCTTGTTTATCATCTCTTACTTTAACTCCTGTGCGATGGCTGCGATCTGCTCCACACGGTCCTGATGTGCAGCCAGATCGCTCTCAAAGGCCTCGTGTTTCTTCAGCAGGGCCTTGATCTCTGACAGAGAGGCCGTCTCGTAGTCACGCTTCTGCAGCATGTCCTCCTTACCTGCAGGGGAAGACACAGAGAATGTGCTAGTGAAGTTAAGACTTTTTAAAAAATCTATCAACACTGGCATTTCTGTTCTGTTTAGAATCGTTGTTAAATGATACTAGAATAAAAATTACAGTTTAACAAGCCAACGTCCCAGAAAAGGCTGTATTTTCTGTTTTACTTTGCTGTGGCCTTTATCAGCCAGCTTGAGGCATACAAGACTAAAGCACAGGAGGATCTATATATTCAAACAGCGAGTATTTCTCGGCTTCTTTCAAACACTCAGTACCTTCAGTCCAAGCTTCATGGATGGCTGCTTTCTGGCGAAATTTCTCCGCGAGGTGATCAAGTCTTTCCAGCCTGCGGATCTCATTGAGGAGCCACTCTTCATATCCTTTCTCTGCTCCCTCTAGATTTCCCCACGCATTGTTAATGTCCTATACGAGGCAAAGGAGAATGCTTGAGAATTTATTCTTAAAAACATGAGAATGGCCTCATGTGTAAATTAGGCTATGACTACGAAGAGTCATTTGATCTATTTTTAATATAAAAATATTGATTATCGCAGCTTTAAATTGGATATAAGTTACAACAAATATATGAAAATAGTATGTTCTGTTGAGAAAAAGAAAAGAAATGTCATCGTTGTGATTGTGCAATTATCACATATTTGTACATTTTAAAAGTAAAGTGCAGATAAGAAAGTACAATTTCATCTTTGCTTAAGAGGGTTTCAAAGTGCACCAACAGTCTGTTAGTCACATCTTCTCCAACTTCATCTATAAAGGTAATGATACTATAGGCCATATTTGGGCTGTACTTGAGATTTGAAATTTGACATCTCAAAGCAAACAAGCAACCAAGTGAGACACAGGTTAAAAATGGGTTCAAATGTTCCCTGGCATCATCTGCCTACATGATTCATTCATGTAAGCTGAGGTAACTCTTTGGCCAGTAATGACCAGCAATCAGTTGCAGTTTCACAGCCATGCACAGAGCAGGTTTGGATCTCAAACTTTTCTTTAAGAATTTAGAGACCTTCGCATATGAGTTTGTACTTTCACGAGTTGCTGCGACCTACCGAGACCATCTTTCCCTCTGAGGGCATGAAGGCGGGCCTGTTGCTGAGCCTCAGCTTGGTCTGCAGAGTGTTGAAGTTGATCTCCAGCTGGCACTTCTCTTGCACTTTGGGCGGCTTGTGGAGGCGGCGGTAATCTCTGAAGTCCTCCAGCTTCTGCTGCATGGCCTGCATGGTGTTCTCGGGCATGCGGTTCTCCAGCCAGGGGATGGTGCGGCGGATCCACTCCAACAGCTGGGGTGTTGATGGTGGTGTTGTGTGGGCAAGTGTGTGTGTATGTTTATGGGTGAGAATAAGAGGAAGGGGGATGGAGGAGAAACAAGTACCATTTGAGGGAAAGAAAACGGAGAACCATGCACATAAAAGGAAAGGGGAGAAGGAAATAAATGAGGTATAGTGGATGTAATATGTGTCGGTAAAAGAAGAACACAGGTTGAGATAATTGGTTAGCTAATTGTTTTGTTTTTGCAACCAAATGTAATAAACATTTTATGTCTGATTTAAAGGACCATACTCGTGTTTTTGCTTGTTTTATCCCGTTAAGTGCAATTTGTATGTTATTTGCAACGCTGCTGACCACTTTCCATAGCTTATACCTTCAAACTACTCGAGTCTTACCAATACATACGCAAACATATTTTTAACGAAGATCCCTTAAATTTGGTTATAAAATAATTGTTATGTACTGACATTTTACATCTGAAAAATAGTATTCACTATACTATTACAAATCTACTGTCTAACCTTCCCACAGGCACTTAAATGCACCACACAGAAGTCTTTTCAAAACAACAAAAATACAATCCTAACTTTCAAGATGTGACAACTAACTATTATTTTTATTAACAAACACTGCAGATTATTTTGATTGTTTGGTCAATAAAATACTAAAAAAAATTTTTTTCCTAAAACCTAACCTGATGTTTTAAAATATCTTGGTTTGTTCAGCTATCAAAATAGTTGCTCACTGTTGTTTCTAGGGATTGACAAATGGTATCAGCTTTAATACAAATACTCATTTTCAAATCTCTGGTTGGTTCATTTTGGTATTGTTCTAACATAAAACCAAAGGCTTCTTTGATGATAAAAAGCTTTATCGATTGAAAAATATGAAATTCTTTGTAAAATAATCAACAATGAACAAAATTAGTATTTGCAGTTGCTGGTAAACGAGATAAACAAGCAAAAAACACAGTCTTGTTAAAATTACTAGTAAGATACTATTTACGCTTAAGCCATAAACCAGCAGTGTTTTCCTGGCTGCCTTTTTATCTTGATCTACCCTGTTTGTGTTCCCTGACCCTGCACCTGTACAGAGCACAAACACCCCCGGGGGCTGGGAGGCGAGGGAGCGGCTTAAAAAGGAGAACAGGGAGATAAAAGGGTAGAGGGGGTGCAGGACAATTATAGGAAAATCAGGGTGTGCTCACATCACTGGCCAGCTTCTCATAGTCCTCCATCAGCTGCTCATTCTCTTGGTTGACAGCCAGCACCTTGCAGATCCTGTTGGCCGCCGTCTCTGCCTGGATGACGAGGACGAGGGGAGAAACAGTGTGAGACCCAGAGCCGAGCTTTGGTGGTGTTCCGACATCTATGCTGTGCAATGGATGCATATTTTGGTGTATGTATATATAAAATATATGTAAAGTGACATATTTTTCGTAACAATGTACATTTACTCATGTAATGTATTTGAGTACAACTGATTTACGTTATACTTCTTCTCCACTACATTTCAGAGGGAAAAATTTTACTTTTTCCACTACTTTTATTTGCGTTTTTACTACGGTAGTTACTTTTCAGATTAAGATTTTACATTTAAAAAACATGATGATCTAATAAAAAATGATATATTATTTAATGTCAAACCAGTGTCTACCAACCTTTTACACTCATAACAACTTACAAAAAGATCAATGGTACCCTTTGTCACATTTCAGATGTCTCTGAGTTTGTTAACAGTTCTAACAAAAACGTTTTCACCTCTAAAAAAGCAATGACTCAATGTAATTTCCCAAAAATTATACAAATTTATGTTGTAGAACTTTCCCTTTTCTTCTTTCCAAACGTATAAATCATCTAACGGCCTCCAGATTTTTACTGTGACCCTTTCAGGGGGCCTGATCTCTAGGTTGAGAACCACTGGACTAAACTACCTACAGTAACAACATATAAAGTAGTAGCTCCTGTGACCAGCTACCACAGTAAAATGTTACTCCCACAATGATTCATTAGAATTAGCAATCTAATAATATCATACATAATAATATATCAGTCACAGGGTTTTTTTTTTTTCTTCAGCAGAACTTTTGATACTTTAAGTACATTTTGTTGCTAATACTTCTTACTTAGTTAGAATATTGAATGCGGGACATTTACTTCTAATGGATTATTTTTACATTCACATTTATTTCCACCATTTGACTGCATACATCCATCTACGCTGCCTACACAAGGAAGATTTCCCAAATGAGTCATTTTGGGGATGAAGCAATGGATCAGCAAGAATGCTGCAAGCAAGTAAAAACAGGACAGTTTCTGCATGATGCTATCTCAGTAATACTGTTTGGACTTGTGTGTTGCCCAATGTCATGTAAAGATCACAGAAGATTAATAATTTAATGTCTGTTTCCAACAGGAAGGACTCTGGAGAGCGACAGAGAGATTTAACAAGGACACATCATATTGTACCTGTCTTCAGGTGTAGGGGCACCTTTCTCTCTGACACTGTCTTTTTATAGAACAGCAGTGTACAGTGAGTTATTTTAGCCTCTCAACCCACATACAGAGAGCAGGAAAATGGAGAGCGAGGCTCCTGTGAGAATAAAAAAAGCCCAATGGGGATAAAGAGGGGTTCATCCATGACACAACAGTTCCTTCACAGGGCCTGTCAGTCTTCATCACTGGACTGGCAATGCAAGGAGAGTTTCCATGACAACATGTAGTCAGTTAACCCGGTGGGTTCAAGATGAGTAAATGTGGTCAGGAAAGCTCATTGGAAACAAGAGCAGAAGAGAAAATGGACATAGAAATTTAAGCAACATGCACAAAGTCTGGAAAATATGCAGAAATGTGACATAATCAGCTAGATATAAAATTTCCCAGCAGTATTTTAAAGTGTTGAAAGTAAAGATAATTTCAAAATCAAAAGAAATCCTTCTGCGACTATAATGAATCAACCCAAACAGCCCTATTATCGATTTCCTTTAAAAAGGCTTGACAAGGAAATTAGTGGATTAAAAAAGGCAATTTAACCTCGCAGCAGCATCCTTTTTAGAGAGTACAGACACACAGTAAGACAGACTTGAATCTCCCTCCCACTGCATTTCATAGCTCAGAGACTGGCATCCCACTCAGAGCACTGCTTCCAGCCTCCTTTGTCAAAAGATCATGGGGGAAACTTGGCTCGGCCCGAGACATGCTCTGGGGGGCTCCACCAGGAGAAGCAAGTGAGCTGCCTTAAAAGGAGAGGCAGGATGTGCAGGTCGTGCTTCTGTGAGCAAATGTTTGCACGCTGGGCCTGTTTACTGACAGTCCTGACAGCCAGGACCTCTTTTATGAATTACTTTGTCCTGACATCAGAGGTAGCAGAGAGAGGACACTGGAAGGATTGATTAAGGCAAAAACTTTCTTACAGTTCATCTATGTATGGACCTTGCTCTGGTCTGATCCTCTCGTGTATTATCATTAAATTTTAATTGCAGAGCTAATGAATATCATAAAGATGATTTTTCAAAAACTCAGAATGTCTTTTAAAAGCAAAAAATTTAAAAGTTATATAAAATATCAGGGGCTGGAGCTAGGATTTAAAACTCCTGAGGCCATGAGTCCTAAAACACTGCCCTCATTAGAATTTTTTGACTAGCCATCAAAAAATACTTTTTTTAAAAACATTTTATTTATGTACTTAAACCTGCAATAACTGGGTTTTTGTTTGGCCTTACCATATTTTAAGGTGATGTGGAGAATATGTTAGCAAACAGTTGTCCTGCTGGCGAATGTAAGTGCAGTATTCGCTCTCTTTTTAGTTCTCTTTTGGTTTCCAACAACTCCTGAGGGAAATAATTGGCTCTTTAGCTGCTAAACGCTCCACTATGTCTACCAGATAGTTGCTAATTGTGTCTGTCTGCTGTTTGGTGCTGGGCAGATACTGTACAGAGGGTTTTTGGAGGTTATTTGCTGAAAAATGCTGCCTGTTGTGACTGAAAACGTTGAGCAGAGATGAGAGGGACTGCAGGTAGTAATTCCCTGTGGGTTTGTCTCGACGAGTGACCCCTTTCATACAAAAGTAATGTGATACTTTGTTAAAATAATGATTAGAGCAGCTTCAAGGTGACGTTTAATGTAATGCAAATCAAACACACAGTGAAGTTCCTCATTTCCTCTTTCCATAATTGTATTTTAGTGTCAAACTACTGCCTGTTTCTAGTTGTCTGCACATAATCTTATCAAGATTTCTTACATAACTTATTTTGCTCAGAGCGCATTTATAGATTTGACTCACCCTCAGATAAATAAAACATGAAAATATTAAATTTGATCTACAGTGATCTTCTCCACTTTGCCAGGTATGGAATCCTGGTGTAAAACACTAAATGCCTTTATTTTCTTTTAATTAAAAAACTGTATTTCACCCTAATTACAGTCAAATTTCAAGCAATTCAGTGTTAAAATACTAGAATCCGACACCCAAAAGGTAAAATATGTTTGTGACTGTAGAATGTAAAGCTCATTAAACCACCCTGTATTCCCAGAAATATCACAAAGGACCTGACTTCAGTGACCTCAGTGGTATTTATAACCTATTTATCCATATTTATTTTCCATTTCTTTTTATTTTCAGTAACGTTTTTCTTGCATTGCTCTAAGCAGGAAGGAGATATGATTTCCAACTTTTCTTTTTATTAGAAAACAGGTTAAATATTTTTATGATATAGCACAAAGAATATTAAAAAATATATCTGTATATATCTATATCTGTGACTCAAATGGACTGTGATAATAATACATAAAAGGTACAAAGCGGGGCTAACACTGAGAGAGAAAAGGTTATACTGATGGTGTTTATGGGGAAAGTTCTGCCCTGGAGGGTACAATCTGAGGTGTCAGACAGAGGAGGAGTAACTGTTTCTCTGCCCCCTGTTTCTGTTTCTGTGTGAAATCTGTGCCAGCGCCGTAAAAGCTGAGAACCAGCCAGCAGTGGTTTCCGGACTCCTGCTCCTCAGGAGGTTCAAGAGCTCCATTAAGAAGTGGATCCTAATAAAGATTTTAAGTACACAAGACTTAGCGGATATCCTGTGTGTGTGATAAGTCTCTATTATTCTCTGCAGAGATCTTTAGTGGATTTGGCATGTCTTTGGCATAATGTATTCCACTGAGAGTGTAAGAACTTGCTGGCAGAGGAGAAAGGTTCTGTGCTTTATCAAAGATCAATACGCTGCTGAAAGAGGCAGATAAGGAGGTTCTGAATAACGGAGGGTTTGGTTTCCCACCTACAATAAAAACGTATTAACTCATAGCACTTAAAATACTGTAGTTCACTGGTTCTGCTTGGAGATAAGATGTCAGCATTGTAAAAATGTGTTTCTTGGTCTGGTTAATGTTTTAAAATGAGCTTGAATCAACCAAAAAACACTTTCACTTGAAGTTGTTCCCTGACTGGCTATTTCTCACGTTGGTTACAGGATGTTTTCATTAGCTTAACTGCATTAACAGATTTTTTTGGCCATAACTTGTAAACACAACATTAATATACTTTTATATTGATATAAATTGATATAATTAGCAAATGGTTGCTTATTGACACATCCAGCAGTTACAGAACAACAAGAACATTGTTTGTTTGTGTGTCCATCTGATGAATGTTCATCCAATATTCTCCACATACTTTACTTTACTACTACTTTTTCAGTTGCTAAAGGTTCACCAGCTAATTGCTAACTTTGTCTGTGTGTCTTTTGGTGCTGAGCAGGTAGTGTACAGTGCATTTATTAAAGCTTATACTAAAACAACGCTGTGAGAGCAGTGAGTAGGAACAAAACATTTACCATAAACACTGGGACCATAAAACCAAAACAATGAGCTGAAAGATGCTAAAACGCATTTGTTGATATAAAATACTGATACTGATTAGAGCAGCTTTAAAAACACCAATTGTATGGTCATTTTTGGTGTCATACAGTCAAATTATGGAATCACATTATTCACTGTAAGCAGCCAAAAAAATTAATGTTGGCAAAAACGACTCTGTCATTCTCTGCCAGCCACTTTGGCAGGTATCCGGTTATTGTTTGGAGATTTATTAAATTTTTTTTTTCATTTCTCACCTTCTGCTTGCCTGAGAATGCGTGGTAGTAACACGACACATAAGTCATGACGGCCTTCTCATCTGGCCTCAAGGTGCTAATGATATCTGCCCAGGGAACAGAGGAAGGGGAGAGAGGACAGAGAAGAGAAAAATGCACAAGAGTAAAAGAGTGCAGAGACAAAAGGACTAGCAGGGGGCGTAATCACAAGAGGAGGAGACAGTGGGGGCACAAGTCATCTCCAGTCTACCTATAGGTTGATTTCAGGTTGGTTTGTTTTTAGGGAAATCTTGATTTCTTACTACAAAATATTAAAATTGATTGAATTTTCAGTGGGAAGTGAGTGGACGAAGTGTAAAAAAAAGATATATTAATATGTATGTACTGTTCAAGAAACTTGGAAGTTCAGGTTCAATTCAAGATACAGTTTAAATAAATTCACAGTCTGAAGACAAGCGCCTCTAGCAAAAATACAACCAGAGATTTGGTATCAAATATCTGCCAATAGCTGTAAAATATGGAAGATTAACTCAGTCAGACAGAGGCCAAAGTTACAACTCTGTGATATCATTAATTTTGTAAGGAGGGATAACTTCTTGTATTTCTTGTATAACTTGTATTTTGTAACTAAACTTAGTCCAGCTTAATTTAGGAACCAGCCATGTCTCATCCTCTCACATCCATGATGCAATCTAGAGTCCAGCTGTAGTTTCACTGCTCTCAGTGAGGCAAACTACACCTCTCCACTCTCTCCAGTTATAAACACAGACATTTTTGATCGGAGTTGCTTAAACACAGCTGTGTTGAAATGCTCTCTCTGCTGCTGGGCCTCTCAAATGAACCTGGCTCTTATATAACTTCTGCTCTGTGATGCTCTTTTTCTCCCCTGGCTGAGAGGAGGCACAACTTCAGAGTTCCTGCCACGCTTCAAGGTAGCTGTCAAACTAACAATCATTCATTATCCAACAGAGAAAGTCAGATACAACACTTCTTTCTTGCAGAGAAACAAGGAAACAGACTCCCCACTTAAGTCAGACAGCGTGTAGCTATTAAAATTAAAAGACAGCTTTCTATTTGACTTTGAAGTGCCGGTTTTAATTTCATTCATTTTTCCACCCTCCATTTAAGCTGTCGCTCTCAACATAACCATCCATTTAAATGGTTACATCTCCCCCACCACGCCAGACTTCAAGCTAATTTGTTTCTCTCCATCAGCAACCGTGGCTTTTATCACAGGCAATCATCATCATTTATCAGACTAACTTCGCCGCACCTCCCACTCCGCTCAGCTTCTGTTCAGCGTAACAAAACCCTAATCAGGGGTGAATGCGACGGCCTGCAGCGCCATAATAACGAGGTATGCTGGAGATACACTTGTGCTCACTGCTCCTAAGAACAGGGTGTTGTCATCCCATCATGCATTTGGTGGCGTGAACCATGCGGAAAGTGAAGGAGAGTGACCCCTGCAGGGGGACGTTGTGCACTGCAGAAAGAGAAGGGAACTGTTAGGAGAAACACACGGAAGTAGAAACAAGGAGAGGAGAGGAGAGGAGTGAGGAAGAGGAGCAGGAAGGAGAAGGAGACGCTGCATCCAGGATACCTTCTGGGCGCCCGAGAAGGCATGGTAGAAGCTAGAGACGTAGGTCATGATCGCCTTCTCATCCGGACGGGCAGTGCCCACAATGTCTGCGGGGGAAGAGAAAAGGTCAGGGAAGGGGTGGAGGATGGAGGGGGGGATGTTAAAAAGAGCACAGATAAATGAAGACACAGGAAGTAGAGCTGGGGTTCAGCTCTGCACATAAACAATATCCAGAGTGGAAAGAAAAACACATTGTGTCACTGTCCAGATGTGCTTAACGGGGAGGATTTGATTTAAACTTTGCAGTCTTAAACACAGAAACACACAGATGTTAGACGTCAACAACTACAGTACTAAGTGAGCAGAATCCTTTAAAGGCTTTAATCTATTTGTAGAGCAGGAACTTTATATTTACATTTAATAAAGGATGTGTGTGTGTCTCCCTCTGTGTGCACAGCTGCATGTGTCAGTGTTAAAGCCAAAATATACTCTCTGAGAAATTGGTGCCTAGAGATCAATAAGCAGGCTACAAAAAACAATAAGTGGTGAAAAATAGAGAGTCCATCTATCATCTCATATCTTTCTTGTGCTATTGTTCAGAACTTCCTCTAGATTTTTGGTTTGTTCGTCTGAATGCACATTAACTTGCAGACACAGAGGCAATTGGTGCGATTCAGCACTAAACATATAAAATGATGTAATGTAAGTAGGAATGTGAGGAATGTGAAGACAATAATTTCCCATTTTCACACCTTTGCACACCTGGCTAATTGCTAAGGCGTGGCGGTCAAATTGTAGGTTTCGGAAAGTTATAAAAAATCGGGTAGGGCAAAACCAGTCCATGTCCTGAAAGGAGCTTCTCACCACTTTCAGACTTCTGAACAGGGTTTCTAAGAGAATATATATTTGGTATTTGAACACAGGAAAAAGTCTGCTCTCCTCATCATCATTTTACTGTTTTCCTCCCCGCCGACTCACCTTCTGCGTCCAACATCTTGGGGATGTCCAGGTACTTTTCTGCCACATCGAAGGCTGTGTTCAGGTTGGTCATGGGATCGTCCTGTCAACAGCAGACCATCAAGACTTTTAGACTTAATGTCATTACATTATCCTGGTTCGAAAGTACAGCTTTTTCACAGTAGCGCACAATGAACAATGGCTACTTGAAAAACTGACAGGAGGAGTATGTGTGCAACTATCATATGAAAGATGATCAAATATATTTCTCAGAAATATTAAGTTATCATTTAAAAAAGGTCAAACTCGCTTTAAGTTAAGTACTGTTTTTCTACTTGTTGTTGCTTATAAAGGTAGCAAATATGTATGATTAATAATTAATCTACTTTATGACCAAATAGATTAGGTTTTGCCTCTTACCTAACAATAAATTAAGTAATTCAGTATGATTGAACAGACATAAATTAATTTAAGTATTTTCTTTTTCTGCCAAAAATGTCATAGTTTCAGCTTCTCTAATCAATAATCTATGAATGAATTGAGAAAATAATCAACAAAAACAAATACAAGGGCAACTACAAATTGAAAACAGAGATAAGAAATTATTTTCTTTCTTGAGGACTTCATAATTTACAATTTATCAACATGAATGCTTTTGATTTATTAATTGCTGCAGTTTTTTCTACGTTTTGTTGCTTGAAAAAGTTTACAAGAACTAGCAAAAATCCCCTAAAATAAAAGGCTAGAGTTCTTTTAAACTAAACTTTAACCAACATATTAATATTTTACAGTATGCTGTTTGTCTGTTTTGCTACCAGACACTGTTCATGAGGCTATTTCACAGTCAGATAATAACATGTTTATACATCTCTGTGAACTTGATTGTGCCTCAGCAGGATACTCCAACCTGGTTGACACAAAGACACAAGAATGTACAGCTACTGTTTTACCTGGTTTGATCATAAGAGCTGAACAGTTAGTTTCTCCTCTCCTTTCACTTTGTACTTGTGTTTGTTTTGCATAGAAAACCTTCGAAGTATGGTGAACTTGTATTAGTATTTTTGGTTTTATGGTTTTAGCGACTTCTCTATATGTTTGTCACATTAATGTCAGACAACACTCGCTCACCTTGCGCAGTTTTCCATAGTCAATGAGCTCTGGACGGTGTCGATGAATGAGTGCACAGAAACCCAAACCATCTTTCCAGCTGAAAGAGAGAGAGAGAAATAGGTGTAACGAGGGTGAAAGTGAGGTGAAACATAACAAGCTGAGGAAAACAAAAGGAATTTAACTTTAATCTTTGATCAAGATCATCCCCCTCCGTCTGTCTCCCTAATTGGTTTCATGTAACACACCCACGTCTTCCCAGCAGCACATGGTGTGTTACTGTAACACAGCAGGAACCTGACCACTATCAGCCTAAACGGAGAAGATAGCTTATCTTATGTACCACATGGTCCAAGTCTCTAATTAAAGCTGAGCCACAGCCTCTGAAGTTTGAGAAACTACAAATTTCTGGTGCTTTGTCATGATGAAGTCAAGTTAAATTTTTCTTTTATTTGAATGGTAAATACAGTTATAAGACGTCATATTTAACATTGGAATATAATGTTAAATGAGACAAGACTGAAGAGTGTGTTGGAACAAACTCAATCTACAGTCTATGATGTAAAACAGCGTCTCTGAAGAATAAAAAGTGGGAACTTGAGCAAAAAAATTACCATCAAACTGTTTTCAAGGACCATGAAAAAATTGTTAATTGCAGTCATTTGGCTTTTGAGGTCCAGATTCTGGACCATGCTCAGAGAAAAATAAATTCCAGTTAGTCACTTTTGTACACTGAACAGACATGGTATTTTGGTACTGGTATACTTTCATTTTCCAGAGTAATTTTCTTGGCAAGTGGCCTCAGTGAAACTTACTGACTTACAGATGTGGTCCAATTTTTACAGAATGCTGCAGCGCTGTGTCTCCAAACTCAAGAGAAGCTGCTACCAAATATCAAAGTTTGTATTATGTCATACAAGTTTATTTATTTTCTGTATTTGTTTACAATGTTTTTACCAAGTAAATGTTGGACATTAATGCTTCCATTAGATGACTATTAAAAAGTGAGCCACATTACCATTAATTTGAATTCATGTTTTTGTCTACCCGACAAATGGCAGTCCAATTTCATTCGCCTTAAAGCTCTAATTTGGTCTCCATCAACTCTTGAGTGAAATATATGTCTCTTTAGCTGCTAAATGCTCCACTTTGTTCACAAGCTAGTCGCTAACTTTGTGCTGGGCAGGTAGTGTACAGTGGGTTTTAAAGTAGTGAAAAAAGTAGCCTGCTGCACTTAAAAATGCTATGAGAGCAGTAAGAATGAACCAAAACAGTTAAGATTTGGACGGTTAAACCAACGGTTAAACAAAAAGAGTGAAAAAATGCTTAAAAAACTATTGTATAGTCGGGTGATCATTTTCTGTAGGTTTGCCACTACAAGCGTCACTTTTTACGTTACATTTAATCCAATGTTAATATAAAAACATTGATTATAGCAGCTTTAAGATTCGCTTAAGCACTAATTTCAACTGGCAGATGGCACAAAATTAGAGAACATTAAAGTTAAATCAAATGTTGTCTTGAAATAAATGATCATGTGTTTATTTAGCTGAAAGACATATTTTTAGCTTGGCCTTCTGTGGTTCATTGATTAATGGCCTTGATGCTGAAAGCAGGCTGTCTGTAAATGCAGTATGATAGGATGGTGCAGAGCACTCTCAATCTCAATTTGGAAGAGTTCTGGAGGATTTACTGGTGCTCTCGGCTCGCACGGTAACAAATTAGTGAGATGGGTTATTTAAATGTATTACGTGCCATAAAAAAGGGCCTGTAATGCCGAGAGCGGCTTTTACAAGGTGTCTCTTATACCTGAAGCAGCAGTGCTTGAGTGCTTCGGAAAAAAAGAAAGAACAGCAATCTTCCTCGTCTGCCTCTCATCTCCTGGCTGAGATATACTGCTATCATGTCTCACAGAGAGACCACATCAAAGCTCTGCTCTGACAATCCCCCTCTCCAGCACCGGGATCATCAGGCCTCTCCCTTTACCTTCTCCTGAAATGACCTCCCCTCCACCTCTCTTCCCACCTCGGCTTTCATCCACATCTGAGGATCACAGCGGTCTTCTTTCAATAATTCAACACGCATGGAGGCATCCTATGACGTGGTCTGAGGCCCACCTAAACCCACTTGTGGCAGGAACAGATCCATGGGTATGAAACGTGGAAGCTAGGATCAGACGATAACTCATATCCTCCTATTCTCCCTACTTTATATAATTTGATATTTGCATGCAACAAGCCATATCTACTTATCTGATATAAATTTAAATGCACTGGTTGATGACTGCCACCTCCTCTCCCTCTCAGTTGGTCTGGTGTATGAGAACATGTCTGCTGGTCTGTTGTCTGTTCAGCATCAGCACTGTCTGAGACTACTGCTGTCATCTGTGCTGAATCAGTAATAATTTATAATATATATATATATATATATATATATATATATATGTAATCCTGGTGTGCTTCAAGT
>NW_023339873.1:5036729-5053643 GCF_004916995.1 Morone saxatilis
ATATATATATATATATATGTAATCCTGGTGTGCTTCAAGTCTAATTTCTTATACAGTCTTAAGTGAACCAGACAAGCCGACAACCACATTTTTATTCAAAGCAGTAGATAGTCGCAGGATGGAGGGATTCATACTCCAAAGCTACCAAATACTACTACAATGTGAGTCTTAAAGCAGTTTATTCATTTATTCAAACTATTCAGACTTTCTCTTTAACTCTGTTTTCCCCCAGATGAAAATAAACCATTTACACTCAGGTGAGACACTAAATAACTGCACCAAGATGCCTGGAAAAGCAAATAAAACCAAAATCAGAACCTAAAATCCAGGTTTTTACAGACAGACAGCAGTTTGTCAAGCTTTAAAAAAATGTAGAATAGGACTCCCATGATATATATTTACTGATCCAGGGTTCAGTAAATATATTACCATGTGTTATTTTTACTCACTGCTGCTTCGCAAGCAGGTTTGTGGACTTGCCCTACCTTCTGAGTTTGTTGGGACTGTTCGCAGCTTGTGATGAAGACTGCAGAAAATACTCACTGCAACTCCATTTATCAGGTTTCATCAGCAGATAATTCTCATAAAAATAGCCTTGAACTGATATGAGAAAATGCAATAATATATAATAATTTTTATTTTTTGGGAAACATGTTTGTTGAGGAAATTATTGGTGATCATTGGGTTAATGATTTGTAATGCAGCAGTTCACTGTGGCTTTGTATTGGTTTACTAGTTATGGAAAGCATAATAAGCAATTTAATCATTTATTATTTGCTAGATAACATAAATTTATATAAATGAAGAAAATATTTATTCATACTTTTTGTTTTTGTTGTTGAAGAACCTCTGACCTCATTGTGTCCCCTCAAAGTGGAAGGTTGAGAGCAAATAAAACTGAGTTCAGGTGAGAGATCTTTCACATTCTTTGGTCTAATTTCCCCAGCTTGACGCTGATATTTGAACTCTTTGCGTTTTGTTTCCACAATCTCATTTTATTAACTGTAACTGCATCTCGGCGTGTGAGTAAAATAACATTTTTTGTTACTTATTATGTTTTCCTCTGCAAAGCCTTACCTGATGTGAAAGTTTTGGATGTTGACATTCTTGTAGGGCGCAGTCTTCCTCTGGCACCACAACAGGAGGCCCTCTTTGGCAGAAGTCTCTGCGGTCGGAGAGAAGGGATCATTGTGAAGTTGGAGAAACTCTCAGGCTTTTACTTTGACCAACTCTCCGGCTAATCCCTGTTTAGTGGTGGATTAAGTGGAGGTGAAGTGAATGGGAAGCATGTGTGATTGCTCGGATGTTTCGAGAGAGAGGTGTCTGGCATTGTGTTCTACCCAAACAGTAAAAGTTAAACACTGCACTGCACTGCAATGTAAAGCGGAACAAATCAAGGTTGATCACTACTGACATTTAAATTGGATTACATTGTAAGTGCATTATATTTATTAACCAAAGTGAGGAGCAGAACATAAATATTTCCACCTCCATAGAAAAAGAGCTGTTATTGAAACATTCATATTCAAATGAACATGCATTAGTTTAAACGTAGAGTTATGCAGTTTTTTTAACCTCAGTGAGATGCGTCAGAAAGGTCTTAACGCTGAGACAGTGTCAATGAAAAGTGTTTTCAATTGCAAATAAAGACAGTGAGCAGGAGCTCTTTTCAAAAAAGGGAATGAATAAGAAGTGTGTAGAAATGCTCCCACACACACACACACACACACACACACAGTACCTTCCACAGAAATGTCTTGGATGGCGAAGCGGAGGATTATGGTCCAGATCATTCCCAGGGTCATCTTAGCGTTGCCATCTACGATCTCTGGAAGAAGGACAAAGCAATACCATTTAGATTTTAGGATTTACTCATTTAGCTGTCACTTATAATTTCTATTTCTCACATCTGGCAGACATGGCCAGTAAGATTTGATTCAGTGATTTGAAGGTCAAAAGCTGTCTAGATGTCTTAAAACTGGGCTAAATATGGTTGAAACGTGAAAGAGTTTGAAAGCTGCAAGGCCAAACTGAAATATCTCAACTATTCCATGGATTAGCAAACATTTAATATGAATATTAAAGGCTGCTAAGTGCAACCTTACTGAGCTGCTAGAGAGCTGCTGTCAAGTCTAAAAAACACAGAGATTTACCGCATGTACAGTAGTAGATTCACTTTTCATTTCTAGATTTTCACTATTACAAACTGTCAATAACAAAGAAATAATGGCCCAATACACACGAAACACAGGCCTTTGAGGTCAGAAAACTAATTTGACACTCAGATAGTCTGCTGATTCAACACCAAAACACTTGTACATTGCAGGATTTTCACTACGGCTGCACAATTAATCAAAATGTTATCGAAATTGCAATCTGGCTGCAATTTTGTGATAAGGGGAAATAACAAAAGGGAAGTAACAAAACAGCATTATAATGAAGTACTGTAGTGCTGCAGAGATTATTCCCTGGCCTACAAATCTTGTTCTCCAGATGTAAGAAAAAATGGTTGTTCAGTACAGGCAGCAAATGCTTTTGGGGGTTTTTTTAAGCTGAAAATTTTGATACAAAAAATTGTGAATCCTATTGCAATGGTAATATCTGTCAAAATAATCGCAATAGGATTTTTTTTACCATATTGTGCAGCCCTATTTTCCAGGTTAACATGCGTTCACAGTACGTCTAGAGGGGGAACTCTGAGTACTAAGCTCTTATGAATGAAACGTGTGATGATTCAATCATTTGAGCCTGTAGCTGTTAAGCTGTCAATCAGCTGTGTGCCTGCAGTTGGAGGCTGTGAATGAACTGCCTGCCTCCATTCCTCTCTGTGTTGTCGATAATGAAAATCCCCTTCAACAGGTCACTGTGTTTGCCCGCCTTCAATAATCATTTGTTTCTCCCTCTAATCCAATAAGGCGCGGGGCACGGCAGCTCCACAGCCGCTCGACTGTGACGGACAAACTTGGACTGTGAGATGTCAGTCAGATGTCTGTACATTTAACGCGGTGTGAAAGACGGCTCAGATTGAATTAGGAGGCAGAAAAAGTCGCGCTCGGTTGTCCGGGCTGACACATGCAGATACATGTTGAGATTAGCTGCTAATGAACAGGACCGATCAACCGGGGGGAGGAACACAAATCCTGTTAAATCCATTTGAAAACTGCACCCCCCTCACATCCCTCACCCACAACAAACCCCCCCGATGAGTCGCATGAACCTGAGCCTTCAACTAGTCCCATCCCACCGCCACAGCTAGCGGGGAGCTGGGCTGCAGGGCCGCTCGACCAGGAGGGGATTCCAGGCGGCTAATCTGTCTGGAATGCTGGTCTGGCTTAGGAGCTTTTATACCGGCCTCTGTGCGCTGCAAAATAATCTCCATCTTATAAAGTAATTTCAGTCCTTTTTTGAGCCAAAAAGTCTTGTTTTCTTTAAACAAGTGATGAAAATCTGCTTGTAAGATTATATTAATTTGTTTCAATAATATTTAAAAAATGAGCTGAGACAGTAAAGTTGATTAATCGGATGGTTGATCCATAGAAAATTACTGGCTCCACTATCTCAGATATGAATATTTTCTCGTTTTCTTTGTCTTCTATGACAAAAATGTCTTCTTGGACTGCTGGGCAGACAAAACAAATTAAAGAAATCTACTTGGGCTCTCGGAAAATGTGGCAGGCCTTTTTTCATTATTTTATCTCATATTTTATAGATCAAATGATTGATTGATTAGAGCATTAGAGGAGATTAGAGCTGGTAATTGTTGTTTCAAAACTATTGCCAATATGATACCAGAGTTTCACTAACAATATTAAAACAATACTTGCTTATATATATTATATATATATTGGCTGCAAAACTCTACAGCCAGTCTTTGGTTTGTCCGTTCTGTTGCAGCACAGAGTTTGCTATTAAAACATTTTCCCTCCAAGGATTTCTTTTAACAGTGAAAGAGAGAAAAAGCTCCTGATAAAAAGAGTAGAATTGTTGAACAGCCGGGTTAGATGGGTCAAAGGTTAACCTTATTAGGTGGTGTTGTAGTGGGACAGGCCCAGGCCTTCAGGAATGTCAGATCCACTGTGTGTTTAAAATGAATTAGGCTAATTTACAAGGGTTCATATTATTTAAAGGGTCAGTTCAACAAAAATTCCAAAAAAACATACTTTCTCACAATCTGTGGTGCCATTCAAATACAGCGGGTGTAAACAGATCATTAAAAATGAAGTGAAAACAGTTTTCATGGGGACTATTTCTTCAGTAGAAAGTAGTTGGTAGGTTTGTGGATGATCCGTGAACCAGGACATTGTTTCTGGAAAGTTCCTGTTGAGTTTTTTCAAATGTCATCTTTCAGCACATTGAGCACAACAATAAAATGTCTGTTCCTTTCCATTGTACTGGTTGTACTGGGGTAGCAGAAGAAATCTCAAGAGACAGATATCAAAACGTTCGCACTCAAAACCCAAAATATCTGCATGTTTAAATACCACGAGGAGAGAGTAGAATAATGTGTATATTGGGTGAACTGACCCTTTGCGAGCCGTCAAATGTTTCGAGTTTGCTTAGCAGACACTGTGGACACAGTTTGTAGTTTCTGTTTCCAACACACTTGTCCAAAATCTGTCAATTCCTGACAATGCCGGAGGGGTGTGTGTGATTGTGAAAGAGGAAGATAGATAGTGTGAGAGAGAGAGAGAGAGAGAGGTGAGTGTTTACTCAGCTAAAGAGTTGTTTACTCTCTGATGGGAGGAGGACGGACATCCCCAAGTTATTTGTGCTGAACAATGAGCAGCCTCAGTCCCAGAGGGGATTGCTGATCCTAAGATCTACTCTCAGAAAATGCACTGCAAAGCACAACCTCCGCCGGAACACTCTGGAATAAGGATCTCATTAAACTGCACAGCAGCCAGCAGCACTGCCATGGAAACGAGGGGGAGAGAGGGCCATGGACTACATTATACATAGCTATTTACAGCAGACTAGTAGCTATTGATTTGGCTGATGGCCTCATTAAGATCGATAGGTGACAATCTAGGATGTAAACAAACTTTGTGGAAAATCCTTAAACTTCATCTTCTGGCTGAAATGTCACTATAAGTCAGTGACATCACTCACCCTCTGCTCCAATAGACACCAGTTTCACTCCTTTGCTGGCGATGAAGTCAAGCGCTTTGTTAACGTTGGAGATCTTGTGGACTCTCATCTTGCCTCTTTCTGGTTTGGCCAAGCGTTCGCCTAGACAGGAAAATACAAAAAGGCAGACAGATAGAGGATGATTGCTATGTCTGGCTGTTTCTCTAAGTACTCACATTCGTAATAAATAACATTTTGTTCTGATAATACATAAAAAAAAGAAGAAAAATGGTGCAGAGACCGAAATGCATAAGGCTGCGAGTTAGGCTGGAGCAGCTTTCCTCATAATTGCTAAAAGCTTTTCAACATTACATATTTCTTGTTGTCTTAAAGCAATAGTTCTCTTGACTAGAGTTAGAAGATTGAAACCACTTTCATGTCTGTCCCGGGAATATGAAGCCGAGAGACAGTTAGCTTAGCAGAAAGACTGGAAACAGAGGGAAACACCAAGACTACACCTGGTCGCTGTTTTTACTCTTCAATTTTGGTACGGATATAACATGTTAATTAGTGAGCTTAGAGGTCCTGGTAGGTGGAATATTTAACCTTTGAAAAAAGTTAAGCTAGCCTTTTCCCTCTGTTTTTCTTGCTAAGCTAAGCTAACCAGCTGCTGGTTGTAGCTTTATATTTAAGGATGGTGAAATAAAAAAGTAAATTTTCCAATAATTGTTTGGTTATCTTTTGATATATGCCAAATATATGTTTAAAAAAATCATTTAAAATATTTTTATATCAACAGCCCTCCCTTTTCCACTCTCTTAAAATCATAAAATATTTTTGAAGACTCATCTTGAACTCTGGGGTGTATTTTACAATCAGATGTGATTTGGGGTGACCTGCCAATCATATAAAACCACACTGGACTCTTAGCTTGTGAGCTGTAGCTACAGAGAGCTAGCCTATCACAGTAGCAAGTGTGTGTATGGATTTCAGTTTGCTACAGCTCCATATTGCTAAATTACACCTGCTTTTTAGCAATCCAATCAAATTTGAAGGATTTAGTAAATAGACCCTCCCCAAATATTCTGTTTGACACCACAAAACAAAAGATTTCCTGTGACTTTAATGGAAAATGTCAGAGTGGTATCAATCTTTTCTTCCAACTTTCAGCGAGGAAGCAAATTTGAATATTTACCCAAATGTCAAACTATTCCTTTAAGGCTAATCCTGGTCTCCAAACTCAGCATGTAACAGTGGCGTCCATGCAAACTGTTTTCATTTAGATAATCCTGTTAAGTAAGAAGCTGTTTACCTGAGATGACCTCCAGCAGCAACATGAGTTTCAGTCCATCCCGGAAGTCCTCCTCGATGTTCTCGATCTGCGTGCCTGCTTTCCTCAGGTGAGAGTTACACCAAGCTGTAAATGTCTACAGAGATGGAAGAAAAGGAGAACAAAATCATCAGTCATTGCACTTACAAACATATAGTCTGTGTCGCAGTACAAACACTGAATGTGTCTGCAGCAGCCAACTTTGATTGTGAGGCCACCAGAGTCTCTTTATGTTTGTTCCTACTGCAGTTATTAAATTCACATTATTTTACAACCTGTTGACAATGGAACCAGTCCAATGCCTTAAACCCTGCAAGACTAACCTCATCAAAGGCAGAATTATATTTGGGTCAGCAAACATTGGGACAGCTGGCTGGTGTGTGAAGAAGTGAGATTTTTTTTTCCGAGCTGGAAGATGCAGGTTCAAGCCTGGCATGTTACAACAGCCATGCTAGCGACTCTGGGAGGCATGGCAACCTCTGTGGCTAACAAATGAAGCCGACACGGAAATAACAAAAACTGCAGTTATTTAAACGGCTGCCTGATGCTAATACAACTGAGGCTACAAGGCTAATGGGAATAGATATTACAGTTTATTACATTCAGAACTACAAATGTTAACCTTATGGTGGCACTAGAGGAAAAATGAGGGGATCACCAACGTCAGCAGAATTCATCCTCTGAAAACCACAAATCTCTGCACCAAACCCATCCAGTAGCTGTTGAGATGTTTCAGTTCTGATCAAAGTGGTGGACCCGCCGACTGTCAGACCAACAGGCCTCCATGCTGCAAGCTGAAATTGCTGCTTAATGGTTCTGCGAGCAAAACATTTAATCACTACCAGCTCGGCGTATGCTGTTTTGTGGCTAAACCAGATATGTTGACTAATAAATGTGCTTCCTGTTGCTTTATTCACATACTCCCACCCTTTCATGAGAACCTTTCCTCACAAGCTTATATAAAGCCCTTTCTCGATTGGAGCCACAGCACACTGGAGCATTGTGTACTGTATACAGTAGGTGTAGCAGACTTTGGATTCTCTGGCATTGCTGGCATGCAAACATGCTAACGGAAAACATCTGGAGCAGGATCGCAGCTGCCCAACAGGAGCTGGCATGAGGAGTGGGCCCGCCATGCACCCTGCTGTGAACGCCTCTTTATGAGTTCCCGGGTTAATTACACCCAGGGCCGAAACACCAGGCACCATGTTTCCACCAGAGAGCTGAAGGAGGACCTGCAGGAGCAGAGCCAGGCGTTTATGAAAGCCTGCACTGTCCTTTGCTGGCCTGCCTTCCACTGCCGGGGAACAAAAGCCACTTAAAAGTCACTGGCGAGCTGGTTCGGAGCACTCGTGGAACTTCCGCGATGAGATCACTCTTAAAATGGAGTGGCATGAGGTTTACACGACTATCAATAAACCCGAATGTGGAAGAGCCGGGTTTCAGATGTGTGCGAGTTTGCTGGCATGTGGTGGAGTTTCAACCGGAGAAAAAGCAGAAGGAAACTGAGGATACTGTAGAAGATGTGGAGGGAAAATGGAAGATTATATGGTGTTTTATCTCCAAGGGCAGAGCTGACAGAAAAAGACCAGCGCTGAAGATTTATGTGCAACTGGCAGGCACACGCCCTCGGCCTAAAAGATACTGTATTTCTCTAAAGTTGGTCATGATTTAAGTCAAGCTCCAACAGGCACTAAGATATTTCAATTAACCCTAATCAATAGTCCCTTTACAGGCTTGCCAAAGATTTTAAACTGTTGAAGCAGGGCTGTCGTGTCAGCAGCTAACGTGAATACTGTATAATTTATTTAAAGTGTTGAGTTAAGGGTGTTTTCTGGGTCTGCTGATTCTCACAGTGTTATGATTTTTTGGGGGATTTTGTTTGTCCAGGATGTAATTTTTGACAAGTGTCAGGACGTTCTCTTTCCCTTCCCTTTTTTATTCACTTTCCCATCACTTAGTTAAACTCAAATACCTTCAGAAAAATGCACAAATAAAAACTCTTGCAGACTCAGTAACTCCAAATAACAGCAAGAGTTAAAGCTTTGACCTTTAATATACTGGCATCCTGGTAACATATCATCAGCAAACTGCACACAGCCTTACACCAAAGGATAGCAAAATGAAAGAGACCTCATAATACTATAATTTCACTTTTAGAAAATAAGGGCAAATAAGGTAGAAGGTACAAAGGGGAGTGGATTTAAGCACATAAAATTTGTGCATTTTTACTTAAAACTCCTGCTTAGTGCAGCTTTAACAGGACCAGACAGCTGAAAATGTCAAAAGGCTTTGAGTCAACTCGCAAAGAGCACAGTTGTGAAAACGACTAAAAGTTCACAGAAGGAATGTTAGCTTGTTAAATGTGCTGGAAGGAGGGTAAGTTTGGCTGCTCTCGGCTGGGCGACAGGCCTCCTCCTGACAAGAATTAGCCGGCCCTCCTGCAGTTTCTGTAACTCTCTGGGTCACTGTGGAGTTTGGCAGCAGCATATAGTCCAGGCTGACAGCCACCTGCACTGTCACATGACCCACTGGCTGTGTTATGGTCAACACTACCAGCCCCTTCAGGTGTTCTGTGGCTCTTGGCAGGGCATGACACTGAGTTACCGGTCCACTGGTTAGAGCTGCAGATTACTGCATGAGCAGACAGTCAGACGGGCATTAAAATGAAAACCTGTGGTCAGTCTAGTCTCACAAAACCTATAAATGATTTACTCAAAAACAAAAAGAATTTGTGAAATATAAAAGAAAAGACAGAAACTGTGTCCCCTGGTAGCCGGTCCTAGATGATTGAAGAGTTTTGGTATTATTGGATTTGGGGAAGTTTACGCTCTAACAACACCAGCAAGGTGGAGACAGTGGTAAATCTGTGGAACTGTGGATCTACATGGAACATTGACTGGTGAGGATGCTAACTTTTTGCCATGGACATGTAGTTTTAGCCTCAGTCTTTTAGCATATTATCATATGTAGCCTTCAAGTTCATATCTAACACTGTTTAACAGGGATCTTTTTTTAAAACAACCTCCTTTGGAAACATTAAAAAGTCTACCCGTTGCTAAGCCAACTCTCAGTTACCTCCATTAGGGACTGGTTGATAGGTACGGACTAGCTTGGGACAGACAGTGACAGCACCACTGGGTAATTCATTTTCACATGACTCTAGTTTGTCTTTGTAAATGCTTATTAGAAACTCTGCATAACACAATTAATTGTTGTGGACTCCTGAAGAAGCTACCAGAGAAAAATGCCCCCCCGAGAGTTGTATGCTCATCGGTTGCCATCACTCCAATAAAACTGCAGGCGTTGGGTTTTCCCAGTGCGGAGGGCCGAAGTATTTATAGCCAAAGGAGGTGGCAGGATGAGCAGCATCTAGTACCACTAGTGGAGCTACTCTTACAGTATTATGATATAAAGTCAATGCACTAGTCACCTGTGATGATCACTGTATTCAAGCTGTAATCTTATCATGAAATGTAAATGAATCATTTTGTAGCTCACTTTCTAAGAATTACTCAGGGCCAAAAAACTTAAGCCAAAGTTCCAGTTGTCTCAAAGCTGCATTGCTTTGTAGTCTACTGAGGCTGCTGTTGGGGGATAATTAAGTGTCTTTGGCCCTTTTACAGTAGATTTCTCTCTGTATAATTGTTTAAATGTGACTGCAAAATGCAGAGTCTTCTAAGTGAGTGCTCCAAATGTACGGGCCTGCCACAAAACATTTGTATATGTATCATTGTTTTGGATTAACTAGAAAATAATAGAGGCCCACGCTTGGAGAATATGTCAATCTAACACCGGTTGATCCACTGTATGTTTGGCCAGTTACCCACAAGATTCAGGCAAACTGAAAAAAAAAATAAATAAATAGACCCCAGAATGCAATGTTAATCACAAACAGCTGTTTATCAGAACAGCTTACAGACTGTTTGATAAATGTACAGTGATAAATACAGTACTTTACGCTGTGTATAGTGTGTGTCGTATGATCCCTGTGCACTCTATGTGTGATCTTGTTGTCCTTGTACAATTTGTGTCAGTACAGTATGTGCTGTGAATCTCTGTAAGCTGTTGACATGTCTGCTCCAGAGTCCTGGAGAGCAATTCCTGCTCATCGACAACGTGCCAGTGAAAATCACTCTGATTGCCGTGGCTCAAATACAGTCTGTTTCAGCTTCAGTACAACATGTCGTGTAACGGAGCAAAGTGAAAGCACGACTGATCCATGACTGACTGTGTCTGCGGGAGGAACTGGATGGTCGTAAATTCTGAAGGGCCCCCTCCACCCCTCTCTGCTCTCGTCTGCCTCCTCTCTCCCGTCTCAGCCTCCCAGAACTGAGGCGGGCTATAAAAACAACAGGGGTCAAGAGCGGGAGGAATCTGCTCCGTATCAATTTCAGGGAAAGTTGCCAGTCAGCATCATTATGGCACCATTTTTCCCATGGCAACCACTGGACGCCAAGCTCAGCAGACAAAGTACACGAAGTCAGTCAACCTGGATACTGTAATGAGATTGTATATGAGAGAGAATAAGAGTAAACTAGTGTGTTTAACTTTAATTTGTAGACTGATAACTTATTTTTCTAACTAACAGATTCATAACTTAGTTTATAACCACAAGTCCTAACGATTAGTCAACTTTCAATGTAGTTAAGGGAATAGTTTAACATTGTTGAAAAAGCATGTCTGGAACATTACCCTTTCTTGTATGGATTAAACAAATGTTTGTTCGATAGTAATATTTAAAGGTGTTGGTAAGTTGATTTTGTTACCTTTGGACAGAGCCAGGTTAGCTTTTGTGTTTCCCGGCATTTCCGGTTTTTATGCTAAGCTACGCTAACTGGGTAATGGCTATAGCTTCATATTTACCATACAAACATGAGAGTGGTGTCAATTTCTTTCACAAAGAAAGTGAATAATAGTTTTCCAAAATGTCAAACTATTATGCATTAACGTTCGTTCTTGACTTTGAAAATTGCTCTGCAAAACAAATCCATTTCAAGCTCCACTTCCTAGCTTTATCCACAGTTGTTACACAACCAGCAGGTTTGCTCGGTTGTAATGGAGATGCATTGTTAATATGCAAGCTCAATGGCTGTTATTCAAGTCTCATGAAAAAAAAAAACTGATTTTTAAACTTAACTTACAGACAAGAAGTACAACTAGTGTTCTGGATAATTTCACAGCGACTGCGCTTACAGGTCAGTGACATCTTTTATAGACTAGATATGTTAAAATTTTTCGGCTTCTATTGTATTATATATATTTTGCTTTAAATGGAGAGCGCCTTGGTACAAGAATTTCATTCCTGTGGTTCCAATACAGATGAAAATATACTTGAACGAATCCGTGACATGTGACCACATGACACGGTTGAAATCTGCACAAAACGCTTGGAAGTGAACCTTGAGTTATTTTCTGTTGCTGAACAAACAATTAGCAGAAATAACTTATGTTTAACGATTAAAAAGAGCTTTACCTTTCTCTACCTCCCTGTCCTGTAGCCTTAAACCCATTACATACAGTTTTCTGTTCCTTTCCCCACCTCTCACTCAGCTCCCCCTCTCTTGTCCACTCTCCCCTCCCTCCCACTCCATTAATCAACCTCAGTTAGGAAAATATTTCCTGCTTCTCTGCCAGTTCCATATTAGTACAATCCTTTTACTGAAACAAGCCAGCTCATGAGTGCGAGCCCCTGCCATATCCGAACACACAGACAGGCAGACAAGTTGAGGGGAAAGAGGAAAGGCAGATATTGCTGGCAGAGCGTCTGACACAGGAAGGTGGTTTTCAACACCGCGGCCAGTTTCTCAAGCCTGAGTTTCCAGCTCAGGGTACCAGAGGGCCTCTCATGTCCCGATGAAACCCCAGAAACAGGCTGATAAATTGCAAGAAAAAATGTCTAGAAAAATATCTTTCCAGCGTCTCCTCCAGAATGTTCAACAAAGCAGGAGAAAGGAGCAGAGAGAGGTTGAAAGGGGAAAAAAACATTTCTCTTTCTCTCTCAGAATTAAATCCACAACATAAAAACCGTAACGCCACCCACAGCTCGAGCTGAAACGGGAATGAATAATAGAAAGTCTGGATGAGCTGGGGGGGAAATGGGCCTCAATGAATCCCAGGGAGGTAGGAGTGTCGTTTCTCTCCTGTTACGTCTAGTGCTGAGGCTCGTGGGGGCCAGAAAGTGCTGGTGGAAAGAGTTACCCGTGCCAGGAAAACAGAGCTGCTAACAGCTACAGCACCTTCCTCCCTTTCAGACTCCCAGATGACTTCCTGATGTGTGATGGATTAGGGGCATCGCGTTTAACCAGACGAGTTCATTGAGAGCATGTTCTGATTTAAAATGGCACCCTGGAGGGACAGCTGCGGAGGGAGGGAGAGCTATGCATGCGATATACCTTTGCTCGACGGTGTATCAGTGATAAATGATTTGTTTCTGCTAAGTAAGACCTTCAAGACTGTTGTGGAGATTTGAACTGCTGAATTCTAGTCCTACCTTGTTGTTTTAAACATCAAGTATTACTGAGAACAAGAAAAACGCTGTCACATCAGCCTTAAAAAAATTGCTTGTGCTGACAAAGAAAATTCATAGGCATTTTTTGCATGAAATTCAACTTTGATGAACTTAACCACACCACACCAATTTGTGTCACTGACCAATAGCAAGCCGTGTTAACAGTGAAGAGTCTAAAATGAAGAAAGCCAATGTATCTTAATAGCTGTGCTGAACCATCAAATGTAATTCAACCACCCCTTTGCTGGAATATGAACTTCACAAGAGACAGTTTAGCAAAAGGCACAAAACTGTTTGATGTGATAAAATTTCATCATTCAAACGAGCCATTTTGAACTGCCCTTTTCCAATCCACGGTCTGACTCTGAATCAAGTTTGTTTACTGGTATGATCGTATGGTATGAATATTTTATTACTGCATGAATAAGCTCTAAACAGCCTGTTAGTGAAGATCGTTGGACACCAAATCTGTGATGAAACTCTTGCTGTATTGATGGAGCCCTAGAAGTCACACAGAAACAAAATTAAACCTGCACAAATTTGAAGTTTTCTATTCAAGTTTAAGAGCAAAAAGTAGCATTTTGTTTACATTCCAACCTGCGTTTAATATGTAGTAATCTACACATTTGTAGTCCTACAACTCACATACAATTTATAATGCAGTTAAAAAAGTTCAACACCTACTGCAGCTTGACTGAGCCAGAAACAGGTCAGATAATAACAAAAAAACAAACAAGCTAGAAAAGTACAGGTGCTAAAACAGTGATGCTCCTGTGTGCATTATTTCAATATAGACATCAGATATAAGTTACATCCTAAAATAAAAGTCATCCAAAAAAATAAAACATAGAGGTGAATAAGAATTGACAATGCCAGTCGTCAGCGAACAGAGAAGAAGAATCAGGTTACCGCTGCCTACAGTTTGGAGGCACAGCATGCAGGACAGGCCAAGCTGCTGTCTGGATGCTCTGCAGACTGCTGTGCTGTGGCTCCGAGCATCTGGCAAGCAGAGAGCCTCAAAATACAAATTCCATCTCAGCAGTTGAGTGGGAGGCAAGAGAGCCGAGGGGCATGATGCAAAAGTCTGAGAAAATGTATGGTAGAGAGCATTAACTACCATATATGTCCAGAGACATAGCTGATGAAGACTCGGACAGATGGGGAGACAAAACGAGAGAAGCAGGAAGACTGGGGGGAACATTTCTGAAGCGGTTTTCCCCTGATCGGATTTTCTCAAGAGCGTTATTGAACTTTGATATAATATATTTGCAATATATTTGCACTCAATTTGAATAACATCCCGATGCACAATTGCAAATTGCATCATTTGAAATTAAATCAGAGCAATCGGATATGCTCACAAACCCATTCTTAGCTTTGGCACAGAGCTAAATTTTTGTGAACTATGTGAATTTGAGCCACTGACTGATTGCAAACTCACTTTTCAACTCAACCATCCAATTTAATACAACCATGTTCTGCTGGAGTATATCGTACTCCACAAAAGAGATGTGGCAAGGATCCCAGTGAGTCATGAGGCAGGAGTTGACGGTACAAATATGTCTCTTGAATTAACAATGTTATCTTATTGTCTGGTTAGTGACAAGGAGAGCTAAAGTAGTCGCTACAACACCATGTTTCCAGCACCTCTTACTGTATTTGAGGCCACAAATGACTTTCACTGTGCCATTTTCTTACTGAGACCTTAGATTTGATTGAATTTAAATCACAATATATGACAATATAACAGCAGGGCTCAAACACAACTGCCGTTACATGCTGTGCACTGTTTTTAACAAGAAACTGCTGCATTTTCCAAGAAATCACTGGAAAGGCTCCTACGAATCACCTATGGCAGCTCACAGTGGACAGAAGTAGGACTGAGGAGTAAAAACAATAAAAAAAACAATGAAAAATTTTCATGTGGGCCTTTATACCCACAGTTTTTTTGTTTGTTTTTTTACAACTTGGGTTTTGACCATCATTCCTATCAGTAATAATAAGACTGTACCCACAACATTAACTCTTGTTTCTATGCCGCAACAGATTGTAGCACTGTGCCCAAATTTCCCTTCAGGGACAGTTTATAGTTTATTCTATTCTATTCTAACTCCTGAGATCTGGGAACGTGCCAACTCTAAAAAGAATTCTGCTCTCACTTTAAGTTTTACCCCTGAATAAAGTGATTAAGATCATCTAAACAGTTACAAGTTCGCTCATATCTCTTGTCCTGACAGAGTTTGTCGTGGGTTTAATATCGTCATTACCGATAAAAATGATGACCAAAACTACAAACATAACACCCAAGTTGTACTAAACTGGAATATTCTGGTTATTTCACTGGTACTTTAGGGGGCTTTGTTGCCACCGGTCACTGAAGACTTCACACGCTGAGACAAACAAACATAAATAGATGGACTGACATCCACAGAGACACCCCAACATGTAGATATTTACACCTCGAGCACGAACAGCAAGACGCTGCTGCATTAAAAGCGCCACTGCTCCATCCATCCTGCTCAGAGTGAGTCATGGACAGGAACAATATGACCTTTACTGCTGCTCAACCTGCTGGAGGGATGAAGGGAAACTATCTCTCTCTCTCTCTCTCTCTCTCTAAGTTACAGCCCAGAAGATGCTCTCTCTCTAACACAGGAAGGACAGAAGTCTGGGGACCTGCCAGCTAACAAGGGGAGTACGCTGAAAGGGTCAAAGGTCATCATTCATCCCCCTCTGTCTCCTTCCTCTAAGGCTCGCTGGAGAATACAGCCTGACTACCCACACACACACACACACACACACACATACACACACACTCTTCTCTGGCTTCAAAACCCGTAGATGAGGCTGCCAGGCAGATGTGGTTTCTGTGTGTGTGTATGTGTAAATGTGTGAGAGGAGGACAATATGGACCAAGTGGACAGTTCGTACTTTCTCACTACAGCTGGTTGAGCTGGATATAATCTAGTATATTCAGTATAATCTCAGTACTGTGGCTCTCTGGCTTCCCCCACTTTCCAAGAGTTGCACAGCTGGACCTCTCTCACTTTCTTCTCCTCTCACTTTCTACTGTACCTATTTTTGTCCACCACAAATCTGGATGACCAAGTGTGAAAATCTTTTATTCTTCCAAGAAAGGCTGTTGATATCTTGTTTTTTAAATTCAACATAATATGCCATACTGCTTCATCAGAGTTACATAAGGAACTAAAAAATATATTCACTCAACTCAAGATTTAAATCAGGAAATATCTGAGTAAACAATCCAAAGGATCTGAGTATGCATTCTGTCTGGACTAAAACTAAATCATTTTCATTACCGATTAATCTGATGATTATATCCTTTATTAATCCATCTAATAGTTGTTTGGTCTGTTAAATGTGGCAAAAAATGCCCATCCTGGTTCCCCAGAGCCCATAGTGGCATCCTCAAATGTCATCTTTTATCCAATCAGCAGTCCACAACCCAAAAATGTTCAGTTTGTAAAGACAAAAAACAGAAGAAAAACTAAAATCGTTACCCTAGAGGGGTGTGAACAAACACTTTCAGCTCTACAATCAGTCCAACTATTTAATAACTATGCCAGTGACATATGCTGTGCTGTTGTACAAATAAACTATTTTGTTTGATACACAGCTCAATTTACAGCTATTGCTCATGGTTTTATCAACCATACTGTGACGTTAGATGCTTCATTAACTGCTACAACCTTGCAGAACTTTTTGGCAGCACTGTAATTTACAGTCTCATGGACTTTTGAAACCCACAGAACTTTATTTTGAACTCTAGTCAAGATATAAATCTAAAAAAAACATGTCAAACTGATTTGGAATTAATGCGCATACAATTATAGGCAAACGATGAAGAATTGTCCATTTGATTCACGATAATGATTTAACAAAACTGTCTGGATTGATGAAGCTGTTAACATTCCTTTTTCTTGCATTGTTTGTTGCACTAATCTCAGTTCAGATCAGACCACACAGAGTGAGTGTGTGTGTGTGT
>NW_023339873.1:5053679-5073015 GCF_004916995.1 Morone saxatilis
CACACACACACACATACACTGTCCCATAGCAGTGTTTCTCCTGGCCAACCAGAGAAGAGGAAGTGTTCTTTCCTAAAGCCTGCAGCCATGATGGAGTGCGACAGTCTCTCAGGTGCAGCATCCATCCAACCAGGCACTCAAACAGGCTGTTAATGCAAACAGCCGAGTCAGCACAGTCATCCCATTACACTTATCTATCGCCTTGGCTGCTGCTTCAGCACACACGTGTGCGAGTGTGCGTGCAAGCAAATGCACCCCCGAGCGTGAACAAGAGTACAAGAAAATATGCTAACACTGAAACACTCATACAGCCTGTCTGCATACAGTCTGTGCATTTGAAGACACACACTGTAGATGCAAGCAAATACACTGCAACACGTGCACTTGCACACATGCATGGACACCCTGTCCACAGTTCAAGCGCGTGCTGATGGAGCAGTGAGCCAGCCAAAAAGTACAGATTGACAAAGAAAAGCAGCCATTGTGACCAGTCCACTGATATTTACTCTCTTGTGGCTCAAAGCAGCCCTGATGCATATTCATGTGTGTGTGTGTGTGTTACAATGAGAAGTCAAAGAGTGGTAGTAGCTCTTTCCTCAGCCGAGTTCATTTAACAAAGAGTGGCTCGTCTGTGAAAATGCCGCAGAGCACCTAACACTGGCCGGTTACTATGACAACCACAAAAGCCCGGAGACCCACAAACACAAACAGCTTGGCTGCGCCAAGGCTCTTAAAACCCACGTCCACAGCTCCCTGAGTGCTCACTGGGATCCAACATGTCAGCTTACACATGCACGTTCACACACACCCCCCACGCAACACAAGTTTACAACCACAAAAACGTCTGTGACGGTGAGAGATCGCAGTGTAAGTTCCTCTGCAGGTCACCTGGAGCTTAAATTCAGTGGATGGTTTGGTGGAACCCAAGGTTTTCTAGTGCTTGTAATATTGCTAAAATCAAAATATGCATCACATTTAGATATTCATTAAGATGTGATGATATATTTTTATAAAAAAAAGCTGCCATGGATGTTATTAAATACATTTACTTATACGTGCTGTACAACTATCTGACAGTTTGACATTCAAAACATATGTTAAGTTTATAATATAGGATTCATTATGATAGATTTACCTATCCAACAGTATATAAAGTACAACGACGCACAACATTTACATGCTGCTTACAAGCTAATGCATTAATGATAATCCAGCAATATAATCTATAATAATATAGCACTCCAGAAGGAGCAGTTCTGCATAATGAGTACTTTTACTTTTGATACTTAAAGTACATTTTGATGTGTAAATCAACTTTACTTAAAGGATCAGAGTCTTTCTTCCCCCACTGAAAACAAGTATTCGTAAGGCCACCTACTCAGCAAAAAAAAAACTTCTTTTATATTTCTCAGATACACTGTCAAAGATTTTCAGGCAACGCAAGAAACATGTCTGCTTCAGTGACGTCATATCTCTTCCATTATGCTTCCATATTTGGCAAGAACAAAAACAAACAAATGTCTGACTCAGCATGATAAAAGTTGATAAGAAGATGCAGCATTTCTGATGATCTCACAGCACACAAATTGGATGCAAATCCATGTGCAGATGCTATTCAAATGGAGCCATGCAGGCATCAAAGAGGCCATGCTGAGCAACAAGTCATTCAAAAGCCCAGCGTGAACATGTATCTCCCTGCTTCACTGGCCCAAAGCGGGAGTGTCCCACTGCACAAAGGCCAGTCTGTAGACAATCCTGTTCTCTGTACTGTATGTGTCCAAACTGAAGCTACAGCTTGGCTTTATGGTGCTTAAACAAACATCAACTGTGTACAGAGAAGTATATATACAGCTACAGGGTAAAATGAACATAAAGTTCAATTTTTACTTAAATATTATCAACCTTGTATAGATTTTTGGCAAACTATATTCATATTTTATATGCTTAAGGTAAATTCTAAAGAACGTATGTTGATGATAAAGTTGTTTATTAGAAGTATTAATGGACCAGCATGATCTGCATGTTTCTGCTGCAAAGGAAGAAGGAATTTCTATTTTTCGCTCAACAAGGAATAAAGTTGTTATTAGAGCGACTCAGCACAACCATAATTCCTGAGTCATGCCTAAGCTGTTGTGCTCTCTGACAGATGCCAATCTAAACAGTGTGATGGGAAGTGCTGTGGCCCACTTCACCCAATCATAACACAGTAGTCATGAGTCAGCTCGAGCTCGGTTTGCCTGCAGCGGTCGTGTGATGGGAAGCGCGCGGCTCGGCCGTGGTGCTGCTTTGTGCCGGAGCAGCGTTTTTCTCTGCTGACCGTCACCTGACTCAGAGAAATGCTGAGCTGGGAGGAGCTACACTGCATTCAGACAAAGGATGCTTTCAACACATCTGCACATCAACTGTACTGTATGTGTCCTGTTAAGGCTATTGTACGTATTATACATATTCTATATCTGCACACAAGATATTTTAGTTTCTTTCACAAATATCACTCACCCGTCTTATCTGTTAGTGGCTTCTCATTTGTTCTTCCTATTTTTTTCACACTGTTTAAATCTGGTATACAGTCAGTTGGTAGTTAATTCACATGACATGGAAGTGTAAAAGTATCTCTTAAGCTTTAACTTTAAAAGTTGGTTATCTGTTTTCCAAGCAGTAACAAGTACTTATTACAATAATTCAACATAGTCTGAATCTTAAAGGACGTGACACAACAACAGTATAACAACCAAAGTCGTCTATAGAGCACTTTTCAGTAGCTCTATTAGCTTGTCTCATAATCTAATGCAGAATGTTATAAGAGAAGATGCGCACGACACAACTGTCCTTAAAAAAGCAGTAGAACTCGGTAAAAGGTGGTAAAGCTTATTGGATTTATTTGTGGTTTTGCTTTGACAAAGCAGAATAATATCAACCCAACAATTTCAAATTTAACACCATGATTATGAGAAAAAAAGAACTCAGTAAAGACTTGGAGCAAAATACCCTTCCATAAAGATATGACATTAAACTAAATTTGCTCATCAGAATTTGAAAACCACATTCAGGGATCCGTTCGATTACTTTCCTTTACAAAGTTTTAGTCATAGTTCTGTTATTAGAGAATTTCCCTCAAACTCTTTAATGTTGAAATCAGAAAACTTAATGAAGAGGGCACAGCTCAATGGCACTATAGTAAAAAGACAGCAAGAGTTTCATCAAGTCTACTAAAACATGTAGTTTCTTGGAAGTAAAACCTCATAAATCAACATCAAACCCACAGCCAGTTTGGTCTATATTGTATTAATTGCTGGCACATAAAATATTGGTCAATAAGATAAAATTGTAATAATAGTTGACAGTAAACATGCTAGCACATTAGCTCACGTGACCTCTGCCCTGCAGGCCTCAGGAGTCACCTAATGTAAATGTTTGTCAGGCCTTTAGTAAGCAGCTACTTAGTGAAGAAGGCAAGAAGAGGAAAACACAAATGAACAGGTTTGTACACAGCGAGGTGTGGTAACATGGCCGATCAATGCTGATAAAATGAAAATGAAGGATTACTGACGTGTTGAATGTCAGATCTTACCACAAGATCTATTTAGTAGCTGTGCCGGAAGTTTCAAACGACTTGCAATCAGCCACCTCAGATGTTAAGCCAACTTGGATGAGAATTACTTAAAGTTGTGGGGAACATTTGTAATTGACAACAGGGCGAACTCCATCTGCTCATGTGATATCCTCGAAAGCTCTAAAACTGCTGCTAAACAGACCTTATGTGATATTATTTTCTCAACTGCAGTTTCAAAGATCATGAATGAACTTTGATCCACAGAAATGACATATAGTTGTTTTTTTCGTGTCCTGAATGCACATCATCAAAATGTACACATATGGTTCTGTACATCTTGTTTTGGAAAGTCAAACTAGGTCTGATATGCAGAAAATGAAAACATATTCTGTGTGTGTGGGCTGGACAGAGTTGGGGGGGTGGGGGGGGTGGGGGCTGTAGCCTTTTGTTGCTTTGGCCTCACTGTTGTTTATATGTTAGATCCTTTTGACAAGCAAACACACAAAATTAAGCTTCCTGATCATCAGTTCCACATGTGAGTCAAAGAGAGAAGCGGTTACATTTTCAGTTCAGCAAATAAAACAGACATGAAAGCTTCAGCTTCAGGAGAGACAACCAAAAAAAAAAAAAAGTCCAGGTAAAATTGAAACTGAAACCTTGATCACAAGGTATGTGGTCTTTTCAGCTCCGCTCCAGTGGCTACTTGACTTGCTCTGACCTTCCTGTGAAACATTCATTCAGAGTAATGTATTGATATCACAAAAAGAAGTCATTAATACACACTGACATACAGGCTGACATTCTGAGTGGAGGAGTGAACAAGCTGCATCGCAATATTTTATACTACTTTACAGACATATCATGGTGTTATAAATTCCTGTTTCTTTTTTTGGATAGTCTGCCTTCAGATTATTTATTAACATTTCAACAGCTCATTAGTTGAGAATCAAACATTCAACTGTTCCACAAATAAATAAATAAAATGACTTTGGAGGGACGGATGAGCCACCCTCATAAGGGGGCTAAAAGGCGGAAAGATTTCTGGGGTTCAGCTGCCAGTTACTTTTTCACTCATGCAGAATCTTAATACATTTTAGGGTGCTGTTACATTTAGGATGATCATCTCTATCTCTTGCATTAGAAGTACTTTACTAGAGAGACAGCACTGCAGAAAAGACAGAGTATTAGGTTTATTAAGCCTCAGGGAAAACTAGTAGTGGCACTATTCCACACAGCAAAGTCCATTTAACGTGTGAAATGGTTGCTTAAACCATCATTTAGGAACTACATTAACACTGAGATGAAATGCGGGATAATCTGTCTGATTCAGCTCAGCAGCTGATTGATAGATCAATCACATCTTGTGTTTTTAATCGGAGCAGTGTGCTGCAAACCATCTGAGTTTTCACTTATTTTCTTTGGTGGCTTCACCACTTTAGCTGGACAACTTCCTGTGCTGGGCTGTTTTTTGGGGGACCACAGGTGAATTGTAATATTCAGTTTTTTATTCATACAAACACACTATACAGACTATGTTGCAGGGTATGATTCATATAAGACCTGACCCAGAATATGACTGACAGCAGTAACATTCAGTTTTGAAGGGGGAACTGTATTTTCTGCTGGACAAAGAAAAATATTGCGGGCATCTGTGTTTCTCCTCTGGCTTTTCTGAGCTGGATCAGTGGAAGGTCACAGAGGTTGTAATTACGACGGGCGAGAAAAAGTAAGAAATAGTTCATGGCAAAGTCAGAGAGAATGAAAAAGCAGAAGAGGGCCATGAGAACAGTTCAGGAGGACACAGACACACGTCTGATCTCTGCAGAGCTCATCACAGCCTTTGAGCTTCAATATTTTCTAAGTGACCACAGCTACAAATGAACTGCCCAATCAGCTGCAATGGCTGGCAGTGCTGCTGTTTTACCCTCCCTGTCTGTGTCCATCCACCAGCCACAACACCTGCCAGCACTTCACACAGCTCAAACCACTCTACTGCCCTGCCGCTCTGCCAAGGGCTCTCCACTACACACCAAACAAGTAGCAGGCCGGCTCTCCCCTTGTCCTGGGTTACCAGGGGTGGGGCTGTCGAGGGGAGGTGTCTGTTACAACTTGTAATGAGATCTGCTGTGAGCACTTCACAGTGGCTGCTGTTGTTTACTGTCGCAAATGAAGTGACGTCGGGAACGTGCAGAGTAATCCCGCAGCAGGAAACAAAGACGGGAAAGTAGTGCAGGGCGAAGAGATGTCGGTCACTCGTTGTTGTTGTTGCTGCAGAATTTAATTGCGCAGACTGTATCACAAACAGCACAGAGTCACCAGCGCGTAATGCAACTTGCCTGCAGGGAGTCAACTTTAACTGACCATGAGCGCCGGTGAACCAGACGATCAATAGCAGCCACTGATTGAAATTCAGACGTTCAATACTTGTCCCACTTTAGAAAAGTGGAAGAGTGCAGCAGAACAAATAGCCTCTGGTCTCGGGTTTCATCAGAACACGCTCTTCCCAAGGACTCGCAAATAGATGGATTGATTTATTTCCAACATTATCATCATTGTAGGTTCACAGGAACATTGGTTTTATCTTCTTTCCATTCACTGTAGCTTTAACCGCTGCACATATTACTCATTCCCTGCATGTAACATTGGCCACCTAGGAAGGCTGATTCACTGCATTGAATTTAAGTCCCTCCGAATTAGACTTAATTGCCTACAGTGTAAATAAAACCCTAAGAAACATCCTGTTTTCATTGTTCAAATGCTGCAACTGCCTATTTATTACACACAGAGCAAATAATAGTGACGTACCACCCTCTGCGCAGTGGAAGACAGGCTTCCAGATAAGGCTGGAGGGAGATATCAACACGATAAAGCCAAAGCTAAAGGAAGGAAAAAACATTTTCCTTAAATCCGTCGCCACCCACTCAGTCACATCATAGACAGAGGGGTAGATAGATGGTGGAGAGAACAGAGCATGAAGAGACAGAGAGAGAGGGAAACTGATGAGAGTGCAAGTTCTGACTATAACTGGCTTAAGAAACACTTTTTGTATTTTTACCGAAATGTTATTAATAAATATCTCTGACTGCAAGTGAAGAGGACAGTATGGGGGGTCTTTTGTTCTGTATTTTTACAGATTGTTTCACTCTATCACTGATTGACATAACATAGTAGTGTTTTAACCTCCACTTAGTCCGTGTCAGTTCTACACTCCCAGAGTCAACTACACTCATCCGGTGAAAACCTCTTGTGCCACACGGGAAGTGATGCTTTGATAAGTTTCCGGCTGAAGCAGCAGTGGCTGGTTAGTTAGTGTGAGCAGTGACGGCCATGATAGCTGAACAGTAAAAGAAATGTTAAAGGAAAAGTTCAACATTTTGCCTTATTTGCTTTCTTATCGAGATTTAGATAAGAAAAACAATACCACTCTTATATCTGTCGTTGAAATATTAGGCTATAACCAGCGGCCACTTAGCTTAGCTTAGCATAATGAGTTGAAACAGGGGAAACAGCTAGCCTGACTCAGTCCAAAAGTAAAAAAAAAAGTTCATGTAAATATATGTTTTATAATTTGTTTAATTCACATGAGAACTAAACTGTAAAAATAACAATTTGTGCCAAACGTTTTCTTGGCCAGGAGCAGTAACTTCCTGGAGTCTGCTGGTTGCCTGGCAACTGCTAGAAGCAAGGAAATCCCAAATAACAAAGCTAAGCTTAGCTAAGCTAAGCTAAGTGGCTTCTGGCTGTAGCCTTATATTTAACAAGCAAATAAATACAAAAGATGTGATGCCTTACTTTTCTGTGATATAATCATTTTAATATGTAAGAGTAACTGATTACACCTGATTAGTACTAGTACTAAGTGTGTTGCAGGAGGGAAACACCCTGCAGCAATTTAAGAGTGAAGAGTCATTTGATAGCTCATACTCCATCCTGCCCAGTGATGATAAATTATTGACTCCAGGTTGACAATGTGACAAAGGATGGCCTCCTGAACACGCTCTCTTTGTGCAGAGACCTGAAAGCTCCTCTGTCTGAGCCTCTTCTTCCACTCACTGCCTCCTCCCTCCTTCCTCCCTCCTCTCCTTTCTCCCCCCGGAGCTCCACCCACACAGCTACTGAATGGAAAGGTGTGCCTGTTGCCTGCTTTTACCACAGTATCTGTTTACTCAAAGCTGCTTTCACTTACATGAGACGCACTGCAGCTGCTCCGGTGAGGAGGCTTATGGCTAATACACTCACATGTTCATAGACTCTCCGAGTACAGTACGGCGCAAACCCCCCTCGGCTTCAAAGAGAGGCTTCGCAGCGAGCACATGCACTTGAGAATGCATGTGGTTTGATTAATAGCATTAGCAGAGGAAAGACCGGCTACATCCTTCCCATGTGGTGCAGGAAAATTCCTTAGAAACATGCAGACCGATCGCCTATAAACCCCCTCTGGGTCGTGTGCTATTGAAGACATGTGACCATAAGTGTGTAGTGGTTCCAGACGTGGTTGAGCACTGAGCAGGTTTTTGCTCTGCACCCTTTGCTCCACAGGAAATGCACCTTGACCCCAAATCCCCTGGTGGATGTGGAATCCAAAAAACTCCCCTCTTGGGTCTGAAATCTGCCACCGAGCTGCAAATGTAACAGTAAACTCCAGTGTGTGCTGGATGAATCGTCAGTTATGAAACTATGAGGTCAAACGTATCCAAATCCATGATAAAGTCGTTAAAATTCATTGCACAAATGGTCCAGAAACTGTTTTAATGGCCTATAACCGAGAGCTTGGAGCTGATTTCTGTATACGTTTCTAAATTTGGAGCATGAGCCTGAGAAAATAAGCTATGCAAGAATTTGCATCAGGGCCCTGGCATTTGGGAGCTGCTCAGATAAGAGCCTGGTAATTGCTCACATTTGACTTTTCAAACAGTGACTTCCAAAAAAAACCCATATGCAGTGTACAGCTTGATGAGGAAGAATTAACTTTCACCTTCCTGAAACACATAAAGGAGAAACTGTTCTGGGACGAGAACTGCAACTTGAGCATGAAAATGTTTCCAGACCGAGAAAGGATGAGGAGTTTTGCAAAGTTTCGACCTCCTCTCTTCAGACATATAGAGTGGGGAACTGCTTTCTCAATCATTGGCACTGAAACAGGTTTTAGACCCAAAAAAGTTGTACAATTTCAAAACACAGAGGAAATGCAGTTCACCAATATTCAAACAAAACGAGAATGAAAAGTTGTGCCATGTATCCTAAACTTGAATTGCTAAATATGGAAAACAACCTGTAGGCATTTGAGGAGGCAAATTTTACAACCAATCCCATAAATGTTGGTAAGCGTGGGATGTGGCTTGTTGGTTTTCACTCTTTGATCACTATTATGTCACTATTGTTCAATGTTATAGGTTGTCTTTTTAAACTGGCGTGGTTTGAGCTAAATGCTAACAGCAGCATGCAAATAATCCCAATGACAATGCTAACATGTTGATGTTTAGCAGGTATAACATTCAGCATGTTCACCATCTTTGTTTATGTGTTACAATTCTAATAATTGCTAATTGGCACTAAAGAGTACAGCAGAGGGCCATGGGAACGTCAACCATTTTGAAATTTTGACCTGATGATGAAATTACAAAATACAATTCATCCTGAGGGGGGAGATATATTTCTATACCAAATTTCATGGCAATCCATCCAATAGTGAATGAGTCACACCATTAGCATGGCTAAAAATCATATTAACTTGTTAACGGGGTGAAGAAGTGTCTGTTTTCACCAGTATGTGAGGTAAAACAACTCTCTGAAGAAGAAACACTCAACTTGCAGCCTGCGGGCCAGGTGCTGAGTGGCCTGCCAACCATTTTTTAATTCACAATGAAAATAAATTGATTCACAGTTGGAATGGTTTGTTTGTTTATACCAATTAGTAAATGTTAAATCAATAATGTCCCTTGGCTGTTACTTGCAAAGTTGCATATTAGCCTACAAACACACTGAGAGCTTAAATCTGCTATTCATTCTGTCCCTGGTAGGTTTGTGTTTATTAATCATTCCAACATTGGAGTGACTGCATGATGGAAGAGGCTCTAGCTATGTTTAATGTTGTATAAACTCTTTCAAACGTAAAATGCAGTTTTAGCTATTAAATGCAGTCAAATATCCGATTTACCTGTCATCTAGACCAATGGTTCGCAACCTTTCTGATGTCACGGACCCACAAATTGATACACATCAGGCCACCGACCCGTATTGGATATGATGTAGACTCAGGGTCAGGATCCCCGTCTGATAAGATTTAGTTATGCCATAACTGTGTATACTGTAGAAGATTAACTTCTAGTCAATGAAATAATAGTAAAATTAGCCCCTGCTTTAGGCCTAGTGTCAACCCTTGTACCAAGTTAATTTGGTTACATGGTTAATTTTGTAAACCAGTTATATTGGAAATAAAAAATGTCAAAGACAGATGAGTTATGAGCCTTTTAATGTTTATTCATTTTATCTGATTTTATATCATTAATGTTTGTTTTGCCCCCGGGGGAAAGCAACTTGAGTAACCCAGCTCTAAAGGATCAATCTGTGTGAGCTGTCCCATTGACTTTTCCTGTGTAAACACTGCCACTAGTTCTCCAATAAGAGCCTCAGTACACAGCACTGGAGAACAATACCCCTCCCTGAGACATGGAGTCGGGTTACGTAACAGTCATTAGACACAGGTCGGTATCTTCTGACACACCATACATCAAGACAGGAGCTTCAGGCTATAAAGAGTAGATGGTTTCCTCCTGACTGAAAGCTTCTCATTAGCAGCAGATAACTAGATGTTTCGGTTAATTATGAAACGTGCTCGATCAAACCCTGACCGTGTTCTCACAGGATCGGCTTACGGCGAGAGAGAAAAAGAGGAAGGGAAGTAGGATGAGGAGAGAGGATGGCGACGGTGGCGACTCACAGCAAAAAGCAATCATGAAAACACATTGAAAATTTTGGAATCTCCCAGAAATGTTCATGTATTTTGAAAGAAATAGATCATTTCATTCACCGAAAGTAACACTGTATATAGCTAAGACATTAGAATTACTGCAAATTGCTCTTACTGCCAGAAACTACTCATTTATAATTATTTTTTACATAAAATTAGGAAGCTTCATTTTCAGCAGCCATTACATTGGTGTCTTGATGATCCCTAATTAATCATGTTTAAATGATCAGATCTGATTAGTTTAATTGTTTTAGTGGTAAATAAAAGAATCCATTGCTATCAAAAACTTGGTAAAACTTCTGAAAGTCAATAACAGTGTCAACTAAGTGCCACTTCAGGAGAAGACGATCTGCATCTTCGGCGAACCTGAATTCTCTCCACCTCTAATTGTAGCCCCCGGCTGAGCTGGGAGCACACGCATAAAACTTCCTGCGATGGGACGAGTTGCTGGCTGGATGCTTCTGGGCTCTCTCAGCTGGGGTGTCAGCCTGTGACCCCATCAATCAGGACAAACGAGACAGGGCCCGACAGCGTGACCGGGGCGGGATGATTGGTTCACTGGGGAGCTCCTGTTGGGATTTATAGCCCAGCTGCATTAACCACGACAGCAAGCGGACGCACGATTATCAGCACCCAGGAGCACTCGAGACTTCTATTTAGATATCTTTCAATTTTCGTACTATTTCACAGAGAACAGCAGCCGCCCTGACAGATGACTAAGTGACTGAGAAATTGATACTGAGCCATCTCCTGCCGAGAAAGAGACAGAAGGTTGCTCATTTCCCTGAAGCATCTTTGAGTCAAACAGAAGTGGCATCGGAGACACAGGGCGGCTTCACTTTCTCATCTTTCTTTAAAGGGATAGTTTGTCTTTAATTTGCTCGTTCACTTGCTGAAAGTTAGATGAGAAGTCTGATACCTCACTCATACCTGTTTTTTAAATAGGAAGCATGGTGCAGCAGCCAGTTAGCTTAGCATAGAGACTGGACAAAGGGAAGCAGCTAGCTGACGTTAAATTAGTTGGTTTAATCATAAAAAGACAGAAGTGAACACACTATTATTTGACCAGTAGAAGTGACGTGGATTGTTTACCTGTGGAAGGCACCAGCCTCTACCCTTTATGCTAAGCTAAGCTAACCATCTCCTGCCTGTAGCTTCACATTTAGCTTACAGACATGAGATTGGTATCAATCAACAAGACTAACGCTTGTCAAGAAAGCTAGTAAGTATTGCCCAAAATGTCAAACTATCACTTGTATGAATGGAAGACATGAAATGACGTATGTGCCCTTTTTTTAAGAAGTGATGTCGAATACAGGCCAAAGAGCAGTTTAATCTTAGCTATTGGAGGTTTACTGCCCCACTCAAAGGCACTTTAAAGACCTTGAAAACTAACTTCCTAATACTTAATGTTAAAGGACTAGTGGGTAGGATTTAGTGGCATCTAGTGGTGTATTATACACTGATGAAAACATACCTATGAATATTATATTCCATTTCTGCCAATAGGTCTCCCTAAATGATTAACTATTTTGGATTTTAATGTTTTCAGGGGGTTTTCAGGCTTTGAGGGAAGAGAAAGTGTTATTGCCACATCACATTTTTTCTCAATTTCCCAGGGGATCCGAACTGATGACCTGCAGATGGTTACACTTCTGTTCCGAGCACTGTGCACTTGCATGATAATAACTGCACGTGAGTTTAATCAGGGGATCAATGTCAGGCTGCAGGGACGGACAACATCACATGACACAGCCAGACAGTTTATTGAATATGGAAAAACAAAAAGTGACACACTCTTCAGCGCGCTCATGTTTTATGTAGTGAAAAGAAGCAACATTTCAGCACATAACGCCTTTATCAGGGTGGAGAGCAGAGCCGGCTGCCGCAGACAGAGAGAGAGGGGAATTCACTCTTTTGACATTCTCTGCTTTGTCACTATAGCTCTGTGACGTTCCTCTTCTTTTGTTAAAAGAGGGCTGCACAAGGTGCATCATGGGAGCAGAGGAATCTGATGACAGGAAGCATATTGTGAGGTGTCCAGAGCTGACATTACACATCCTATTATGCAATCTAGCCAACAGCTGCCGTCGTGGAAAAAACAACTCTTTTTGGTCTTCTTACTTGAACTGAGACGTCACACAGTCATTCATGCCTTACTGAGTCAGTTTCCTGAACCAACAAACTTGTCAGATACTTTGATTTAACATTTCTGGGCACAGAAAACAAAAGCAGGCTCGTCACCCTTCCTGAAAATGCATCTTTATGTGGTTACAGTCAGTGTTTTTTTCTCCAGATGAAGTCAAATGTCAGTTAAAGTAGATGTAGGTCAGGATGCTCGGTTTTGGACGCCTGATGTCAGCGACAGCCCCGCCCGCTGATTAGTCAAAGTGAGGAGTGTAAAGTGGTGACAAGTCTGATGACTGATTCTCTTAGTGGGCACAGTCTGCATATCTGTCACACAAAAAGACAAGTTCCTGCACAACCTTCTGGCCTGCAGGGTGGATGAATCGAGTCCTACGTCATCATTTGTAGAAATGTATTGACCAACACACTGCTGCTGCTGCTGCTGCTCGTCATCCTGAACGCCCAGAGCTAGTTCACACTCCGAAAAGCCAAATCCATGAACTCAGTCAGAAGGTTATTTGAAGAAACATACACATTTCATAATTTAGCTTTTTTTGTTCACTTAGTATGTCAGAAAGAGACTCAGAAAAGGGGGACGGCCCATATCTGCCAGAACTGATACATTTAAGACTCAAAGTCACAAAATGAGACAAAAGGGAACAAATTGGCACAATCAGCCGATCTTATCTGCGACCTGGCTTGTACAGTCGGAGCAGGGGAATGTGGGTGTGGGTTGGGAGTGTTTGGGAGCACAGAGGTTGGGGTGTGGGAGATGGGAAGTGGGAGGCGGGAGGTTTACAGGCAGGGCCTGATGGAAGGTACTGCAGCTTATATCCTTATAAGGAAAAACCTGGACAAATTAGCTATGGCAGTTAACACCTGAACTCCACCTTCCAGCTATGAAAACAAAAGAAAGAAATGTTACAGATGGAAAAAAAGATGAGGTGTGTGTTCTGTTTGTTCGTTTAACAGACTGATACATAAACAAAGCCCTTTTGTTGTTTAAGTGAAAATATGCGGGAGCTGCAGCTTTAAGTAACATCTGGCCCGGCGTACCTGAGACACCTGGGTCTGCAAAGACATTAAGATTCCAAGATAAGAGGATGCCAGCGCCCTGATACTTGGGGGGTCAGGTTAAGACTTGCATCGGACTCAAAATATTTTAAGCACTCTCTGACATGCTGGGTTCGTGTGCGTCAAAGTGGATTGCAAAACAGAGCCAAACAAAACCTCCTCACCTGTGCAATTTGTACTTCTTTGCTGCTTTTTTTGGGTAAACTCTAGATTAACAGACTTCAACACTCTGCTTTGAAACAGGATTACTGTGGCGGTAAATATTTACCGTCCAATTATCACTTCTTGACAAAGGAATGATCTTCAGGCTGTAGAGAAGTAAAGCAACACACTGAACAATTGTGGGCTCTTTTAACTCCAGTTATATGCATATGCTTGCCTGCAATCTGAAACATGCAAATGACCAACTGTCAGTAATTCCTTCTTCTTTTCATATATTTTTTGTTATATGTTTCATTTTTCAGAGCTTGTATTTTATTTAAATGAACCCACCAACGTCTATATTGAAGGCTACTGATTCGCCTCCAAGATGACAGTTAATTCATTTAAGCACTAAGCAGGTCAGGATTTTACATATCTCCATAATACAATCAGCAAACTCCTAGATTATCTGTTCGTCAGTAGCAAAGCTGCTTGCTGAACCCTGGAGGGGATCTGGGCGGTGTGTGTTTATGTGTGTGGCTGTGCATATGGATGAATGTGTGTGTGTGTGTGTGAGGGAGTAAACTGTCTCGCCCTGTGGCCGGGGACAGGGGTGCATGCCTGCCAGGGGGGGCTGCTGTCATCCCTTTCAGCCTGTAATTGTGTGTGCCTCTAGTCAGATCTCAACATAACCACTTATCACTGCTCTCCGTGGAGAGGAATGGATGAATAAAACATTCCTGCTCTCTGCCGGGTGATTAGATCAACGAGGGTCACGCAGGCTCAGAAATGTGTGGGTCATCAGAGGAAAGTATTTCACCATGGATTCTTCTTTTAGGTCTCTGATCCAGACAGGAGTGTCTGACTAAACCAGATCAGGTGCTACTGTTTCCTTCAAGCCTGTGTAAACGCTCTCTTTATTACATGAAGAGTTTTTAAACTAAAAAGACACTAAAGAAGTAGCAGCACAGGATGATGTCTTGAAATGAAGACTCCCTGTGTGCTGTTCACACCTGACATCAGCCCTGCATACCTTCCCTTTATTTCCTCTAACTCACTTTCGACCGGTAGCAGCCTGCCGATGACATAATCCAGGAAACTAGAAGCCGAGAGCTTCGCAGTGCAAGAAAGAAACTTGGGGAAAAAGTTTTCCAACGGCAGCGAGAGGGGCCGATTATTACCATTTTTGGGCACGCTTGCTCCCATGCAAGCCCAGCCCAAACCGCAGCGCTTACTCAGATTCCACAGCGCTTTTTCTTCCCCGTTTTTCAAAGCGGAGGCAGAGTATGGGGAGCAGAGCAAAAAGTAACACCCCTTCGCGAAACAGACCATTCATACTCTGTCTGGAAAAGGATCAGCAGCTGCTAGACGCGTGTAGATGATCTGGGCTTGTTAAGACAATATATGGATGTCTTACAGCTCTTTATTATAAGGAGGACCCGTATGCACGCCGGGTTATGGAGCTCATATTCATCCAAAGGGGGGGAATAAAGCAGTAATCTCTAAAAACATTTAAAGATGAATAAACTAACTTCCAGACTGCGGCTATAATACATCAACCGACTTCTAAAACAAACATAAGATCTATTTATTTGCCGCAAACGTCTGTATTGCGCTGCTGTAACGTGCACAATCCGCGCGTAAACTCGGCTAATAAAGGAGATGCAGACTGAGTTATGGTGGGTTTACCCCCCTACTCCTCACACACACACACACACACACACACACACACTCCATCCCCCGGTTTTTTAAGCATGGCCTAATCCACGTCGCATCATAAACCAGATGACAGGAGGGGCCAGTCAAGCGCATGGCTGACATCTGTTGCGCTGGAAAGGTGGGCGCCCTGTCCAGTTTTTAATTGTTTTCAACCCCCCACCCTTCTACACACTCACCCCCTCCTCCTTTCCACTCTTTCCCTCCTGCTGCACAGATAATGGGTGGGCCTCCTGCGTTTAATTGCCGCTACAGGATATTTCATAAGGCTCTACAGGATGTGTACAAGTGTGTTGCGAGGTCTGGAGGCGAGAAAAGTTTTGGAGCAGAATCGGGACCCTGATAAAAGTGGTCCGGAAAGCCGCACAGGTGATCATCAACGCGATAATCAGCCTAATAGTTCAAACAGAGCTGCCGGTCGGTGCCAAAGTAGTCCAACACACGCAGCAGACACCCTAATTAATCAGTGATAATAACATGAATCAGCTTTATTATTATTATTATTATTATTATTATTATTACCACCATTAGCAACAACCCATTCCCACCTTTACACCGGAGGCAGAAGGAAGCCAGTCTCACCTTTCTCTGTTGCTTCTCCCATGCAGGATCCAAGAGGAGATCCCGATCCCAGTCATCTTCTGGTTGCATATAATTTTCTTCTCCATCATATTGATCCATATTATACATGTATCGATAAAGCTTTATATATAGATATATGGACGCTCTCGGCTTCTCTCGTGTGTCCCCCGGTCCTCGGCGAGGTGATGTTGTACAGCAGCAGTATATTAGCTCAGTCTACTCTCCGCCACGCATTCAAGACGGTGTGTGGATGAAATTAACGGTCCACCCCCGGCTTCTCTCTCTCTCTCTCTGTTCTCTTTCTCCTCTCCTCTCCTCTCTCTCTCTCTCGTTGTTGTCTCTCTTCTCTCTGTGTCTCTCTCTTTTTCCCCCTCCAACTCTGCGTCTTTTCTCCCTCTATCTGCTCTAGTTTTCGCCCAGCAGGAGCACGCAGCGGTAGGCAGGCAGTAGGCAGGTCTAGTGTCGAGGAGCGACAGACGCAAAAACTTTGCTTCAGCAAATTGAATCGATAACCGACCGAGGAATCTGATTGGACGCTGCGGGGAGGACAGGACCCGCCTCCTTGAAGCGGATTGGCTGGTTCGGCTGTCAGTGCGCAGGCTTTATAGCCAAGGTTGACTGCATAGGTTGATCCAAACATCTGACTGTTTGACTGAGAGGATACTTCAGGCTGTAATCTGGGTAAGACTAGTGTAACGCGTTACTTTACACTACTTTAAATTTCTGAAGAACTAATTAAACATTTAAATAACTTCGGATGAAGCACTTTTGGTAATTTAATTGGGTTTAGCAGTGATTAAAGATGTAATTCCTTCATTTAATATCAAAATACTCAGTTGATTGGATGATAACTAGTACATTTACTCAATGTACTGCTATTTAAGCTCAGTTTTGAGCTAATTTGAGTATTTCCATGTTATGCTGCTTTATACTTCTACTCCATTACACATTTATGGTTTACATTTAAAATCCTAATGTGAAAAGAAGCAAACAAACTGCTATAGATTAAATGTTGTGAAGTAAAAAGTAGCCTACAACATTTTCCTCTGAAATGTAGTGCAGTCATAAAAAACTGGAATAAGTACGTAAATATGTGCAGTACTAAAGTATAGTACTTGAGCAAATATACTTAGTAGTTACATCCCACCACTATATTTACTGAACAAATACAGGACTTTTACTTGTAACTGAGTACATCTTTACTGTGGTATTGCCAGAGGTGGAAGAAGTATTCAGGTATTTTACTTAAGTAAAAGCAGCAATGCAAAAAAAGTAGCAGTGTAAAATAAAAGTAACATATAAAAGTATAAGCATTTAAGTAAAACTACTCATTATGCTGGATGGCCCATATATATTCATATATATCATATATTATTCATAACCTGAGCGTGGCAGAGTGACACTTGGACTGCAAAGGAATCAGTCAATTAAAGGAACTGAGGATCCTTTTGCATCTTAATAATACAATGCAATATATATGTTTGCTTTTGGCACCTGGCCCATCACTAAGTTTCAGTTTTGGCCCTCAAAGAGCAAAAGTTTATCCACCCCTTTCATATATACTACTATATTATTAATGTGTATATAAGTTATCAGCATGGTAAAGGTGGGGCTAATTTGGATTACTTTATATACAGCTGAGTAGCTTAAACTGTAATAATTGTATAATGGAAAATGTTTGGACACCCCTACTACAGATGAAACTATCCAACAGTGGAGTAGTTAAATTTAGCACAACCTTAAACACAGCAGTGCAGTAAAATGCAACATGCACATTAAACAATCCAAATACATCATATATAATACTAAAACACTGACACGGAACATTTTACTACAGAACACTTTTTATACTTTAAGGCTATATTTTTCTTACTGTATAGTTAAGTTAAGGAGTATTTCCACAGTGTGGTATTAGTACTTTTACTTAAGTACTAAAGGATCTGAATACTTCTTCCAACCCATTTTAAATACTGTCCACTGTACAGTATTTACTGCACTTGCGCACAACAGACTTCCAGTCATTCAGAAAAGAAAGGTGAGTCACGACGCAACTCCTATAAACATGTGAAGCGAAGGCAGGTCTGTCTGCCTTGTAAGGTAAACTGACTCTTTCCTCTCCCTCTCTCTGTCACACACACACACACACACACATTCACAGTCACACAGAGAGTGAGAGAGAAAGAGAGAGCAGGAAAGATGCAGACACGGGATAGCCCCGACAGTCAAGAGAAAGTGGAGCACTCTTCCATATATGGACAAACTTCCAAGGGTGAATGTTTGGGAAAGTGATGTCACGCACAGGGAGCAGGCTGCCAGCACTGCCTGGTCCCCGGCTGAAGGAAGCGGCCTGTGGCTCCTGTGCAGAGCAGCAGCCCGGTGGTGATGAAAGTCAATGATAGAACAAAACTAAAAGTAGCTGACTGCACAGCTCATCAGTAATGGAGTCTGGAGATAATTAGCCACTTCTCCATTAGCTAATTAACCTACAGTCATTTGAAGAAACAAAGTAATTCATTAAATTTACATTTAAATTGTACTACTCAGAAAATAGGCTCTTGGCTAAAAGGTTATACAGTGTTCCCTATCCATGCCAATTAACAACTCCATTAGATTATCCATGTTTTCAAATAATAAATGATTTAATTAGTTTATAAATGGATTTGCTAAATACACTTGAACAAAAGTCTACAGTCGTGCTAGCAGCTGTGTGAGGCTGTACTTGGGCGCAGCGGTGCCAGGGGCGGATCCAGAGAAATATTCATGGTGGCATAAACATAAGCATATGTAAAGCTGCCAAATTAAAATATTTTAACTCAAAAACGTTACATTATTGTGTATTATTATTATGAATAAAGCACTGAATAGAAACACCTATAAGAAAACAACATATCTTCAGACATTTTTCCAGTGTCTTCTTTCATTGAACATAGCCGTCCCTCCAGGAAGTTACTAAAGAGGCTTTTATTTGTTTCTTTGCTAATTACTTTTTTCTTTCATTTGTCTCTTGTGGGATGTCCGTTATGTATTTAAACACACAGCCAGTATACCACACTAAAATCTAACAGAGGTCCAAGCCACAGAGCAGCAACGGGAGCTCTAATTGGCCGGCTGACATAAGAGTCTCTCTCTCTCTCTCTCTCTCCATCTCTATCTCTCGCACGCGTCTTTCTCCT
>NW_023339873.1:5073088-5073224 GCF_004916995.1 Morone saxatilis
ACCACTGAAATGTGTATAATTATTCTGATGGCACACTCCAGACTGCAGTTTGGTTTTGGGCACACTGGAGAAATTTCACCCGGTCCAGCTACTTGACGTCAACATAATACTATTCAGCAGAGTCCCAGAATATCCT
>NW_023339873.1:5073324-5092182 GCF_004916995.1 Morone saxatilis
TGCAAAGGAGCTCAGGCCTGCTTTCTGAGGCACACAGGTCATGTGAAGAGCTGGTACATTTGGCTCTGTCTGGTCTCTGGCAACTTCCCAAGGTATTCCAGTCATGTTGGGAGGAGAATTCTTAAATAGTTGGCCTTGCTGTTAAAGCTGAACCATGTATGGGATCCTGCAGAACAACCATGATAATCCCATTGAGTTGTACATGTGTTTGGGTTTGTGGTCAAACAACTTGAGCCAAAACACCATCTGGGACCCAAAGGAACATACTGTAGGCACAGGATAAAGAATGGCAGGACTCAAGTCTGAAAGGAGAGGTCTGGAGTATAATGCAGCAGTGGGTGGGGGCTGGACTCGACTGGAAGCTCAGGGCTCAAACACAGGATCTGACTTAAAAACCTAGTTTTAAATCTTAAAGGGAAATTCCACCATTTTACACATTAAAAGTCTGTTAACAGGCCTCGGGGAGTACTACTGAGTCAGCATCGGTTGGGGCTGAAGACTAGGAGTTATAAAGAAGTGAGGTTACTAGACCTCTCCTCATATCTGCTTAAGGGCTAACAGCTCGAGGCTACATTAGCCGCTACTAGCATTACCCCCCCTGAATCTTTGACAGAACTGTCAGCAGTCAAGTTGAATTATAGGTAATGTAGGCGCCAGGTTCTGAGAAGGAAGAAGAATGTGCAGAATATAAAAAAAAGTATCATCAATAATTTTTTCAGTCCAACCATGTTATAGTTAAATCAGGGCAGAATTTCTCTTTTAAGTATTTCTATGCAACATTAAATATCAACGTTTGTAATTTAAGAGTTACTCAAAAATTACTTTCATCACCTTCTTCAAACTGAGCCCCGCCCACCACAAACCAAAGAGAAAAGCAAGGACAAAAACACATAAAAAGAAATCTCTCATGTACAACACAACAAAACTCTTTTAACTGTGGCAGAAATAGTGTGTTCATGTAGGACCTCAACATTCATGGTACAAAGCTGATTGAGAAAATAGGTTTTCATGACCTTTAAGAAACTGGGTGTCCCCTCCCAAACCAATATGGTGCATTTGACCTAACCCATGCTCGCTCTAGTGGAAGTCCTCAAAGGCTGTGGTTGTACTGGGCTCCTCCCAGTTTTGAATGTGACCTATGAAGGAGGGTGTTGCTTCAAAAGTGCACACATAACCAGTTAACCTTCCCTGAATAAATAGAGATAAAAGCATCCATTGTAAGTTCACTAGTGGGTTGGATTCCCTTCTAATGTGAGCAGCATGCCTTAGCATTGTGTTCCGTATGTGACTTAAGTCTTTTAGGGAATTAGTACAATTCAGCTCTCTACAAATTTTGATTGATGTTACAGCGGTAAAACTGTATTGTTAGCTGTTAAAAAAAGCTGACTCTTCATTAGTAACCTGTAATTAATCATTAAGCCATATGCAGCCCAGCAGGCACACTCCAGTCAAAATGTAAACAACCCTAAAGAATACACTATTTGAATACTTGTCCCAGGGGAAGCATAGGGGTTAAATGAAGGGTGTCTACTTCCTGCAGATAAGTGACGGCCACACTGAGAAGTTCTAAGACGTAGAGGAAATTATTTTGACAAGAGAGCAGTACAAACAACTCGATAACCCTCAACTACAAGTCTGCCTGCCCTCAGATTACCACTTCACCGCCAGCTCATGGGGCAGTAACGCCATGTGGTGTGTTTTCTTTTGTAATCTTTCCCAACAACCACTGGTATGCCCTCTGGTAGTCTGCTTTGTCTGGCAGAAGAGTGCCGGCGTTCAGGCTGCAGACAGGAGACAACTGGTATTGCTGTTTCCTCAGAAAGCAATGACATCATGTGTTTCATGGACAATCATTACACAGTTGGGGAATCTAAGTGGGTGTGGCTTAATTATGTGCGGAACAGATACTCGTCCATTTATGGTTATTCCCCTCATGATGGGGCAATATCCTGTCTTTCTTAGGAATACTGAATTTTTGGCTCTGGTGCAATTTTACCTTGAAGGTTTACTTGATACTTCCTCATGGAGTTTGTCCAAGCAGTATTTTCAGATTATCACTTAACTTCTGCTGCTTGACGTCAGTTAGTAAGAATCATTATGATATTAACATTCGCCGCAGGACAGGTGCCGATTTTGCAATCGATACAGGCCCACAGACGGGTAAAACAACTACATCATTAATGCATTTTAATTCATTCATTACTCCATCCACTCATGAAAGCACACGACTGAATGAAGCACATCAGAGGGGACTTAGAAGTGGGTATACCGAATGCTGACTGAAAAATAAATACTCTGTATAACCTTTACTACACCACTGTTTGCCATGGAATTGTAGATTCTCAAACTCCCATTTTTCTTCTATTTCCATGTCAAGAATTAACTTTCATCTCAACCTTTAAAAAGGTCCCGTGTGCAGGATTTAGTGGCATCTAGTAGTGTAGTTGCAGACTGCAAATCCCTCGCTGTGTTTGGTTGGACAGTGACCTGTGGTATCTATGAATATTATATTCCATATCTGCCAATAGATCCTCCTAAACATTACATATTGGATATTTAAGGCAACATGGAAAATGGGTCATTAAAGTGCTTAGAAAGATGGACATTTTAATAATTTCATGACAACTGAGCAAACGATCATGTGATATGACTGAAATCTCCAGAACAACTACTAAATGGACTTTGTGGTGAGCTTGTTTTGTAAATATGTTTTTTTCAAGACACAAAAAGGCAGCCTTTTCAGAGATGGACATTAACTCATTAACTCAGTGATGTATGTGTTTTTTTAGAGTAGCAGAGTGCTAATAACTGATATGCCCATTCTCCTAATGGAAGCGATGATAGCTTTTGGTTCAGTCAATAAAATATTCTAGTCTTGTCGACATTGGATGCTCAGGGTCACGGGCAGCTGAAAAGGCTTCATATTTCTTTCACGGGAGAGTTGAGGCTGCGTTGCCTTGGCAACTCGGTTAGTAGTTGGTAGTGGAGGACCCTAATCTAGACTTAAATAACTTGTTTTCCATTATTTCAGACAGACGTGTGTCAGAGAAAGTAAATATTTCACCATTCAAACTCTACTGTGAATAAGAGAAGCCTCAGGAAGAAGTTGTGGCGTTGTCACTGGAGAACAAATTATTCTTTAATTGCAGGAAAACAAAAGCGAGAGCTGGCTTGTAATGGTACCCAGGGGCTGGATAATGAGACAAAAAACAATTGGTAGAGACACTGAAAGCATCATTTCAATGCACAGCTTAAACAAATGGTACTCCTTAAGATTACTATGGCGACAGTCGATCCCTCAGACACCCCTGAAGCAGTCTTAGCAGAGAATCATTTTAAAATAAAAACAAGACAGATCAGATTTATGCTCAGTGTGAAACTGTAGAAATTAAAATGCTGCAAAGCTTTTGTCCTCCATAAGACCTTTTTTTTATGGCTGGAGGAGCTCCAAATCCAGGGTGGAGAATTCTGCAACAACCAGAGCTTGAGAAAAAAACACTGATGCTGCATGAAAATAAATGGGTTTCACTTAAAATACCATTGTTAACAACAATATTTAGCTTATGTTTTATATTTTTCATCGTTTAACGTCATCTGTGGTTCAGCCTAAGGAACGATGACACTGTCTAATTCATTTGTTCGGAAACAAAAATTAACCGTTTTTTTTTTTTTTTAAGTTCTTTAACGTCTTCTTCTCATAATCAGCGCAAGTTCATGTGTCACATGACAACAAGACGAAAAATGAAAAAGCTGAGTTTTAAAAACCCATAGAAAACCCACGTCCTAAATTAAGTCTCTTAACAAATGATTTCTTTCCAGGATGAGAAAGAGATGTCATTATGTTTTTAACTTCTTTTCCAAGGGTGAGGAGCCTGACTCGCCCTCCTCTGATCCCACATGAGTCCGCTTCAGAGCGATCTGTGCCAGGCCTTTTTCTCTCTGTGGCCTTGTGTCTTCAGGTGTGACGGCAGACTCTTCCTCTGATTCTGAGGAGACAAGGAGGTTCTCACTCACGTAAGGTGCTACAGTCCGGTGCTGCCCGTTCACTCCAAGGCTACGTCGGCTTTGCAAGTTACTGTCTAAAGCCCCTGAGCTGCTACAGGCCTCTCCGCTATCAGAGCTGTCTAAAGCCGGCTCTGAAGTAGCCCTTTGTCCAGTCCTGCGTCCAACCAATGATTGCGGAGATGCAGCTGGATGTCTTTCTAGTTCAGTCCTGTCACTCCCTTCCTCATTCTCTTGGCTCTCGGGGGACATTACTGGGCTCAGACACACAAAGTCAGAAGGGCTCAGACATTTTTCCTCATCTCTGGCGCCACCAGTAAGGGGCTTGATTTGGAGAGATTTTTGTTCCTCTCCTGATGTGGAGGAAGAGAGGTCCTCGATTGATATAGATGGGTAACTGCAGGAGTCGATGGCTGAAAACAGAGCCTGTACAGACTCGGGTCGATCCTCAGCTCTGGAGACTACATGCATGCGTCGCCGCCTCATGACGTTGCGCCGCCTCACTGCACTACGCCGCTCCTCGTCGTCACTGCTGGAGCTGGAAGTGGATGTTGAAGAGCTGGAGGCTTCGGCGGGAAGTGAAGGAGAGGAGGTGGGGCTGGACAGCGTGGAGTTGTCCCTGGGGCTTGGGGAACGAGGCCGGGGCATGGGGTCCAGCCAAAACTCACTCGAGTCAGAGTCCTCATTCACAAGGAAGCCTGACTGATGTCGCTGATGCCTGCCCCGTCTCCTGGGCTGCCCCTCCACCTCCGCTTCGGCTTGCTCTTCCCCTCCTGAAGCATCCGGTCCAGCCAGAGAGGAGGACGACGAGTTGTCAGAGTCACTTTGGTGACCAGCAGTCGAGACAGCGACGGGAGCCACTGGTGTGGCCCGCGTGGTGCGGCGCCCTCGGGCATGGAGCTGCATGATAGCCTCCTCGCTAAGGTCGCTGTCAGAGTCGGAACTCCAGCCTTCGATCTCTCGACGCACCAAAGAGTCGAAGAAAGCCATCATGCGTGGATCCTCCTGGATGGACTGGCTGACGTAGTCGTGGGACAGACCACTGCCGCTGTTGAGCACCAGGCTGATGTACTCTTCATGGGTGTAGAGGCTGCGTGACTTGTCCTCCACACGGCCCTCCAGGTCACCTAAACTTTCGGGCTGCTGGTAGGGACTCCAGACCTGAGACAGACGGAGAAAGAGAGGGGAGGAATGGCGGAAGGAGAAGTGGGGGAAGGAATGAAGTTACAAGAAAAGGGTGGAAAAGGGAGATGATTGAGAAAGAAAGGATTTAAAGTTAAACAGATTGGATAGCAGGATGAAAAATGGATGTAGAAAAAGTGAGGAGCAAAAAGGGAGAGCGGAGAGGTCAGTTTGAAAGATTCCTCGTTATTCATAGCCTGCTATTACAGAACACCTGGACCTGTATCACCTTTCGCTCTGTACAGCAAAATGTACAAAACAGAGAGCTTATGTTACTGTACTGACAAAAAAAGAATCTGAATCTTTCTTCCCCTTGTGCAATGGTCTTTGTGAATTGTTTCTCATTCCACTAAATGGATTTTTAGACTGTTTGGAAAGGGCTTAACCCAATTAAAATAATCTGAGTAAGAAACCACATTTTCTTGTTACCTTAACTTGATAAAAATTCTCAGTCAGAGGAGGAACTCTCGACATGCAGTCACAAAACCAAATGTCATTCAGGCACTATTCAAATTATTATTGTTTTTAAGTCAAAGCTATCGAATTAAAACTTCATAAAAGCTTAGAATATGTATAAGTGATAACCTTTAAGTTTAATACGATTCTATCTAGGAATGAATTGTAATAACAATTGTGGTATCAAGGTGCAAAGATAAGGAAATATGCACTGTTAGATTATACCCTACTACAGTAATACAAAAAGGATTTTATAATTCAATAAAGAAAATGTAAGATAAAAGTAATAAAGGAATCTTTTTTAGTGATAATTTGTCTTCAATCTCATTTTGCGAAAAAACTAATAATAAAATCGTATTATGATATGTGTCAAATGGTGAGTTGGGTGTATCGTTACATCACAAATGCTATCCAAAGCCGTGGTAGAGATAACTGTAACCATGGTTTTAGGTTTTACTTATTACACAAGTAAAACAGAAGACCAGATGAAGGAGTGGACAGCTCACTGATATGAGTAAAGGATAACAAAACAGCATGTGCTCGGTTTCTATGAGCACACGCAAAATAACTGACTGATGATGCTTAACAGACTCAGTCAAAAATCAGCAAGACATTGAGCCAACTTCAAATGCTGGCTGGTTTATTCATGGGGTCAGCTCCAGGACAATACAGTGACTCAGAAAGCTTGCACTGACTAAGACAATAAAAATAAGATAATACAAAAACGCAGCTGCTGCGTGCTATGATTGTTAGTCCAACAGCAGAAAAAAAATCTTATTGTTGTGGGGTTTTTTTTGGTTTTTTTTTTTTAACAGTGAACCCTTCAAACAAGTCAACAGTATAGAACAAACAGCTCGCCACATGAATTCTATCAGGGGTCAATTTCTATGTTTTTTTAACCACAAAATAAAACTGATGTTTCAGCCCAATCCAGCTTGAGCTACAGCAGACACCTATCAATAATTTTAATGATACGCTTATGAAGCCTTTGCTATTTTATCCAGGCTGCCTTCGATTGCTAATACGTTTGAAAGCCTGGCAGTGTAGTGCAGTCATAGTCTGGGTCTGGTTTCAGAAATACTGTATGTGTGGAACCATTCATATCTTCCCATGACCCAGTTTTTTAATGCTGCCCTATGTCATTTGTTACAGACGACAGTCAATGATAGGGGGAAATCCATCTTTTTTCACTCCCCACTCCCCACTCCACAAAGGGAAGTCGGAGCTTAGTCGGTTACTGCGTGGTGTCATTGGAGATCAATGTCTCACTTAAGGGCACGTCTACTGTCTGAACATCTGAGGGCAGACTCAAATTTAGTCTGTCCACTTACAGAACAATTTCTCCAAACACAGCCTGATGCTGCAGCAGATAGAACATTTACCTCTTTGTCATTCAGGCCTCAATCCGGTCTCTAAAAAAAGACTTTCTTTTGTAAAAAAAAATACAGCAATGATATTACTTTACTAACCTTGATGACCTTTTCTACACCGGAAGAGCAGATCATGTAGGTGTGAGGGTTGAAGCGAACCTGGTTCACAATGGAGCGGTGACCCTTCAGGACCATGAAAGCCCCGTTTACCACACGACCAGGGCCTCCTTGAAAGAACATGAATGCAGGTTTGTTTAATGTGATAACAGCAGACCAATATATAGGCTCAGAGTCACAGAAATACAAGTCAGCCATGATTATTTGACCTGCTTCTGAATATTCCAAGATAGAAAATACAGACCGTGAAATATGGCAGTCATAACAGCAGTAATGTAATCCTCATAATATGCCATTAGTCTGACACATAGGTCCAGTGCACATATTTTTAGTGTGAGTAACTCCAGGGAAAATAAAAATCCATAAATGTGTCAGGTGGCGCTACAGAGCTACAAACGACCACATTCTTGGATTGTTGCATTTTTGGGATTTTCTTCTCAGAGTTGAGGCGTGTTCACAGTAAGCCTATGTGGAGCAGTTATTTCAGACTTTTTCAGCGTTTACATTTGTTTTTTAGTTAGTCTGGATGAAAAAGTTGGTGCAGTTTGATACAAGTAAGACCTTTACCTGAACTGAGACTATAAAACGGAAGATTATATAATGAGATCTGATAGTTCTCATGCCAGGAAAGTATACTGTGACCAAATGAACTGAGGGCAAACCACAGTCTGGGCTGATGCTCATTGGCAAGGAGTGTAGAAACGTCCATCATTTTCTCTGGGGTTGAAACTTACAGCGACTAGAATCAGGTTTGTTTTGTCTACCCTGACGCCACTGAAATCTTTAACCTTGCAGGATGACAATTCATCAAAACATTGTCCCTAAAACTATTTGTAAGTTGTGGTACATTTGTACTACATGCCCTGATTTCCCAATGAACAGTATGAACTTAAACTTAAAACCCAAAAGAAAACAAAAGTATTGAGCAGAGTAGACAGAAGATAATTAACATCCTCACCATGGGAACCAAATGATTGAATTATTCTCCTCCTTTTGTCATGTGGTAATGCAAAAATCAAGTTAAATCATGGCCTACGCATCAACATAGATCAAATATGCAGTTGGTGCAGACAGATCCAATAACTCACCTGCTTCTGGGTCCTTTGGGATTTTCCACATGTAGAGGTTGAAGTCATCTGATCCAGACAAGATGTACTGAGGGGGAAAACAAAGGGAGATTTAAGTCTGCTCCATTTTGTATGACAAAACTTTCCATTTGACCTTAAGGGACAGGAAAACCCTGTACAGACAAACCCTGGGGGGTCAATATATGGCACAAAACCACCAGATCTTATCGCAGGGCTTCGTCTCATAATGTGGATCAAACACGCTCTTGACATGACATGACAGCCTGACCCTAACACAGCTCCAGCTCCTCGTCTGACTTTGTAAACAGATGGTTCCACTTAAACCTGTCGCTTAAGGTAAGTTTTGACAGAGCCGAAGTGGGGGGTGCGCTTCTTATACATACAGTATGTCTTAAAGCAACATGTAGAGAAAGTAGGTCTTTGCACTGACTGTAAAGGGTTGTTATTTCCTTCATTAACACTCTTGGTTGTTCAATCTGATGATTGACAATTCATTAAACCCTTCCTCTGACTAGTGATTGTCCAATCATAGCTTAGCAACCGTAACTAGGCACAGAAAGCCTGTCGAGTTTTGGGTTTCTTCACATGCCAAGGTGTTGTGCCTAATTCACGACTAGCACATCCACTGTGTTATATTTCCCCAATGTGTGGAGACTAGTCCGGAAGTTTAGATTAATGTCACTAGATCTGTCCTGCTCCTCATTGGACTTTAATCCACATCTTAAAAACCTTTTCTTGTGTAACGTAACATGGCAGTTTTGAACCTATTACAGTATTGTTAATTAATGTTTGCAACTGTAGGTTGAGAATGTGCTCATAATAGGCATTTACTGTAACTTAGTCATAATGTTGTGATTAGCAAGCTGTCTAAAGTAATGTAAAAGTATATTGTGGGCAGTGAATGTATGATGAGCTATGTGACAGGCCTCCACTGTAGCTGTGATTAGACTATGAACATGGACAGTGGCGGACTAGGGGCAAAAAAAGTAGTGCAGAAAGTTGTGATGCATTTATGGTGAAACAAACCCTGGTTAAGAATACATTTCTTTGTGACTTAAATGACTACAACACCTATATTATAAAAACACAGGAAGGACAAGGAACTATTGACTGTTTAACCATGTGGGTTCTGCAAAGGCCAACACAATTTCTAGCACATGAGGCAGTCTATATGGCACAGCACTGCATTTTCTACATTTTAAGGGTGCCCTGGAGGATACTTTATCTTGCTGGCTATGACCAGAGCAATGGGTGTGCCCATTAGAGCTGTGGTTGCAGCCAGTGCCTATGGCTACCGCCGGAGCTCGGCTGTCCTCCCTAATTTACTAGCATTTGATGTGGAGGTTGGTTATACACATACAAATATTTAGGTGCACAATGTGAACAGAATGTTTTCCTTCTTGAAAATACTTTCCTTCATACTTTCCTCCTCTATTCTCTTCTTCTTTCTTTTAGCACATTTCTGTTTAATTGGAATGTCTTTCAAGCCTTATTTTACCATCTGGAGGCTCATTTTTTGCTAAATTATTTGCATTTGTTTTTAGGCATCATCTTGTGCTGCCGGAGTTCTGACATTCTGTCAAGTTGTGAATTATTTTTGTGCCGTTATATCTGCCAAGGATTTAAACAAATGTCTTCAATTTCCTTCTTCAGCTGGTCTCTGGGGGTATATTTCTCTTTTAACTTTAAGCATTTTCAGAGACTTGCTGAAGAATGTTTCCAGAAAATGAAGGCTTGCAATCATGTAGGCTGGTCTATACATTTTCACTGTTCTGGTCACAAAGTGTAGTCTATGTCTCCATCAAAAAGAAACCTACATAAAATGCTCTACGGTGATAAAAAGCATTATGCCTTAAACACTTAGACTGTTAGTCATGACCCTGTAGCTCCAGGGGACATGAACACACTCTGAACTGAACACCTGTGTGCTCCACCTCAGGTTCCCAGAGGACACGTCAAGTAGGAATGTCACACCCATAACTCCCTCCCTCTTTCTTTTCCATCAGTTTTGTGTGGTAAGTAACCACTCTGCACCTCTGCTTTCACACCACTATGAGAAAATCCTCTGTGGTTCTGGTCTATATGAGGAAGTTTCTGAGAATTAGAGCGCTGTGAGAACAATGGAGGAAATCATCTGGTCCAACGTCTATTACGTCCTTCACATGTCACATCACATTTTATGGTTTCTTTGGTCACCTCTTCTCTTTTCCTCTAAACTGTGCAGTTTTATTAGAATTGACATCCAGTATCTATAAATTTTTGCGCCGTTAGAGTTGACCTTTTCTCCAGTTTTGTCCTGAAACCTAAAGTGTGACTCCCAGTGGCTCTCACAACCCTCCACAATAAAACTGTAGATAGCATCTCTCTCCCATAAGTGCACACACAGTAGGGAGTGGGTGATATGAATAAAACATTGCCTACAGTGGTCCAATAAAACCAGAAAGGAATAACTACCATGATATAGACCGTAAAAAAAACTGTGGTTGATACATTTATGTTGTATAATAATAATAATTTATATCATGTGATAGTATGTACTGTATGGTCATATTGATAAACTCAACAAGGCACTTGAGTTGGTTTTTCTGGCCCCTAGTGAAAATTGTCTTATTGCAGCTATAAGTGTATTACAATTAAAAAGTCATTATTAAATCCAATAATCAAGAGCAGGCAATTATATTAAAAAGTAACTTAACACCAGGATGAAAATCAGGGGTTTGCTGTGATCTTTGATTAAGAGCTTTGAGTCTGTTGTACCACTGACGGGGTGTGGTTGGATGTGGTCAGAAATGTGCTGCTGTTACATCTGTAATCACACGTACAGTCACTATACTGATACACCCTGGACTACACTTCTACATCACTGCAACAAGAGGTAAACCACAGGCAGTTAGCAAAAACAAGATTTTCAAAAAGGTGTTACATTGCTCGTTGAGCACAGTCAAACTTTCATTATTGTATACCCCTCAGTACACACATTAATATGTTGGACTTTTTATTATCATCAAATCCAACCTAGGACTGAACAGGTGCAAACTTTTAATTATTTTCCATTGCGATACACAAAAATGTCATGTGCATGCATATGAATATACTTTTTATTTTTTTAAGTAAGATTTATATATATATATGTAAATAGTTATTCCAATACCGATACCAGTATTGGAAATTCCTCCAATAATGGCTAAAATACGGTTTCGGTTAGCAGCGAGTACACGTGTCTGTACACCGATCAGATACCACACGATTTATTAACCCTAAAACGAGACCCTGCAGTATAACAGTCGCCATTTTTTCTTCCAGGGTAGCAAAGTCATGACCCACACTACTCTGACTCCAACTCTGACAAAGGGTTTAACCTGAGCCAGGCCATACAACGATATCAATCATACAGGCTTAGTAATATATGCTTGTTAAAAAAATGACTGGACTGGTACTGGACTGGCCGATGTGCGAAGTTCAGGTTTATGAATTGGTATCGGGAAGGAAAAAATGGTATCAGATCTTCTCTGTATGTAATCCTTAGAAAATGTGATTACTACATATAGGAGCCACTGACCCAATATGGTCTTACTCCTCAAAAACCCTATTTAAAAGCAATTCAGATCCAGTTTCTCTGTCCAACTTGGCAGCAGGTGGGCTGATTCACACCAGCAACCTTCTTGTACAGTCCTGACCTGACTCTGTAACCTTTAAACTATCTCCTTCACTCACGTAGAGAGGGATCATTTTTAAGCTTTCATGAGCTCTGCTGACACCCGAGGATAATGTTAACATAATAAACATGACTGCAGGGTGATGTCATGTCTGAGGAGGACCAACGGGAGGACCATTGGCTGAGTACAGCGGCTTCTGGTGTTCCTCCAAAACTTAAAGTCCCAATTTCACAGACGGAACTAATATATTCTTCTATTTTTATTCTTTCTATTGATCCCACATGTTCCTAACATTCTCCTTACATTTCATTTTAAGTAACCACACAGTCATACGAAACAATCTCCCCACTGTTTCACATCATTTCTATTTTCTGGTTATTCTTGTTGTATCGGGAGCTAAATCTCAAATATAATATGTGCTAGACGTTTCTTTAAGGCTGCATATGTACATGAAACTGAATATTATTAGACATCCTGTATAATATTTCATACATAGACTGTATTTGCCTGTATGTAAGGGGAAGGGGTGCATGCCTTGTTTTTCTTTTTGCTGTTCTGATGTGATTTAGTACAACCCTATAACTTATAAATGTGTCACTACATTATTAACCAAGTTTCTGTCATATTAACTTATTAATGATAGAAGCAGTAGTTATAGTTCAGGATGATCAGATGACCAACCTGATCTTTGTCCCCAGCAAAGCAGCAGCTCTTCATGGTGCAGGAGTTGAAGTAGCCCTGGTTGTCAAACTGGAAGCTGGGCAGGCGGGAGTGCAGTTCGTAGAGGACGGGGGGCAGGCGGCGCCGCAGTGCCAGCAGCTGGGTACCGGTGCTGTTGAAACGAACACTCATGGCGCTCTGAAGGGACATGCTGCCTCCATACCGCAGCAATGAGCTGAGAGAAGAGAAGGAAAGAACATAGTAGAGTCTTGAGCCCGAAGTGACTAAAATAATTGTTGAGTTTGTTAATATATTGATATAATAAGGATATAAAAAGGAGTGAGAATTGAATTATTATGATGAGTCTGCTTTTTATTCATGGAATTATTGATTTCATTTCTGAATCACATGCCATAGGAGAACAGAGAGTGATGATGTGACATTTCAAAATGTTCTTAAAGGAAGCAGTGGGATGTTTATCTTGTGGACAGAAACTGAAAACTTGAATATTATAGGGGGATGTTGACAATTTGTCAACACCAGATGATGTTGCAATTTTTTATTATTTACAACAGCAAAAGAGAATTGCTGAATATTTAAGTCAAAGCCTGACTAGTTTTCTAGCAAAACAAAATAATAAGTGTGATCACAAAAACAAAAATGAAAAAGGCATAACATCATCAGAAGATAAACTGTAATATGTCAGCAGCTTATTAGAAGATTAAAGAGACTTGTCAATATTGAATTATAATTAAAAAAAACAGGTATTTCATTAAATAAACTTCAACTGGAAGCTGTTTTTAAGCTTAACAGTAAATTGAGGAAATCTCTAAGAAGTGAGTGTAAACATACCCACACTGCAGAGAGGCAGAGCCAACATTGGAGGACGTTAATGACTCAGTGCTTACTTTTATTGGAAGTGCCGTCATTTGTGTATTAATAACTGAAACCTAACCTGAGTATGTATAAACACACGCTCAGCAGCACAATTCAGTGTTTTCACAGAGTCATTTTAGTGGGATAAACATTTGGTTTTTGCAGCGAGGGGTTCTGCAGTTGGCAGACTGATAGTGGTGATTAGTTGAACAGTAAGACAACAGCGCCACCTAGTGGACAAACATGCATCACAAGAGCAGAGGACGATGTTTTACTTTAAACCCATTCTGTTGATACAAACAACTCGTACACTATTACAAAATGACCAAAATTAATAATGACATGTTTGAAATGAACAATAAAATATACAGTATAATGGATAAAATAAAATATATAATTAGCAATGTACATTTTTTGCCTCTTTACAAACTTAGGATATTTTCAGCGGCATAAATTGACTTCAGCTCACATTATTTTAACCTATTTTACTTCTTTAAATGCTTTTAGTGTTTTAATAACTCAAATGATTTTTGTTATTAGTTTTTTATTAACTCTACTATGGTTTATTTTCCCCCTTAGAAACAATAAAGTTTCACCCTATTTTAAAAAGTGGGTCATGAAAAAACGTCTAACCTGCGTGGCTTGCGGATGTCCCATAATCCAACTCCCTCCTTGGAGTTGGCTGTGGCGATCAGCCTGGGCTCCACAGGGTTAAACATCACACTGTGGAAGGCTGAGGGGTAGCTAGCCAGGCAGAACGGCTCTACAGGAAGAGATGAGATTTTAATGAATTACAGTTACATCATTATTAACACTTCTGTGGCTGTTTTTGAGTCACTCAAGCAGCGACTAAAGTTTTTAGCTGATTAGCAGATATAAGCATGCAAACACACTTAATTAAAACGACAAACATGGTCAACATGATACCTGCTTAACATCAGCATGTGTCATTGTGAGCATGTTAGCACGCTGAAACTAGCATTTAGCTCAAAGCACCGATGTGCCAAAGTACAGTCTAACAGAGCTGCTAACAAGAGTCTTACTCTACTATTCTATACTTATTCTGGTCAGATTATTGCCACAAAAATGAGTTTTATGTGGAGCACATTTGATATGATCCAGTTACACTCCTCTGAAATACCAGGAGAGGGCAGTCAACTCAGCAGTCCGGCCCCAAACACTGACATCACTGTTGTTGCACATTGTCAATAAACAATTTAATCAAAATGTTTCCCAGCCCAGCAGGTGTCATTTACTTATGTTGATGCATTATACTACAATGTAACTAATAATACAACCCCACTTGTATTTAGACAGAAGGCTTGGTTAACAAAGGAATGCATTTGTGTGCAAACTTTCATCCTTTCAAACTGGGGCTTCAGCGCTTTAACAGACCGACATAAAAAGCCCGCTGGCAGACATGGAATAGATTACTGCTAAATGTATTATTAGGCCAACTTGGTCACAAGGAAGGCTTCTAAAATAGAAGGATGTGTACGTCATGCAAGATGATCCACTGCATTTTTAAAGTTATCAACAAGTCTCACTATGTCCCATCATGAAGTACTAAACAAGCTTTTCAGTTCAACAGGGACACTTAAAATACGCTGTGTGACTGCTTATGAACAGCTTCTTATTTACAACCACAAAGAGATAACATAAAAGAGGACATGCTTTAGAGACAAGCTTTGTTTGTGTATTTTTATTATCATTAAGACGATTGTAGAGCTTCGTTTTAATGTAATAAAGCTACCTTCAGACACTGATCCGGTGTTTTTTACCAGACTGATTATAAATCTTAAACTTATTTATTGATCTTCCAGCACAAGATATTTGGGAAGCTGGAAACACATGCATTCCATTTTCTCTTCTTAATCCATTGTTAGCCTCCCACAAGAGCAGTATATATTTTCAGGTTATGAGAAATCCTATCTTAGATGTTGGTGAGTTATCTAACTTGTTCATCATTTGGAAAGTTCTTTAATTTTACATCCCTTACGGCCCTTTCAAGCAGAAACGTTAAAGTCCCCCTGTGAGTAAACAATAAAACAACAAAATAAGGTGGAAGTAGAATTAAAATGGTGAAATAAGAAATGACCTACAGAAATAGAAATATACCCTCCACAGTTACACTGTCACTCTGTGGGAAACACTGTTAAGCTCTAAGCTGCTCCAAGTAACCAATAAAAGGCTGTTATGGTTTCAGTTGTATTATCAACTTAATATACAATGTTGTAAAGAATAGTGAATAATAAGTAAGGCTACAGTATAAATATAAGGCTTTTAAATAGACCCAGTGATCGGTATCAGCCGACACTGCTTCGTTTGTTTTCATAAATTCTGGTCTTTTTAATAAGGCAGAAACAGTAGATGCCCTTTTAAGGATTTTAATGTGGAAATTATGCTTTTACTGTGGAAAAAACATATCAGACACACGTTATTGTTCCAAGCAGACTACTTAAGATTCCATAATACATGTCTGGATGGGATCTTTAAACTTGGCATCACAATTGGCATTATAATAAAGTTATTATTACCATCAACCAATGAGCTTTCACAGAACATTCACGCCTCCTTCACTTACCTGCATTTGGCGGCTCGCGGGTGTCCCAGATAAGAACGCGTCCGTCGTCAGATGAGCTGGCAAACACGTTGTCATTGACCGGACTGACAGACAAGCTGTACACGGCATCAATATGCAGGAACACGTTCAGAGTTTCTCTTCTGTAGAAACAACAATCACACAAATGTTAATCGCTTTGTTCGTTTAAACACAAGTACATTCGCCAGAAGTTTAATCACAAGAAAGCTTTTTATAATTGCTGTGAGTACATCAAACTGTTTCTACAGTAAGCAGCATTATATGTGATGTTTCACCCACCTCTCCACATCATGAAGAATCACCTGTTCATCATTTCCTGAAACAGCAAACAAACAAACTTTCAATCACAATTTGAAGGAATTAAAGTTCAAAGATATAAATGCTCTTATCTTCAACCTCAGAGTTAATATGCAAAACTAGCCAGGCCTCCAGGGTTGTTTTAAATGGTGTGTGGTTAGTTATCTATCAAGTAACAAATAAATATTTATACAGCATCATCAATATATAATCCTCCTGACTAATTTGCATGGCGGCTTGACAGTAGTCAGTAAGCAGCATTCAGCACATGCCTCCAGAACAACATAAATCATTAAATTTTCTATCGATAATTTGTACCAAAAAAGGAAGTAACTACAACATCTCTCCAACCACTTAACACACAGAAAAGAATCCATTAAACATTTGTCTATTAGATTATTTTGCTTTCTGATTATGTAAAAACAAAGATAAAGCTACTTTCAGTCTTATTTTCATGCATATATGTATATTTTGTATATTTATTTCAACACCTGCAGGGTCTCTAATGTCAGTTTTGTTGACTGCTGCATCCTCTAGTGCGTCAAAGTTTTCTCATTTAATCAGATCTATCTTATACCTACACGCCTCAGAGTGACAAGCCACAAACAAAAGCCACACAGATGTAGTTTTTCTTACCACCAGAGAAGACTTTCTTGTTTGTACTGTCAAAGGCCAGGCAGAAGATGTTGGACAGGTGCTCGCCCTTCAGTTTCACAGGCTTGGACCGAGCGTGGATGGCTTTCTCCATGTTCCACAGGAGCACCCGGCGGTCATCTCCTCCTGAAGACAGGACAAAGACGGATTAACACCACCAACTAACAAAAATGCACAGAATAGACTAAAGCAGCGGTTTCCAAACTTTTCCACTTAAGACACTTTAAAATGAAGCAATTCACAGTCACAACAGTTCACCAAAACACCTTCTCAGATCGGTTCATTTTAATACATTTTTAGAGGCCTGAAGAGTTAAAGCTCTTCTGGAATTCACAACAAAGGTAAGCTAATGGTAAGTTGGTTAATCAAGACAGTTTTCCAGCAGCTATTTTGATGTCGTTGTTCCAGCTTCTCCAATGTGATAATGTGCTTTGGGGTTTCTTCAGGGAATATCCACGAGTTTAAAGATTACTGGTTAGAGAAAACAATACATTAGAAGACGTCACCGTAGACCGCGATGGATGGATTTACATAATTCATGAACATTTCCCTGAATACATGATAACGGATTAATCAGTTACCATTTAATCTTCGTTGTTTAGTTGCAGCCTTACACAATATAGTCTGTAAATAAGGTATTTTGCAGGTGGCTTTCAATACACCTATACAAGAGCAACATTAAAACACCACTGTGTGATGCATATGGTGCAAAATCTAGATCAGGAGGTCGTTTCAATAGTCTACCAGAGTTAATAACTGTACTCAAATGGACAGGGACAGTGAAGTGGACAGTTCCTGAGGAGCATCTGGATAGTTTTAACCTACGTGGTCAGGTGAAGTCATGCTCATATTGTGGACTTTAAGTTAAATGCAGGTTTTACTGTGCAAAGTAAACATTCAGCAGACCAGAAAAGGGCAAAGCCTCAGGCTGTCACACTAGGCCAGGTGATGGTTTTTAATCCTCTCTGGACACAAATACCTTTGTGTTTTCAGGTGGAAGCCATGATTAGACTCGTCAGAGATTTAAAAAAAAAAAAAGTGCACTTCAGCTGCCACAGTGATGAGCTTATGGGCTGACATATGGGACCGGTGCGAGGCTGCTGCTGCTGCTGCTCTCTGTTTGGCTATCTACTTAGCTTAGCACGCTAGGCTACCTCAGCTAGCCCCGGGGCGGGTTTCAGCTGACTGCCTGGCTAGTTAGCGCTAGCATGCTAACACATTTAAAAACAGCCTCAGCCGAAAGGGAGAAAAAAAAAAAAAAAAAAAAAAAGGGGGACATTTTGTCAACTTACCAGACACGAAGCCAAGTCTCCCCGTTGTTGGAGAACTCGATGGCGTTGACACAGCCGAAGTTGTCCGAGCATGTCCTTCTTTGTAGAGGCTGGTGCAGCCTGCAGCCCTGCGTCTCTGAATTCCTCCTTCATGAGCGGCTGCCCGGTCAGCCCTCTGCGGGACAGAAAAGCCACTGAGGAGCGCATACCGCAGCCCTTCAGCTCCTTCATTTTCTACCCATGCGATAAAAAGCCACGAATAAAACAAACACGGCCACCCCCTTTCCACTCCTGCTTTTGACTTTTTTTGTGTTCACGCGCTGCAGCCCGACATCTGTTCGGGGTTTGCCTCGGCAGCAGAAGTGGCACACCACGGGTGTTCCTGCTCTGCTTGGGTCTACATTATGGGTGGATACCCCCGCTTTGCTTTGCTGCATGTCGACGTTGTTTTTGTACCTCCTCTGTCTTCTCGGGTAGTCCCAGCAGCAGCTTCCTGCTCCGGTGGAGGATCTCTCCTCTTCTCTTTCTCTCTCTCTCTTTCTCTCTCCTCTCTCTCTCTCTCTCTCTCTCTCTTCCTCTCTTCTCTCTCTCTCTCCTCCCCTCCCTGTCTTCACTCCCAGCAATCAC
>NW_023339873.1:5092282-5132182 GCF_004916995.1 Morone saxatilis
ATATAGTTCTTAATAGATGTTGCTTGTATATCTGGAGTTTGTAACAAAAATACTTTCCCCCTGGGATTATTAAAGTATTTCTGATTCTGATTCTGATTATTTAATACCTTCATATAGGCTACTATGTACAGATTCATAATATTATTATCCCCAACTTGCATTCAGAGGCAGACAAATAAAAAAAACAACAACAACACAAGTACAGACAAACACAAAAGTACCAAAACCATGCCAAAACACAACAATGATTCCTGTACATACAATATATAGTATATTTATTGTGTAATATGCTTAAATAGGATGCTAAAAATGCATAGAAATGACATGCAAATTAATCGCTACTGCACAAGGAACAAAGGAGTTTTTACTATGCTATTCATAATATGATCAACTAATTAAATATGTTATAGGCTATTACTAAAGAGTATATAAAGTAATTAAAATTAGCCCCAACATTTACCAGCTGCAACATTAAAGTACAGTTTCTGTTGATGAAGATCGTGAGATATGACTGACAGCTAAGGACTTTGTGGTGAGACTGTTTTTCAAACTGCTGCTTCAATATCAAATCTCACTTTTAACGGCAGGAAGTAACATTGTTATCATGAACACATTACTTTTTTCATGCTTATGTACAACACTAACTTCACCCAGATCCTTGAAACAACTAAATAACCCACACACGGAAAGAAAAGTACATTTTAGTGTGTATAGTAGTTTTATTACTCCAAGTTTTGGGATTACAGTGGTAGTCTTTAGGGAACGTTCAGTTTCAACAAGCCTTTCTCTGAGACAACATGAAAAAAACCAAAACATCTAAAACATCTGCTATATAGAGAAACAAATATATGCTCAACACTAATGGGCTGTGTTGTTCTTTTAATTATTTAAAACCCATGTTTGAGAGCCGACTGTCCAGCGCGTGATTCTCCCTACCTCCAGTTAACAAGCTTGACTGCATGTGTTTAAACTGCAAAAATCAATGCACTGTATTGAGATATTCTGTTGTTGTCAGACCAGTATCAGCACCATGTTAGCCAGGGACAAAAGATTTCTGTTGATTTGTCAAAATTAAGCAATTTAGGCACTTATCAAGAAATTGGCAAAGGTTATGATGAAACTGCTACTGAACAAAATTTTTATAAGCAAAATACTTTTTTTTTTTAGTTTTATGCTTAACAGTCAACAAAAGATTGAGCAAAATCTACATAACAGAAGATTTTTGAATTAACATCACAAACACATTCTAGACTAACCTTACAGAATATTAAACTAAAATCTAAATAGTCCAACGAGGCCTTACACACTGAGCATAAAGTGATATTACACAGCACTGAGAGGATGCAGGTGCTTGGTTTGCTTTGCATATAAACTATGCCATGAACACCACTGCTTGTGCTGTTGTTCAGCTCAGATATAAAGACAGATACAGTGTCTGTCCATGTGCCTCTGTGAACCACAGTCAGTCATACCTGCAGGTTCCCGGGTAGGTTTATAACACACTACTCTATAATGGACAAACATTTAAAAGTGCTTTACATTAAGGTACCTTCAATACATTCACCTCTACATTATGAAGTCTTCTATAATACCACACAGGTAACGAGTGAGCTGCAGTTGATGAGTATTCCTTTGGCAAAAGTAACATTTGCTTTTAGCAAAAGATATGGAGTGTGTCAGAGGAGTGTGGGGCTTGGGGACGAAGAGTTCTTTCTAAAATAAACGTCAGCAAGCTAATTAATACAGAGAAACCACTCTGTAAAATCTAAATCTAAAATATATACCAAGCTTAAATAGACATTTTGGGGAGTATTTGCTTTGTTGCTGAGAGTTAATATGAAGCTACAGCCAGCGATTAGTTTAGTTTAGCACAAAGACTGGATACAGGTAGAGAAGTGCTGATCAGGGGCAGAGCCAGACACTGTAAACAGTCGGAGCTTAGCCCAGATTCCCCAGGGATATCTTTTCTCATTTGCAGCAGCTATATGCACTGTTTTTAAAGCCAGTTGGGATAATATGCCTAAAAAATCTGTACATCCTTTGGGAAAAACATCATAGTTGCCCAGAAAAAATTATCATCCTGTAAAACACAACAAATGTTGAGGATGCAAAATTTTCACTCCTGCCACCTAAAAAGAGGCATGATGTTACTATTTTTAAGTTCACATAGGTAGGGTAGAAATGAGGTGTAACTTGAAACCTGTTTTTGCTGAAGTATGCTGGAGTAGAGTTCACAGAATTAATGTTTTGCTGACAAATCTGCTACGTGTGAATCAATGCCATAATACTGTAATAGATGGCGATATCTCCCTAGCAATATAACTTTTACTCCTTTGATTCGGTCCAGTCAGAGACCGAGAGGAAATGGCACGAAGTTGAAGTTAATTTAAAAGCCGATAAGATTTGAGGCTTTTGAAAAAAGATTTGAGGCTTTTGAAAAAAGATTTCGATCGATTTTCGATCGGACTGATATCAGTATCGATGGATACTCAAGGTGTCAGTATCTGTATTGGTATCAGACATGAAGAAGTGGTATTGAGCCATTCCTAGAAACAGGGAAACAGCTAGTCTGGCTCAGTATTTGAACAAATCAAACAAAGGAGATATAATGTGTGAATTACAGTAGTGAGCTTTACAGATGCTGGTAGGCAGATTTTGTTACTTTTGATCAGAGCCAGGCTAGCTGTTAGCAAGCAGCCGGTTCGCTTAGCTTAGCATAAAGACAGGAAACGGGGAAACAGCTTGCATAGCTCTGTCCGTATTTTATTTCCCTTTTGAGTAATTCATACAAAAACCATAAAAACGACAAGTTGTGGTTTTCCAGTGGGTTATGTGCCGGACTATTTCCTGTAAACCCCCCCATACAACCACAACTTGTCGTTTTTATTCTTTGTTTTTGTACAGATTAAAGATATGACATGATAATCAGTTAGCTTTAGAGGTGCTGGTAAGGATCTTGTTATCCTTGGGCAGAGCTCGGCTAGCTGTTTCCCCCGTTAAGCTAAGCTGCTGGTTCTACCTATATTTACCGTACAGACTTTAAAGCGTTATTGATCTTCTCATCTATCTCCCGGCAAGAAAGCAAATAAACGTATTTCCCAAAATGCCAATGTATTCCTTTACGTGTGTAATTCCTTCCATAAAGTAGTTAATTTTGTGCTATTAATCATTTTCTTAAAAAGCAGGTGTGTCTGACTTTTCTAATTACATTTCTCACTTTGGAGAAAAACTCTTCAAACCTCAAGCCAATTTACTAGAAGGAGAAAGTAATGAAGAAGAGGGGGTTACATAGATTGAAAATCACAACTAAGAGCAGTGTGTAATCTCCTAACAGTGCCAGGTTATTATTCAGAATTGCATTCACACAGTATTCAGCCTATTGCACATTAGACTTCTTCATTGAGTGCAGAGAGCCAAAGGTCTGGGGCCGTTTAATTTTTCTTCTTCAGGATTAAGACGACAAATCGACAACAGTCTCTGAAGTTGAGAATCCAAAAATATCTTCATCATGGTTGGGAAATAAGATGACCATGACCTCTTCCACTTCATTACAAGGCATCTGCTCTTGTTTTTTTAAATATATTCTTGATTAAATGTACTGTGCCTCACCAAATAAAATAAAAAATGATGGCAGAGGGTGAAACCTGGGCACTCATACAGTATGTTAAAGGTTAGAAGTAATTTCTAATTATTATTTAATTAGGTTTTTTTTTTCTTCTCAAAAGTCTATAAAACATCAGCAGGATTTCTTCTTTTAAAAAGCTGAGTAAAGAAATATTCCCATGGCAGCATTGCCTCGAGACGTTTTTACATAAATAGAAAATTAAAAAAAAACACGCAAAAGATTAAATAATTGGACAAATGCAACGATAAAAGCAGGAGTTTAAATTAAGACAATAGAATAGAAGAAGTGTGCAGGGGGAAAGTAGGGAGGAGGGGGGTTAAAAGCTGTTGGCACAAGGGAAAGGGAAGAGAGGAGGGGGGCTGTCCTCAGTGTTTCAGTCTCTTAGGTGCTGCTAGTAAGGGCCTTTTGTGTGTCCAAAGATCCCGATGGGAAAGTGTTTGACGTGCGAGGACCACTGCGCCGCCAGCTGGAAAAACTTGACATCGTTCCACTCCACGCCATCAATCAATACTGCAGAGGAGGAAAACAAACATTACTATACAGTTTCACTTTTATTAATGGAGTTAATGATACTGTTATCCTGAACCATCCTACTTTATGCTTCTACCACACTATATTCAGAGGCAAATATTGTACTTTCTACTCCACTTTATTTGATAACTTTAGGAATGAGTTACTTTCCAGATTCAGATTAATAATATCAACAAGACTTTATTGATGCCAAGCTGGTCTTCTTGCTGTTGGACTAGTAAGAAACATTAGCTGGATGTCTTGTGTTGTTGCACTTGCTTGATGTTTGACTGTGTTGGCAAAGTTGTCGATCTTTGTGTAATAAATCATGTAATAATAACAAATGCACGTATACAGCTGTCCATATTTATGACAGTGCTATTGCAACTGGATGCACCAAAGTGCAAGAAATACCAAATCTTACACAATGTTGCTTTAAGCATGGTGGTAAATGACACTATTGTTCAACAATAAGGAAACATTAGAAATGGAAAAAAAATGTAAGTGAGCAGCATCTATTTCCACAGGTCAGAAAACAAAAAAATAAACCAAAAGAAAATATTAGTAAAATCTTTTTTTCTCATTGTATCTTTTATTTTCAGATGAAAATGGTATCGACCATTTCTTGATGTAATGAAAAAAGTACCTCTCAGCATGGTCTGCTGTTGCTTGGCAGTGCAGATGAGCCGGCTGATGCCCTCGATCACTTGACTCTTCGACTCTACCTCCTTGTCTTTGCTCTTTTTTGGCAGGAACATGACTGGCAGAAGGGAACAACAGAGATGCACGCTGTGAGCAAATGAGGGATCCGAATTTCTCTGGTCTCTGAGGATTAAATGACATTTGGCCTTTCGGTGCAACGTTTGAGGCTAGACTGTAAAAGACTGGATTTGAGCAGATTGCGTGCAGTCCTGTGAATATCATTCTTCTACAGAAATTGTGTCTTAATGACTGTCTCCAGATTATAGAGCCTTTAAAATGTAGCACGTGTAATTGTGATCTGAAGTATTCATTTAAGAATATAAAGAAGATAACACATAGTCCACAAATCCAAAGAATCATGCATGCAGCAGCTTACCCTTCTTATTCTTCTCCTTGGTCACCACAGTCATGGACATGGTGGGCTGGGGGCTCGGCTCTGCGCCCCCCAGTGGCAGCCGGCTGACCTGCAGCGAGCGGAAATTGCACTTCAGAGTGTTTTTGGAGGAGGAGTCCCGCTTCTCCATGTCTTTCTTCCTTTCTGTCGGAGCCACCCAGTAGTCCACCTGAAGTCCCATCAGTTCCGTCTGACCTACAGAACTAGAGGAAACAGTCAGTGAGGTGTGTATTGTGGAAATACCTTCATCTATAACTCTTTTTATGTATAATTTAAATAATTTATTAACTACACCTGCTTTACAAAATGTGTAAAAGAAATAAAAATAACAATATATAATTTTTATATTCAAATTTAAAAAATTTAAATTTTTTTGCTGCATTTTGCTGAAATAGCTCTTCACCAGACATCACATTATACCTGTAAGCACAGAAGCTAGTGGTGACAGAGGGTGAGGAAGGTGGGGTGGGCGACGCCTCTTTGAGAGCGGGTGATATTTGTGGAGGAGTGGACGAGAGCAGCAAGGAACCCAGAGGTGCTGCGTCATCAGAGTCTCCTAAAGGGGAGAAAACAGTCAATTTATTTCCAGAAAATATATTTCTATATTCAGGTGGAGAAATGCTTTTGTTTGGAGCTGCAGATGTGCAAAGGTGTCTGGTGTAACTTTGAGATGCTTTGGTGCAGCTTAGTATGTAAAAACGTTTAATAATAAAAAATGTTTTACATGAATCTTTTTTAAATTTCAAACATCCAAATACAAACTAATTCCTCACCTGATGTTGCAGATGTTTGCTCCACGATGCCGACTTTCACCATCTGCAGCATCAAAAACAGGATGTAAAGGGTTATTACTTGTAACACACAGTAAATATTTAGGGGGGAATCTGGAATTAAAGTGGCTACTTACACCAATGAAAGGGATGAATTTCTGACATGAGTCCTCATCAGGGCTGTGGAGAGGCAGCAGAAGCCAAAAGAGAGTTCAAGTAAAAAGGAGGCAAGAAAATAATCAATATGTTATGATAAAAAGGGAAGAAATTATGTACAGATGAATATCGAATCAAATCTCAAGGAACTAACTCAAAACTTTGCTGTGAAAAGATAACAATTCAAGGAAATTGCATCTACAGTTAGTAACATTGAGATCTAGTAATTAGTAACTTGTTAATGCTGACTTTTGATTTCCAATGAATCACATCTGGAAATACAGTTGTTGTCCATTGCATAGAAAGTATGCAACGTTATCACAACCCAAACAGAATCAACAGAGCATGCTGCACTTGCTGCTGGGCTTCGAACCACCACTAAAACAGATTCAGTTCCCAACTGCAGGCCCCTTATTGTAGTTGGAGAAGCAGAGAGCAAAACATGCAAGCTATTGGCCGATTCAAGGCCTCTGACAAAGCCATCCAGCTATCGCAGAGACAGACTGGATCTACCAAACCAAACTCAGAAGGGCATTCAGGAGGCAGCAAGTCCATCAGGGGAGCAACTAAACACTACAGAGTCATAAAGAAGTGGATGAGAAGGAAGAGCACCAACCTACATCCAAAACTTCTCCGCTTCCATGCACTACCTGTACCGGTAGCGCATGACTACACTTACAAGCCTTCCATGAACTATTTTCCTGGCAACAACCAGAAAAATTGCCTGAATGGTTCTAGCTCTACGTTTTCTAAATGTAAAGACGTTTGATGATGTGAAAGGTTGTTGCTCTTGCCTTGAGGAAACCTGCCATCGCCCCCCCAGGGAAGAAACAGAGAGACTACAGAGGAGGAGAGAGAAGGAGAGAAGACAGTGTGCAGTAGGTCACAGTTTGCAAATCAAAGCCACGTTTTGCTTTCCCAACACAACACAACTCTGCTGTAATCGGTTTTAGAGCAGCCAGAGACAGAAAGCCAGATGTCTGCCTGGTATGTGAGTGATTTATGTTCATCTCGCCTTGCAGGAATGGATTATGACAGAACACATGGCCTCTGTCTCATGTGTCTGATCCATATATTGGCTTAAATGATGTATCGGCTAAAAGATGCACATGCATGTCAATCCATGTAGATGGACGTAGAACTACTGTATGGACATAACACATGCACTAGTTCTGCATCTCTGTTAACACTAGTTTCTAGGTTGGAATAAGTGGTATTAGTATCTTTTTAATAATGAATGAGTGATAATGTTACCATTATATTTACATTATATACATTTATATATAATGAAAGTTGTTGCAGTTGTTTCTAATTGTCATTTGTCTTGTTGTATCTTTTACATTCTGGATTTTATTTATTTTTTAAAGGTACTTTGCAACTTTATTTTTGATGCTATAGGTTATATGATTAGATCCATAGTTTTTCTGCATAATTCCCTAATAATTTCCAAAAAGTTTTCCCAATTTGACATTTAAAATGTGTGATTGTTCAGAGACAAATACATTTTTAACATATTTTATGTGAAAAACAAATGTTAGTGCCACCTGCCAAAAATACTCAGCTCTGCCAAATTCACCCTAAAAATAAGCTTGTAGATTTAAGCATTAAGACTATAGCATTAAAACATAATTGCATATATTTAAAAAATATATTAATATAATGTTAAAACAGGCTCAGTAGTACAGTCCATCATGACACTTGATTATTTGATCATAATCATAATTTGATGGTGACATTAGACTACACTGAACCAAACATGTAACCTAAATGTTGATCCTGCTGGTTAAGGTTGTTAATCGCACTTTGACGTTGTCATTTTACTGACAGGGTGCAGGTTTTCTACTTCTAACGGGACAAATAACAGACAGACATGGATGGCCAGAAGCACATGGAGATCACGGAGAGGAAACAGCAGGGAGGAAGAAACAGAAGAAAAAGGAGGAGGAAGAGGAGGGAGGAGACAGAGCTGATTGAATTGGTCTCTTGCCACTTTATCAGCACGTTTTACCTTTTAGTCACTCCTTATCAGTGGAGTAGAAACTGAGAAGTCAGAATTATATTTATGTGTTGAGGACATTCTTTCATTAATGCCAGGAATAATAATCTTCATAGATGCCTGATTTATAAACTAACCACAACAAGAGCATGCAGAAACTCATCATTTATGCTGCAACACACTGATGCATGAAGCACTTAAAGGAATAGTTGGATCGATATTTTGGGAAATACGCTTATTTTCTTTCTCCCTGAGAGTTAGATCGATACCACTCTTCACATGATGAAATGCAAAGCTACTGCCAGGAGTGGTTAGCTTAGCTTAGCATAAAGACTGTAAACTAGGGGGACAGCTAGCCTGGCTCTTCCAAATGGAACAAAATCTGCTAACCAGAATTTCTAAAATCTCATTCAAATAACATGTTTGTTAAAATCCACACAATTAACTGAGCATAAAAAGAAAATCTTGGTGGGTTCTACGTGGCATTATGGGGAAGTCTATTTCCTGGCTGAAATAGTCCACACATAATTCAACAATAAATCATTTTTACACTATATTTCTGTACAGATTTACAAATATACACATATGTAGCATGTTAATTAGATTTTTAGTCATTTCCACTCTTTCTAGTTCTTTATCTAAGCTGCTTGCTGTAGCTTCATAGATACACATATGATTTTTTTAAATAAAGTTTAAAAAAAATATATTAATATGCTGTTATAACAGACATGTTTGAACTAACTGTGACCCCTGGACTTGCTTGTGAACTTGTCTTCTGCTTTTGGGAAATGTGTTTAAATTGGTAGTTAGTTTTAGATTGTTTTCCAAAAAACTACCATTCTTATCTAGACATATAAAGCGAAAACACACAAGATTCATGTCATGTCAAGATGTGTTGAGAAAGGCTTCTGGTTCCAAGCCTGGATTCAGTTATCATTGAAATGAAGTTACAAATGTTCAATGGATTTTGACTGATCTTCTTACTTTGGAACAGAGCCCAGAGGTTCTGTTTGACTTCAGCTCTCTTTTCCTTAAGTGTACATCTTTAATTTAAGAGTATTTTGATTGCAGCTTCGGCAATTTTAAAAGCTGCACCAATATTTCTGCAAGCTAATGTCAGATATAAAATGCAGCAAGACATTGATTTTACAACCCAGAAATAGGGTAAAGTATCTACTCTGCACCGCCCACAAAAATATATCAAACAGATGGGAGGCAGAGATGTAATTTAGAATAAGTCCACATTTCTCTTGATTTTATTTTTTTGCATTCTCAACATTTTTATTTTTTCATGAATTTCCCTTTGTTTGAAAGTGACCAAAATGTGAAATTTGGGTTAGATTTGGCCTAACCACAATTTAATTTGGGCAAAAAGGACGGATGCTAGAGTGTTCTTGGTAGGAATAAGACTCTCTTCTGTATTGCATCTGATGTCTAGCTGATAAATAAAAACATTGCCTGGTGCAGCTTTATTAGTTCAAGAAAATCTCATTCTGTGTCTGCTTGCTTCTGTTCTTTATAACTTGTGTGTTAGAGCGGATTAGAATCTTATCTGAGAAGTTCATGGTTCGAGCTGTTAATAAAAAAGAAACATCTCTCAAGCTGTTAAAGGACCAAGCTCCAGCAAAGGCTGAGAGTGGTTCAAAGGGAACTCCAATCAGCGCATGAATCACACCAAGCTACGTGATAAAATCAAACTCAATCGACCACAATACCTTACTGCAAAATCAAAATTGAAAGCTCTTTTTCCTTCAAAGAAAGAAAATCAAAAAAATACAACAAAAAGATAAAACATGTATTCACACACACAGTGGAGGAAAGACAGTGATCGTTTTAGAAGACAACCCCCCCCCCATGTCAGACGCCGCACATCCAACACAAACTCACAACATTTAGTGAAACTTTACCTTTTTTTTTGTTTTCAAAAGGGGTTGAAAACATTTGTTTAAAAATTTGTAAATATTATTCATTTTTATTTCCACACACTAATCCTTGAATTAATTCGTCACTATTTACCACCAACAAGTTGTTTCAGTGGGACATTATGTTGCTAGTGGCAACCGCCTTCCACAATTAGCAGTTTAATTTGACACTAAAGCTGTATTTGTCAAACTGGGCAGATTCAAAGCGTTCTGTAGCTACAGACAGGAGGCAGGTTTATGCCTAATATAAATTATTTTATTATTACATTTATTATTGAATGTTTTTGTTGAATCCTAGAACGGAACTGGTTCAAGAACCAGAGATAACTAGGTGGCAGAGGGTACTCCTAATCCACTTCTTCTCTTCCCAATAGTCCATTTTGAGCGTTTTTTGAACCATTAATTTTTACTCCACTACCATCTTGTAACAAAATATTTCAACATGTGTGCTGCCGATGTGAAACAAAAATATGCCCAATTCATTTTTTAGAAATACCCTTCATCTAACTTACAGCATCTTGTCTTTTGCTTTGTTAATCAACTGAATTTTGTTTCACAATTGCAACCAGTGAAATCTCCTGTTTTCACTTTTACTGAAGGATGTTTTTCCGCTCGCATCAGCTTGTGCCAGAATTGTAAGTAATTCAAAAAAATTTATGAAATGTATTTTTTAAAAAGCAAGCTATCACTTTTCACAGTCAATCTTTTCCATAACAGTTCAATCCCCTTTTTAAAAACTGCTGAAAGCTCGGCATTAGAAGCACTTGTTAGATGAAGCCCTCCAGACTTTTTTCAGTGTTACTCACAAAAAACACATTTGAAGTTTTTCCCTCCCCACTTCTGTAAACGCTCACGCGTATTTCTCAGACCTTTATAAATGGAGATTAAATCCTGAAAAGGAAAGAAAACATACCTCTTTTCTGTTTGTAGGGTGAGCATGGCCTCTGCGCATGGAAGCTGGTTGAGCTTCCGTTTAGCTCCCATCATGTACTGAGTTACCCTTGACACTACGTCTGGTTCTCCTGGGCTGCACCAGGGCACAGTGATTTAATTCTCTTACTACTGACGTATAGTACCTGAACACATTATCAGAAAACATAAATCAAGATGCTCACATCCATTTCTTAATTTCAAATACAAATTTGTAAACTTAGAGGCAAAAATGACCAGTTCATCCATATGCAGATGTTCTCTAAAGACTACTAGGAAACGTAAAAAATAGGTATTTAATCGTCAGTAAGACGTAAGAGCCCACCAACAACAGGGAGCTCTGGCTTGTGAAACAGGTCCCTCCAAGCAGCGTCCTGGAACAAACTTTGTATCGATAGTCAATAGTTGCGAGATATTTGGAGACTGATGTGTGCCTAAACCCAATTAAAAGGAAAAACAGTCAAAATCAGACAACAAACAGCTTTTAAAGATGCAGTGTTTTAAGTTAATATAATAACAAATAAGACCAACAGAGATGATCTGCGGAGCTCCTCTGGTTTGTTGCCATCAGCAACATGTGTTAGTTTGAGGACAAAGTAGGAGGATGACGCAGTTCCTCCAGTGTGAGATGATCTACAGTTTTTTAGAGTTTCTGGTAATAGCAGGTGGTGAGAGGAGTGAAAGAAAGATGGAAAAATAATTTTTCCGACATGCTTGTCTCATCAGAAAAGCCAAAAGCAGCACATTTTATAGAAAATTAAGGTCAATTTTTGAGAAACACTAATACCATTACCAGAAGTCTCTAGGAGGTTACTTATCCATTTTCAGTAATTATAGCATTTGGACAAATATAGCACTTTTAAATATTACCAGAAAAACAAAAACATGAGAGTGGCATTAGGATTAGACTGTAACCTAACCTAAAGGGATGATAAGGAACCTCATGTAGCCGAGCCAGTCAGGGGTCTTATGGGAAAGGTGGTCCACAAAAAGCCTCAGAACAGCACTGAGGTAGTGCTGCGCTCCAGCCACTGCGATCTTTATGGGAATGGGCGTCTGGGAGTTACAGTTGCAACTAGAAAAGAAGATAAATACACAGCTTACAATCGAAACCATCAAATTTGGTACAGGGAAAGAAGACTTCACATAGTAAACTCTTCTTATTAAATACAGTTTATTCAGCAGCATGTGAGAGGCTGACTTACAATCTCTGTATACGGGAGACGATGGTGTTGAATGCAGCTTGGATGTCGGCTGTGGTGCAGGTGCAGACCACTGGTAGATGGTGGTTTTGCAGCATATCTGAAAGATACTGAGAGAGAAGGAGAAACAGATGAGTGGCAAAAACTCAAACTGAAAACTGTATGACTTCATTATGAAAAACATTTCACCGCACTGTATTTTGCGGTTAAATAATTTATTACCAGCTACCTTTTAACATTCATAAAAAGAAGTAATGCTTCACAAAAAAAGATTTTCAACAGTCTATTCACCTTTTTTAGAAATGGTGATTACCAAGGCAAGTATAAAGAAAAAAACATATGCAAAGTAGGAGCCATTTCAAGCTTGCGCTAATATTCCTTACCTGGCCCTGCCAGTCCGATGTGTTGATGAGAATGATGCTGTCAGGGAGGTGGTTATCAGACACCAGGATGTGGTTTAGTTGGTCATACACTGTCTTTCTTGGGATCTAGGCAGGTGAAATAAGAAACCTTTGGGTTAAAATAAGGGCCCATATTTTTGATGTAAGGACCGTAAAATATGACATTTTCTTCAAGTGAATCTGGAAGATTCAAAACTTTAAAGTGACTGAGTTGTTTTGCCAGGACTTTGCCAGACATAATGGCTTGTAGAGAGGTTATGCCTGTCATATTAACTGATATATAGGGTCAACAACTGGGGTAAAACTGTCACTGTATTTTTCTTTTTGCAGTTCTTTCGTCCTACCTGTAGGTGGCAGCGTGTGTCCAGGGACCGCTCGTTGTCCAGGCTGTTGGCCCTCTCGTTCTGCGGCCTGCTGGGCTGGCGCTCCTTCAGTGACGTGCTCCTGCCTCGCCTCCCTGCCAACTTCGGTTCTTGCCTAAAAAATGAAAACAGCAGAGGAAGAGAGATGGAGGACTGGTAGAGATGTGATGGTCAACAACAGCAAGTACAATCCTGATCTGTAGGTGATGATTAAAGACACAAATATCGATTCAAATCAAAACCTGATGCACTATTTTCCCCTTTTAACACTGAATTCACATCAGTTTGTTACATCTATCGTGTTGTTTTCTGTGAATTTTTATCATAAAGATTTATGTGAGCTTTAAAAAAAACCCATCTTACTATGATGTGTATCAAAGCTTTAAAGAAGTGGGTTATTCTTTTTTATATATTTCTACCTGTTGGATGAAATGATTAGGGACTCTGTCTTGGTCATTTTGCCACTTGGTGGCAGTCTCTCTAAAAATGTGTCCATGTTGTCCATCTCCAGCTCTGTGGTCGGAGTCACCGCCTCTGGCTGCTCCTGAGGGGAAACAAAAGAGAGAAAAACAGGGTTAGGAGCTGACAGATGTGTTTATGCATTTTTCTCTTTCTCAAAACAACACTTTTTCACACCTTAAATGTTTTGACTGTCCTTATGATTTATTCTAATTGTGTCTGGTTGTTTATGATTGCAAACTTGACTATTAACCCCTAAAATGTATCTCTTCTTACTGTATGTGAAGTGAATGTGAGACTACAACTTACAACAACAAGGCAATAAAAAGAAAGTGCTTTACATTAGACAGAATGGCATTGGGAAACACAAGGCAACATAAAAAGACATACATAACTTAAAATGTGCAATTTTTTAAATGTTTAAAAGGCTGGAAGGCTCATTTTACCATGTTTTTCCTCAAAATAATGACTTACAATAATAAATACTGATGCCAGTTATTGATCTCAAGCAGCTTTAAGAGCTGATACTCACAAAAGAGACGTTGTCAGACACACTGTCATCTGGAAATTTGGCCCCACCACACTTGGTTTTATCTGGGTCAATCTGGAATGAGATGGTGAGAAGAATAATAAACATTATCTGGGTTTGATGGAGTCCCAGGAACTTTTATTTCACAGAAAGTAAAGCATTGTTTCATTCAACAGAAGCCCTACAGTTTCATAAACAAACTGCTGGTCATATTATAACTGGTTTGAACCTGTGGACTGATGGGAAAATCGGAGCGGAGGAAGTGAAATTTTACACTTCTGTACTTCAGTGAAAGAGTCCCTAAAGCGGGAAAATGAATGCCTTTCTGCTCCAGAGGATTTGATCATTGGTGCAGTTCAGTGGTTGCACTGGTCGGCCTCAAGCTGTTCCACTGTGGTATTAGTAACCCCGTTTGGTTAGGTAAATGTAGAAGGAGCAGGGGTCTGAGGTGGGCATGTGATCAGGCACACAAAGAAGCAGAAAAAGGCTGATCTCATTTTGCATAAACTGAAGTCACATGTTCGAAATATGCAGAAGGAGAACTGCTCCGCTGCTGCAGTTATTTATGGCTGTTTTTTTACACACTGTGTTAATCACTCTGCTGCTGCAGTAACGTCGGTCTCACCGGGCTGGGAGGTTCCCTGTGGCTCCGGCTGCTGTGGATGCTCCCGATCTCAGTTTGAGAGCTGGAGAGGGAGAGACCCTCAAAATATGGCCTGAAACACAGGAAACAATCTGGGCTGAAGTTAAGAAAACAAACACAAATCAGTTTGTCTCTGCATGACTGTTATTGACTGATATGGGTCAGTTGGTCAGTATAGATCACAGTGTTTTAAGTATGGTACCATTCAATAAAGTACAGAATACGTACAGTAAGTGATGGAATACTAAATTCTACCTGACTTTACACTTTGATTTGCATTTTAGACTTAGACCAGCATTTAAAACTGGGGGTGTGGAGTTGGAGACACAGGTGTTAACAAGGCAAAAAGAAAGAAAGACACTGGTGAATTGAATTTAGGGAAGTGAAAGATCCAGAATTAATGGCAATTGACTCACACTAGGATCTGAAAGCCAGGATGTCTCAGCCTCTGCTGCTTTGTTTTGGTTTCTCGTTTTTACTTGCAGATATGCAATGCTTCACTGCTGTAATACTCTCAACTTTATGAGTATATGTTAAAATGTCCTATTATATAAAAGTTTTAAAAAGAAAACCTAAAGAAAACCCTGAATATAATTTTAATCATTAAAATGTCACTATCATAGAGTACAAGCACAAACTATTGGCTAAATACAGCTTCAATAACAAGGCTAACATTTATAGTAAAGCAACCTCAGACTTGCTGCAGGGTTTAAGGAACAATTAAGGAAATGGTGGGTCTACTATAATAGGTTTACATACTTCAATGTTCAAAAAACACATTTTATCTTTCATACATTGCTGCAGTGGGCGGGACTGGGCTGACACCTAGCCTATAGGTGGTGCCTGTTACGTTACCCAACGTGAACCTAGTGCTAGTTCTGGGCTGGTTCTAGTGCGGGTTTGGAAGTTGGTTCAACTTGTGAACCTTCAAAGAACCAGTTTGCTTTTTCCACGTGCTAGAGAGCCATAACTAGGTCACACCCATTAAGGTTCAGTTCCATTTAGTGTAGCAGAGCATTTCCAGTGAGCTGACATACACAACAGCAGCAACCTGACTCTGTTTGACCTGAATGGAACAAAACCTGTATTAGTATCATTGGTGAAACTCATGTTTACTACTACCATATGTCAAAATGGCTGCGTAAAACTTTTATGAAGCTTTTTAACTTTATTATCATTATTTGGCCTGCAACGTAAGCCAGGTTTCTCCCAAATAAAGACACACACACACTCATTACTGCTGAGAAACACTCACTTGAGTTTGGGTTTTGGTGTGCTGAGGACGCTGTCGTCGTCATCAAGCTCCGGGCCGCTGTCACTCGGGTTCTCAAACTCCACACTGTCCAGGTCCAGGTCCTCTTCCTCCACCTCAGGAGGCGGCTCTGCAGGGTCCTGCTCTGAGTCCAACACCTTCACACACACACAAGTACAGACAGTACATCTTCAGTAGCTCAGTGGCTCCACAGTAGACAAACAAGAGAAAACTAAATTCCCACATCAACATGAGACAGAAACACCCACCTCGTCTGAAACTCTGAACCGCTTCAGAAGAGCCACCACTCGCTGTTTAAAGTTCTGCTGCTAAAACACAAGAGAATAAACACACAACCACAAGTCAGTCTGTGACCTAGTTATGATTTACTACAGTACTCTCAGCAATCCAATACAGAGATAACAGCTACAGCTGCTGCTGAGCTGGAGCTCCTCCATTTTAGTAATTTTACCGGCAGTAGATACATTTGCAGTGTTGGCTGGGTATCGATTTTGCTGCGTGTGCTCATGTAAATCAATAATCAAGCAACATCATGCCTCATCTGCTTTCTGGGGCTTTCATATCCTGCTTCTGCTCACTGAGCTCTATAAAACCATATCACCCACGAGAAAAAAAACATAGTTAAACTGTCTCATTAAAGTTCACTGAAAGGTGCTGAATATCTGCAAATGAATCATAATAAGGACCTAATGGAAATGTTTATTTTAGAAGCACATTCGACTACAGTACCTGAGCACTCCTCAGCTACTGTATGCTAAACTCATCGACCACTACTGTACATCTGAGGTAAAAAGATGGATGTTCTCAGTCACCTGTACTACTTTACAGTGCATCAGGAAAGCTTCGGCCAGATCAGATGGGCTTGTCACATAAAAAAATTGTCTTTGGAATTGATTTTGAGATATACTGACAATGATTTTCATATATTGAGGCAGAATTTTTTTGTAAGGTTTAGTTTAGTGCGGTTGCATTGTTGTAGAATTTAGTGTCATTAAATGAAAGGCCCACAGAAATGCATGCAAATGTAACCATAACAAGCCACTGTTTCCCAAATGTAACTTCATCTTAAAAGGAGTAACTTTTTTAAATCAACTTATTTGCTTTCTTGCTGAGAATTAGATTATTGGGTTAGAGAAGATCAATACCACTCTCAAGTCCGTGCATTAAATATGGCTCTGCTGCCAGCAGCCGATTACCATAGCTCAGCATAAAAGACTGAAAACAGGGGGAAACTGTCACAATAGCTGCCTTAGTTGTTTTTATCTTTTCCCATTCTGTCTCTCCAACCCTCATTTCACACACATCCTCAATTCCCCAGGTCCCTGCATTTCTATGAGGCTTTGAATTCATTGGCATTCTCCTCCTTTCCATCAGATGCCCTCAAACATTCTCCATCAATCCTGGGTGCCTGTGTGTGTGTAAATACCAGGCCCTTTTCCCAGTCAATTCCTAGATTTTACTTCACTTACGAGTGTGCACATTTTATTATTTTAGCATTAATATCTCTGAACTGTTCCCACCTGTCTGGTTGTCTGCAATTGGGGCCTTTTCCTTGCTGCCTCATACACACCTTGTGACAGAAACAGCTAACCTGGGGGAGGACTCCATAAAGTTATTGCACCTGTCCAAGTTTACCACCATAAAACTAGAGGTCACAGTGTGGGAACTCTGCAAAGACTGTCATGTCATGGTTCCTCAAACTAAACTTATACTTCAGTTGGGGCTCCTTTAATCCCTGGTTCACATCTCTTACTCTGGTGATGGAGGGTGTCCTCACAATCGACCTCCTCTGCTTCTTTGGCTTTCTCACATCGTACTCGTCATCCTCTAGATCCTGAAAACAATGAAGAGGAAGTTAAGACACATAAATGCATTATTTACACGTCTTCCAACCTCATGCTCCAACTGATCGCCAACCGTCTTGCCGTTGACCAGAATGAGGTAAAGTGCTTTGCCTCATGACCCTTAAAAGTCAGTTTGCACCAATAATTTCCAGGCCAACTCACCTGTCCCTGCACAGCATCGTCGCTGGCTTCCTGCTCCGAGGAGAAGCTCTCATACTCTTCCTCTGAGTAGTTATCTAAAGCAGAGGACAAGTAGGGAGATTAGAGGTTGTAGGGCGTAGAAGATCCCTCATACATATTTCAATGAACCTTTTAAATTTGACATGCAGCCAGGCTCTAAATATACATGATGTGTGCAGCACACACAGAGAGCTGTATTCTACCTGAATTTAAATCGCTTTCTGTACGATTAGCAAGAAAACCTTGAAACCTGTGATCCCTGCTCTATTAAGCCCATCGAGCATATTAGGTGATTATGATGGCTTCCTGCTGTTTTAACCTCACAACACCGGGGGTAATGAGTGGCAACGTGTACCGGAGCATTTGATCTTCTGTCCTCCCTGCAGGGCTGCCTCCTCGTGGTCTATTGGCTGACTGGACAGGGAAAAGATCCAGATCTCTGCCACCTTCCCCAGCATTTCTTTCTGGTTGCTGCAGAGAGGCAGGACCTGGCCTCCCTCTGTCGGGTGCTGCATCACCTGGGAGAGGTGAAAGAAAAGGGAGCAGAGGCAGAACATGAGAGGGGGGAAGAAATGTAGTGAGAGAAATGATCCACCACAGCGAGAATGACTGATCTGAGATCATTTCTCAGTTCTTTTGATTCTTCATGAGTTTTGTTACTGTGTTACTGTACTTAAGTAGTTTTTCCAGGTATCTATTTACTTTTTCCCTTTTTCCCCAAATATCTGTACTTTCTACTCCTTACATTTTTAAAACCAGCTCATTACTTTAGTTTTAAGGCAATTGAGGGCAATTATTGGTGCATATCACACACAACAGACGTCACATCACGTAAAACACGTAACAAGACGAAACAGACAAGAAAGGGAGACAGCCAGTAGAAATGTCCTGCAGAGCAACCAACAGAGTACTTTTCACTTTTATACTTTATAGAGTCTGTACTTTTCCACTTTTTTTTTTTTTTTAAGTATCTGTACCTCTACTTGATTAAATAATGTGTGTACTTTTGTCACCTCTGCCCTTTGGAGACATTAACACTGAGGGCAAAATTGCTGTATTTCATTTTTGTAGAGATATCAGGTTCTCTATCTGTAGTAAACTCTATACCATAATGCATTGCAAGCTCAGAGACTGCGCTTGTTGTTGTTCAATTTTACTTGAATGTTGGAATTTGGATGCTATCACAGACATCTGGGAATTCAAGCCACTGAGGCATATAACAATACGTGCACACACAGTCAAAACAGCTATAACTTTTTAAATATTCAGGTCAATCATTCAACACAGCTGTATTGGTGTCCTCACTGTATTGCTTAAAACTAGATTTCAAAGTATAGTAAGTAGACAATCCTGTAAAAGTCACATTTGTGTTGTGGGCTTTGATTTAAAAGAACAGTTTGACATTTTGTGAAATAAGGTTAATTGCTTTCTTCACTCAGAGTGAGATTAAAAGATTGACTCTCATGTCTGAATGGCAAATATGAAGCTACAGCCAGGAGACGGTTGAGGGGGGCAGTACATTACACTCTGTCTGAAGTGCTTGTCACAGGTGACAAAGAAGCCAGGGTTTGAACTTCTCTCCCTAAAATAAAAACGGAACTATTTCTGTCTTAACAGTGAATACTATGAATGTCTTAGCTAAACTAACCAGCTGCAGTTTAATGTGTATTATTAGATTTAGATATGAGAGTGGTATCAATCTTCTCATTTAACTCTTGGCAAGAAGACATTTTAGTTTGCCAAAAATATTCCTGTAAGATAATATTGTGAATTAAGCTTTGAGAGAATGACCCTAACCTCCCAACTAGGAGCAATCTTAATTATCCTAATTACCTATATTCATTAGATATTCACACCTGGGTGCTGCGGTTTAACCACCCACAGTTTCCTCCTATTTGAAACTGAGGCTTCACTATTAAAGCAGCATCACAAACCCAGGTTATTTCAGGACGGCACCGCCCCAAATCTGGATGACTCTCTTTGTTGTAGCGCAGTCCAGCGAGACCATGTCAGCCTTTAGCAATTTACACTGTATCTTGTGTGGTATGTTGTGTCAGAGCCCCTTTGTATCCTTTAGTTGAAAAAGCGAGAAGCATTTATTTCTTGTGCTTAAGTACAACTCTCTGTTTCTGCTTCTCTTTTTTCCTCCTCCCAGGCGCCAAAGTGTTTTTTTTGTTTTTTTTTGTCTTCTCTCAGCTGCTGAGATGTGACCTTAATAAGCTCCACTGAGCTTTGTCAGCCATATGGGAACTGCAGCAACATCTGCACTGAAGAATATTAATCTGAAGCAGGTCCCGTATTTATGTATTCCTGATTTTATTAAAACACAAGAAATTTGTCCATGGAGTCAAAAGTTGGAAGTTTTCTTCACATCTAAGAACAAAGCAGGCTTGAACAGAGAAAAAGTAATTATATTAAAGGACAAGTGTGTATGGTTAGGTTTAGGATACCGATTGCAACCATTTGAATACAGCTCAGCCTTCCAAGTATGTAGGAGAAACTATGGTAGCTGCGAAACTTACTAGAAACGCAAAAGGCCCAATCTACAGGCAGTGTTTGGTTTGTTTGTTCTAGACTACTGTAGATGGTGGTTCAACGTGGCTGCCTCTGTAGAAGAGGACTCGCTCCCTCGAAGGATAAAGAGTCATTTCTAAGGTAATGAAAAAACTCTTCTTATTTTCAGGTGATTAAACGTTACTGACTACTTTGAATATGATATTCCTATTCTGCCAATAGCTCCTCCTAAATGTTACACACTGGACCTTTAAGTCTTTCAAAGATAAAAATGTATTATCTTCAGACTAATTGGAGGGCAAGACAACTTATTTAAGAGCCAGTAGTTATAGTGCAAGAGGCTCAGCAAAACCTTATGTGAAGTTGTGGAGGCCAGAGCCTGCTAACATCGACCATTTCCTCATTATATTTTCACACCAGTCCTGACACTAACAGCCTGTTAGGGCTGATGCATTTTTCTGCTCCTGCGTGCCCCGAGACTTCACAGAAAGTGCAGCAAATGTACAATCTTGGTATCCTTTACATACTGCAAACAGCAATGACACAAACCAACAATTACATCTAATACGAACACGAAAACGGGTTCGTTGCACCGTCGTCATACTCTACCTCGGCCATATCAATGGATCCCACTGCAAGGGTCTTGTAGCCCAAGATAGTTCGGTTCTTGTATCTCTTTCGCCTTTGCAGCATGATCTGCAGCTTGTTTCCTTCTCGCTTTAAGAAGTGAGGGTACTGAAAAGGGAGGAAACCGGGAAAAAGAAAGCAAAAGGTACAAATTACTCATTAATTTAACTGGTAGTGATGCTATATATTTTTCTTATTGTGTATATAAAGATATTTCTTGTTCCTCTGTGCCATAGAGCTCCATTGTTGTCCAAAAACTATTACAAAGACATCAGTGAGACACACTGTTGCACTTGGTGACATGTTTATTTATGAAAATGAACTGTTTACTTTAGGTTATCTTGAATTGATCCCACATACTGAAGTCCAATAAATACACTATTCACTACTACTTGAATAAAGCCCATGAAAGTAATAATACGTCTAATACGTTAAATATTATCGACTAAATAGTGATTACAGTTTAAGTTCAGAAAAAAACATCCTTAGTTACCTATAAAGACTTTAACACTCAAAAACTCAAAATCTAATCTGCTTCAATATGTGGTTGAGCCACGCCCTCTATAAACCAGTGAGAGGAACAAAGACAAAAACTTAAATGCAGAAATCTCTGAAATAACCAAAAGGATATATTTATGACCTGTTTTTTAAGTTTTACATCCTCAGTAGGAACAAGGAAAGCTGGAAAAGTCTGAAGGAATTGAAAGAAGGACTAAAATATTGTTGCTTTTGATCTTTTTATGAGATTTCTTGACAATAACAAAAATATAGAATATTGCCACCCTTATCTTTTTCACAGAAGAGATGAATCTCTAGACAGTATTTCCGCAATACAGAAAAGAGAGCTTCATATCTCATTGATATCTAATGGAAGTTGGAACAGTTGCCATGGCAACGGGTGTAATAAAATTCATCCCACACACACTCACCTCTGTAAAATCTCCCTTCAATGAAAAAAACAGCGAATAAAGACCTTAAAATTATTTGGTAACCTATGATGTTTATTTTGGACCAAACAGCAGCATGGTGATATTTCTTTTTACCTGCAGTGAAAAGGTGAGAGCCAGATCGGTCTCCACAGACCCACTGGGTGGCAGCACTATCTCATGGGACCTCAAAATCCGTTTGGAGCCCTGTTAAAAAAAAAAAAAAAAGGTTGGTGTTTAATTAGGAGGGAGTTTTTCCCCTGGAAGTATTCTGCATCTCTGCAGCAAAGGTGCACAGCATGAATAATTCAGCAAGATTCAACATATTTTAAGACACCATACTAGTATTAAAACATTTACTACAGAACTCATGTACTTCACTGAGTATTTTGTGAATTTTGCAAGCAACCTAAACTATCTTATGTACATGTTTGAAGGCATTTATGCCATTTTCTTCTTTCAGTAACTGGTTTGATTATTGTCAAAGTTAGGTTATAATATGATGTTCTCTCTCTTACAACATGAAGGTGGACAATTTTAAAAGTAACACTAAGTTATGGACTGAAAATGGACTGAACAGTAAAATATAATCATATTCTTCATCATATACAGGACAGGTGGACATTATATTTGTTCGTATGTGCAGCTTGGTGTGTCTGTTTATTTAGCATACCTGGATTTTAACCGCTATGACCACAGAGATGAGCTCTTTATCAAGTTCTCTCATCACAACCAGCTTCTTCAGAGTCAGACTGCACAATCTGAGGAGAGAGAAGGAGGGAGAGAGGGAGAGAGAGAGAGAGAGAGAGAGAGAGAGAGAGAATGTTTGATGAACACCACAGGTGTGTTTTTTAATATGCACAAACAGATGAGTCATTCCCACACACAAAAAGAGACTGTGTATTCATGAAACAGTCACAAGTAAACAGTTTACAACTAACAAAAACACATGCGGTATGTCAGGAAACACAGCATCAGTCAGTCAACAGGTTCAATGACTGTGCAGGTGTGATAATTTCACTAGTACACTTTCACAGTTTACAGTAGGTGTTAACTTGATGCAGACATAAATGTGTGAGGTCAGTTTTACCAAAGCCAACCGATACATTGGCACAGCCGATATTATTGGCAGGTTTTAGCTTATCACAGATTTATGTGAATATGAAGGCTGATGATGAAGTATTAGGAAATGGCAACTCTTTTTTATTGCCTATAATTGATAGCGATAGCCGAAGAGTGACAATGTGGGCGAGTTGAACCCATGGACCCTAAAGCAAGTCTACAAGGCGACCCCAGCAAATCTTAGCTGTAAAACGTTGGTTGTAAAATCCCTATTCGAACAGAAATATTTCCTGTAAAACTACAGCTTGTTGTTTTTAGATCTAAAGTAATAAATGAACTTTAACATTAAAGTTAAACGAGTAGGTAGATTTTTTTTACATTTTGGAAAGAGCCAGATGATGTGTTTCCAGTCTTTACATGCTAAATGAACATGTCCTGGCTATATACTTATTTTCCAGGTGGTTCTAAACCTGTGTCCCTGTGTTAATTGTTTGTTTGCTTGTTATATGCCAAAAATATCAACAAAAAGATTCCACTTTTTTAACTTCTGTAAAATATTTTTGACATTTTTAATGCATTTAATTCCTCATTTGTAAAGATTTTTTAAACCTGCATTATTCAGTAGCAAGTGGTCTTCTTCTTCTTCGCTACCTTTGCTTTGTGCATTGCTGTGGGTATTACCGCCACCTGTAGATCAGTGGAATAGTGTGAAACTATCAGCGGGAACATCACTTACTTTAATATCACAAACATTAGCCAATATACCATCAGTTTTTTAAACCTCAAAAATGCAGTATTGCTCGGGCTCTTATTTTTACCAAATTGTAATCAAACACCTAACCTGTCGGTTCTAAAAAAACATGTTTTCTCATCATTGAAACCCAAAAAAGTGATCACCAGAGCAATGGAGGAAGAACTGGCTGAAGATCACAGAAACCGTTCCAAATTCCTACACTTGTTAGTTAGCAGCAGGCTGAGCTAAATCCTCTTTTACTTGCAGACGGGCATCTGCCAGCAGAGCAGAATAGCAGCACTGAAGCAGGATGGTGGCGGGGCAGTCGGGGTGGCATTGTTAGGGCAGTGTGTGTGTGGGAGGGTGCTTTAACAAGCATGTCACGATTTTTTGAGACACTTCCTCACAAGACGAACATGAAAAAGAAAAGCTTTTTTTTTCAAGGAGCTTTTCTTTTGAGGCACTCTTTGGTTCCTTTGACTGAATCATTCAGAAGAGCTGCACTGAACAGGCTGGCTGCTCACAATCTGGAGGCCTGTTTTCAGCAGCCATTTATCATCCGGCTCTCCTTTTTACTGCAAAATTAAACAGTGTTAACGGTGCTGTTGGTTAGAATGACATCATTCCCACATTATTCTGGAGCATAACAACATGGCATTGAATGTCATTCAGCAGCGGGAATGGCTATTCAACTACAGCGAAGGTTTATTGTCACAAAGAGTAAAAGATGTGGGTCAAAACTGCCATGAGTGACGGAAGTGATAGAAATGTGCTCAGTGCTGAGTGGAAAAAGCCCAGGGAGGCAACATAATTGCAATATCCACTGTAATTTAGTGTAAGGACTGAGGAGTTGACCTTAGGCGTAACCTAACTCCTCTCCAACTCTCCTACTTTGAGAAACTGGAGGCAAAACTCGGACAGATAGGTGAGACACAAAACAAAAAACAGCAGTGATAACAGTCAAGGGCTTTCAAAACCACACAGTGTGCTGAGTGACATAACGCTGTGTCTCTGCAGCAGAGAGGTATCAATCAGCCTCGAAAGAGAAAGGAAAACATTGGGACAGGGAGTGAAGAAGCGACGACAATGGCAGGTTTGAAGAAGCCCCAGCAGGCTGAATGAAGACCTTTCTCTTCTTCAGCTGAGACACGGCCCAAGAAATCCCAGGCACAATGGACACAAGCCAATGAAGGCTCGCATTGTCTTCGGCCTGTTCTCACACAAACAATATGCAGCATTCTTGTACTCCTGTTTTGTATTCTACCCTGTTTCCATTGGTTCCAAGCCCACAGCACCATCTATTTCAGATATGCTAGGTGGCTGGATGCTGGTTTGCGTAGGCAGAGACAACCACATGATCTGCCACACAGAGTGCTCTGGTAAAATGTCACATTTATCCTTTCTGGTGTTTAGATTTGACGTTTTGTTTTTTTTATCCCTCACAATGGGTTCATCGCGCAGTATCTGTCCAACGGAACAGCACTGAAATGCTATTTCTAGTGAAACACCATTTAATTTATAAGAGGATCTGTGCTGACCCATTTCTCGTGGCATAACATTCTGACAAGCGGAGATGAGTGCGACTTAAAGTGGGGGTATTTTCTGATTTTTGTGGACATTTTCCCACCAATTAACATAATGGTAGAATTGTTTATGAACGCTGATTGGATGACAATATTGTTCACCCAACTTCTATGACAAAGTGCTTGAAGATTGTCATCTGAAATCCACTTTTAGACTTCGGAGTCACTCCACCGACAACTTATTGACACAGTTACGCTTGGTAGGAGTAAAGATTGCACACAGTATATGGTGTAGAGAGAACAATGCATTTAAACATCTGGCTAGAATGTGTCTCAATCATCAAGCATCTGGAGTACAATCTGGCTCTCTTTTTCAGTTACATTTACACTTTTTATGAGGCATGAACAGGTTTATAAAGACAACATCTAGCAGTATATAAAACTGATTCAAAACCTAAATTAGAAAAGCTTGAAGTTTTGAACACTTTCATCACAATTTTATCTCATCACCAAAGTTGGTAAAGCAGTGAGAAGTTCTCTCTGTCCCTTCTTTGATACTCAAAGAATGATATATCAGAACAACACAGCCAAGTGCTGAGGACACACTCACTACCTCCAGCTAAAGCCTTTGTGCACTGAGCTTCTGTCTATGTTTACAGACATGCAGAAAGGCACACAGCTGCTGTTTTGGCGCCGTAGCAAAGAAACCTGTTCCGTGTTCTGCCCCCTCGACGCATCCCCAGAGGAGCTCTGGTCTGCTGAAACACACGGCACGCCGCCTGCAGCGTGGCCTTGCCAAATACTGATCCAGTGGCCAGATCAGCACAGATGCTCTGGCAAATGGCGTAGGGAGGACCGGCAGGCCGAGTGTGGTGCTGTGATAGCAAAATCACAATCACTTCATCGGGCCAAGAACAACAAACCAACAGGAATGTGTTTTGGTGTCACTGATGCGGAGACGTATCAACACGGTGCTGAATGCAAACACACAGCAGAGGGACAACAACACCTGATGACTGATGCCAAATCATATCAGACCTTCCACATTATGTTAACACATGTAAATTCTGCTACGCTAAGCGTTCTGGTCCAAACAAGAATGAGAGTCTACAGCCTGGATAGAAATAAAAAGATAAAGAACAGTAAGAATGAGGCCACATAATGTAATGGGAATAACTGCTGCTTTACTACTGCTGCTCAGTCCCTCCACGACATTTTTGCAGTGATTTGACAAATTCTTTTGTCACAAATTCACAGGGATTGGGTGAATTTGTGTTACTTCATTTACTCACATCCTGCAGTTAAGTGCAATTTTGCAGCAATACGGATGCAGGGCAACAGCGGCACTGACAGAGCAGAGGGAGACCTGGGACATTTTGCAGCTTAAACAGACCGCCAGATTGGAAGGGTGTGCTTGGTTAGTGATTATGGAGTGTGAGGCATGTCATGTGTGTATAGTAGTGCAGCTCTAGTGTACTGCTTGAACTAGCTTGCAGGCTTCGCTCCATTTTAGTCCACTAAATGCATCCAATGTTTGGAAAAAGGCCATAAGTATGACTTTTACTACATCTAATGCTCCTGCTTTACAGATACTTGTAAGAATACTATCTGCTCCAGCTGTATTTGCACAAAAAACATCTATTACAATTACTACTACAACTGCAAGCCTTTTATAATCACTATTATTGCTGCTCCCGAACCTACTACTACCACATTTGCTAATACAGTTACTTATGTACAGTAAGTCAAGTCAAGTCAGCATTATTTATGTATCCCAAAATCACAAATTTGCCTCACAGGACAAAATATGCTTTTGACCTCAGCAGTAATTGTCAAGTAAATGTAAAAACAGTAGTGTCATGCAAACACGCTCACGATGCCAATGTCAACATGCATGCTTATGTAATGTTTACTATGTCCTTTGTTTAGTGTATTAGCATGCTAACATTTTCTGACATGCAAATTACAACCTAACACAAAGAACGGCTGAGGCAGGTGGGAATGTCATTAGTTATGCATGTATTTGGTATAATTAATCTTGAGAGGGGCATGAATGTCTCAGCCAACTATCACAGCAATCCATTCACTAGTTATTAGATATTACAGTCTGGGCCAACTTAACATCCCTGAAGCAGCTAGCGCTGCCAAAACTGTCGAAAGCTGCTTTGAAAGTGTAAAATTGCTACTGATTGCATCTCTGGATTTTCATCTCTTGATTTGAAACAGGTCAGTAAACCCTTTCAAAGAATATGTTTGGCTGAAAAAAGATCTATCATCAGAGACTGAAGGCACAGTATTGGGTGTCTCAGAGGATTTAAGAGATGGAACCCTACACCTGAACCCAACCATGAAGATATACAGATTTGCTTGTCTCCTGACATGCTGCCACTGGAGGAATCCAGATACTAACAGCATGTTTCAAGACCATCAAAACCTCAAAACTATTGGACATAATTACAAGAAGGCTTTATTTTTTCTGGCTGCAAACAGCTACTGATATGTTGACACTGATCTGACTGTGTACTGTCTATCTAATATTTAAACCTGTTCACATCTTTCCAATAAAATCTAGAACTGTTTTTCAATCTATCATTTCTATCATATAGAGCTAGAGAATGGCATAAGACATGTCAGAAAGTGAAGAGAGGTCGACTGCGTGGAGGTCGGATAACATAAACATCCGAGGTTCAGTTTCAACTCCTGGATTTGCTCCTTCTGTTAATAGTGAGAGTCGGGCAACTGTACACCGGGAGCCCTGCCACACCAAGCAGCATCGATAATGAGATTTCCATACTTCACACTGCCACTTCCTGCTCTCCTGCACCGGACCTCACACACACACGCACACACAGAGGTACTTAAAATAGATGCTGGAACACAATGTAAGAATTCAGTTAATAGTGTCAGATATCATGAGATCGTCTTAGGGCTTCCATTTGATTCTCAACTATGATGGGTATTCCACCCTAAGACAGACCAATGCATTTATTGTGTGTAAGTGAATCCTAGTTGTGCATCTGGAGTGAAACGAGTCGAATTCTGACCCAAAATCAGTTTTTAAAAACACAAAAAAAGCATGAACATTTAGCTAAAGAAATAAAAAATAAACAACATGACATACTGATACTGTACAAGGCTGTTTTATCCAACAGCAGCTACACTGTATGTGGCTTATGTACAGATTGAAGCTTAGACCATAGGGCAACAGATAAACGAGAGGATTTACCATTTTATATCTCTGCATTCTTTTTGATTACATGTCACAGACAAGCTTGGTTCTTATTTAAAGTTACAGCTCCGTCTCTCTGGTGCGCTGTAATGGGATTATCAGCGCTGTTTCAGCCCAGGCAAAACATATCGTGAAACTGTAGTTTAGTAGTAAATAGCAAAGCTTTCAATATCATCACAAGAAATACACTTCATGCCTTTTGAGACTTTCAATCTCCAAAAGAAAATCCAATTTCTGAATCTGCTGAATTGAAATTGGATTTTGGCCCACCTTGCGATCCTCAATAACACCTCAGGGCTGAGCAGAAAGAAGAAAATAATTTCAGAGCGCTACAAAGTGATCCTGACCTCCAGCTCCCACTCCTTACATAAACCTCAGTCTGGCTTAGCTGACACAGGACACTGCATTGGATTATACTGTACCACCTTTTTCAGCAAATTCACGATTATTCTTTTGATCTGGACTTTTTCACTAGGAAAAAAAAAAGATTTGAGATTATTCCAGCTCTCTCAGGCAGCCTTGTAATGCCTTGTGACAATACACTATGTTCTGACTTTTATGTGCACTCACACCTAGACTACACTAGAGTACACTGGCATGGCTTCAACTCATGTTTGAGATTGTTTACCTGCTCAAAAAAATTAATACTTTCCCCCGCAGCTGTAAGCCAGAAGGAGTAGCCTCTTCAGAACATAATTGTACTTTATTATGGTCAATGTGTAGTTGAGTCTGTGTAAAACACCACTGAAGAACCAATTTGTCTATGATAACATTAGCATGCTACATACAATACACACACTATACAAACAATACACTACAGCTGCTGAATGCTAACATGTGCTAACCATATGTTAACATGCTAACCATGGATGTATTCTGCATATTCTTCCGCGCTGTGGGGCCCATAAAGTGTGGCCGAGCCGCTAACTTCTGGTTTAGCCATCGGCTAACTTGAATGGGGATTAAATGATTTAATCATGCAGCTCTTCTTGACTTTTTAAAAGGTTATCGGACTAAATGGATTAAATTCCGACAGTGAAACAAGTCACTTTGTAGGGGTTGTGACACTCAAAACAATTTATCCACCATTTCACAGCCACTTCTTTCACAATGTGAGCTTATGGGAGAAAGTCTTTCGGGGTCACTTTGCATCACGGGACGGACACCATTACTGTAATTAAACAGTTTGGCCACTATGTCAAACTGGCTTCAATTCATGACGCTAACCTGCTAAATGTCACAAGCTAAACATCAACATGTTGATATACTGATGTTAGCATGTAAGCAAGCTCAAACGTTTAAAAGCTAAAGGTTAGCATTCAGCTGAGGCTCACAAAGTGAAGTTTAGACTGATGAAAGTTTGTGAAGAAACGGTTACACCACGTATCAAACTGTCATATTTCTGTTCAGACAAACAAGATACATGTTAATTAGTGAGCTTTAAAGTTGCTGATAGATATTTAACTAGCTGATTCCCCTTGTTTCCTGTCTTTAAACTAAGCTTCTACTACTGCAATTCTTCATGCATTCATCAACAATTCTGTTTCCTGCCGTTTAAAGGCCACTACTGCTACACTGAGCCACAAGCATGACTCTTGACTTTTCCTCATGTCATGTCTGTTCATTGATTCACACCAGTGACTTTTGGGTCACTTTGATGTTACCACACTTGACTGCTCCGGGCAGGCTGAGTCAAGCTCAAACCAGGAACCAGGAAGGATCTGATTACCTCTCATATTTGAAACACAAGACTAGCAGTGAATCAACAGACCCTGCACATGAATGCACACACGGAGGAGTGAGCTGCTCTAGGATTTGTTAATGTGAAACAAACAAATGAATGGGTCCAAACTGACCACTGACAGTCTGGACAGCCTCTGATAAAGCTGTTTAATTCAGACATATTGGTTTGCTTGCTCACACACTGCATGAATTTCCAGGGTTGCCATGGAAATACCGTTTTCCCCTCCATTGATGTAGGTTAACAGGCAACCATCAGTTATGAATAAAGTAGAGCACAGTCAGACAGTGTGAGTGTGTGTGAGTGTGTGAGTGAGTGGTTGAACCTGAGTGCTTGTCTCTTTATTGGCTGGAATGCATTAAGAGTCAACTTGATACGCGTCATATTGATGCACTTCTTCTGTTCTGACATTTCCATGAGGGCACGGTCAAGAGAGCTGGAGCATCAAGGGACCGGCTCAACAGAGCAATGCGTTTCACTACCACATGTTACATGTAGTCATTTATCACTGTTGTCACATCTGAGCAATGAGAAATAAACCTGAAATTGTATTCTGTTTATCCCCCAAAATATCTGCTTTCCAATAACTCTCTAATTAAAAACAAACTATACAACTCAGAGTGGAAGTTCAGTTTTGCATTGGACTAAGTGACAGTGACTCAACAACACTGAACTTGCTGACCCGTTAAAGCTGAGATACAAACACCAGTATTTTGCACCGTTGCTCAAGGTTAATGGATGGATGCTTCCTGCATTCCCAAAGCATGCAGGAAGCTCAAAGAAACTGCTACTGTGTTGGCCAGGTAATTAATTGCATTCCTTGAACCCTGCCTGGATTACTCTATGACCCTATGACTGTGCTGAAAGTACCCCTACCACTAGAGGCTACATAAAGGCCAGAAAGGAATGCTTTATATGGCATCTAAGTGTCAGTCTACAGATGTTAATGGGCCCAGTTTATACCAGTTTATACCATATATAAAACCTTCCCTGCCCCTCTAGTTCCGCCTGTCACCGCTGAATGCTCTTTTGTTGGTTATTAATGATGAACAGCAAAGGTTAACTGTTGTTATTGCCCCCTGCAGTCTGACACAGCATTCCTGAACTGTCGTACCTCACTGTGTTGTCACCTGTCATACTGTAAACTCTGTGTTAACTTGTTATGGCCGCTGCCAGCCAACATGTCACATTCATTTACACACTGTAGTGACATGCAGTTAATCTAGCCAACTTTCCAAGTTCTAATGAACCACATTAGTCTACAGCACGGGTTCTGAAACTATGGTACGGTTATTACTGCTGGTACGCAAGCTGCCTCTAGTAGTACACAGTAAAGTAAACTCATTAAAAAACATTTTATATTATCAAAATACCACAAGATTCTGAATGAATACCTAAACTATGAGATTGCTGAAATGTAATTTAAAATAACTTTTGCATTTACTGTTATATTCTCTTTTAATATCATGCTTGCTACGTAGTCACACTATTACACGTAGCACACATCCTTGATTAGTCATGAGCTAAAATGTGATGCCAAATAGTAGGCAATGGTAAATTAACCAATTAAAAAACACTGCAATTGTGGCTCCAAACGGGAACTATAAGGAAGAGAAGTGTGGACCAGAAGTTCTCCTTTTCAACCAGATTAGCTCTGTTCTGTTCTGAATTCAACAACAATCAATAATAAATAATCATACTACGCTACTGTATTTTAACATCAGTTATAATGTTTGTACTTAGAGATTTAATAGGATATATACAGTGTCTATAAAACTGCTCATACATTAAATCTGATGTGTGTGGTTGTCTGTTCTCTAACGTGTAGTAGTGAAAATCATCACCCTGACCCTGCCTGGACCCGCCTCTCATGCAGCTCATATTTCTCCCAGAGCGTGAATGTAGTGTGTCAGAGAGCTGAAGTGACCTAAATTCTGTCTGTGTCTCTTGGGAGTTATGGAAAATCAACATCCTTCTGTCTCTTTCCATCTTTCTCTCAGTCTAGAAATCCTTTTCTCTCTCTCTCTCTCTCGCTCTCTCTCTCGCTCTCTCTCTCTCTGTTAGTATCTCACTTTGTGACTCACAAAGAAAAAACGTGAAAACAAGCCTTTAGAGACACTCTGAAACAACTCCTCAGCTGCAGGAAATTGAGTGCATTTTGAGAAATGCCATTTTTCAGTAGACTTATAGAGGAAACTTGGAGCTGCTGTGCAGAAAGATGGTATTTTCCCTGTCAGACCGCAGATCCTTCACCTGTCAGTGAATGAAAAATGTCACATGGGAGGCGTGGCTCAGGCACAGGAACCCATAGAGGCCTCAGGGAACCGAAAAAGGAGTGCAGTCTCATTTTTTCCATTGCAAAAAAACTTTCTGTGGAAACAACTTTGTTGCAAAGAGAAACTTAAGCTACTGTAAATACACATTTCAGAACTGAGGTTTAATGTTCTGTAAGACTTTAAGGAAGAAACAAAAACCCCACATTTTCTTTTTAATCAAATGTAAGCCAAAATGTAAATTTTAATGGCAGAGACTTCTCTTTAGGATTAATTCATGACTAGAGGCTGGAAACCTACTGTAACAGGGGTGCTAGGCTTTTAAATATTAGCTACCTGTAAATGTATTACTTCATTAGAAATAAAATCACCACCATATATAATCTTTTGCACCTTATACTTACAATTAAATCCAAATATTTTCCTCCAGAACACATATGCTTCTGAGAAATGTTAAATGTCCAATGATGTGTGCAAGAACATAACATAAGTCCATAAATCAAAAGAGGCCATCCTCCGTTCAGTGTCCATTGTAGGACATTTCAGACTGGTCTCGTCAGACTTCACTGGCTCAACATCCATCACTCTAAAGCTGTCACCTGTCATTTGTCAGGCTTACACTCTGACCTTTAAGGTAATGTTTGCATTTTATCATGCTTATACTGTAATTATACTGTGTCTACGTTTTGAGGAATAGCCGGCAGGGATAGGAAGGATTTTCTTCGTTATTATATTGTACGGACATCAATATTATTTATTGAATTTGCAGTAAATAAAGTTTAGTTACCTTGAACGAAGAACCGTGTTTGTTTGTTACAGACTCTTGAAGGTCACATACACACACGGGTGTCAATTAAAAGGAAGCCTTTTATAAATTTGTGCAGATACTTCCTCACTGAATGACTGGGAGGATGAAAACAATGTGAATCTTATGCTATGAACTTTGCAGGCACTGGATATCAACAGGAGACCTGTGGGACAGTTTGGGGCGAAGCAGTGGTTCTCAAACTTTTTCTTCAATTTCAGAGGCGGAAAAAAGTTCACGCCCCACCACTTAAGCAATCATTAACAAAGAGAGGGAAATCAAAACTAATGACAAAGGATCAGAGTTGAATTAATAATCAGAAAACTCTAGATTGTTTATTTCCCTACATAAATCATATTCATTGAACTTTGTTGCTCATCCACACCCAACCTTCAGTGGCAACACAGTTAGACAACCACTGGGCTAAAGAGACAGCGCTCTCCACCACCACCAACAATGCACTAAATGAGGGAAAATGCTTGTAGACTTGCAGAATCTTTGTGAAGAAGAACTGAGGCTGTTCTGGAGGCTTGTGGTGACCCAACAACACAAGACAATTAGTCTAAGGTTTGTACTTCAACTTGTCACCCATCTGTATTTTGGAGCATTCAAAGTTTCACCGGTGACTGAACTGAAGGATTTCATGGATGTGACAGGAAACCTGCTGCAGCTTAAGTACAGTATGTTTATCCCTCTGACAGGCTACATCAAAAACTAAAACCTTCAGTTCTCTTTAGCTTTTAATCATACCGTTAAGTACTGTGAAGGTAACAGGTTGTGTAGCAGCTTATATGTCCATCAACAGCCGTGTGCTTTCTCAAAGTGCTCTTAATGAGTCAGCTAAATGCCTGTAATATATATATATACACACGCCAGTACAGTATATGAAACTGCCATTAACTTTACAAAGGAAAATCAATCATCTAACACATTTTTCAGTTCCCCACACATCTGCTAGCAAATTATAGACTTCATAAACGCTTTTTCTACAGCTGTAAGAGCAGAGTGTTTAAGATGTGATTGTAATTGCTGCTTGTTTATCTTTCCATCGAGGTGTGCAGCCTGTTCATACATCTGTGTTTCCTCTCTGATGAGGCGATGTGGCCTCTTTATCACACCCTTTCAAACTTAAGGCTGAGATTCGGTGAGGAAACATCTTGCACCTGTCGCACAGGACGGACACGCGAGGGATGATTGGTGGGTTACCGTCGCTATGGCAACTGGGATCACACATGCTGCAGCTTACTGTGCACAGTATACAGTGAGAGTGTAAGCACTGAAATGAGATCTTGTGGCATGCTTTGACATCAAAGAAGAAGCCAGGTATCACATGGGACACGGTGTCCTGCCCAACCGCCAGGCCCAGACTGAAACCTGAGACGCAAACATTACAGACGAATACTGCATCCAAGCTATTTAAATACAACCCTACACACATACATCCTCACACAGCAAGGTCAGGGCTGCCTCAGAGCCGGTGGCATCGTACTCTAAACATGCCTCACACACTGACCGACATGCCATACCAACACCCTCTGTAACGCCACAGCTTCTCCACCATGCACCTGCCTCGCCCGCTGCAGACAGGAGATGGTAAATAAGACGCACGACTGAATTCTTTCTTTCAAGACATTTCTGCTTTGTTGAGCATTACAGAGTGGAGAGAGGGCGGAAATGTGAGTGAGAAGAGAGTGGTGGAGATCTGATGGTGGTTAGAGGCCACGCACATCAGCTGTGTCCCAAAAGCACTACTGTAAGTATACACTGTATACAGGCTTGGGGAGTAACAGATTACAAGTTACCCAACCAGGATACCAAGAAAAGGTTAACTATAATCTGTTAATACAGAAAAAAATATGAAATCAGATCACAGTTACATGGAGTAAAAATTAAGATTAGGATTCTAAAATAGATGAAAAGATAAATAAAATAAAAAAATAATATACTAAGGTTATCTTACAGTTGTCAATTCACTGTCATGGCTTCTAGTAAAAAAAAAAAAAGCTTTGGTAATGGTTCACCATTATTTTGTCTTAACAGCAGAAAGGGGAACAACATCCCAGAATAAAGCAAGTAATTCCTTCCAGCTGTGAAAATGGTCTATGGCCTGCATGTGTTTAATGAAAAGCAAGGACTGTTACATTCCCCTTTGTTTGTTAGGTTGTTGTGGGCTCTCTGTTTACAAAAAGAGGGAACAGTAAACATGTCTTTTTTATAAATATGAGACATTATAACATCTGTTATGATCTGTTGTCCTGTCAAAAGACACATTTGTTCCACACTGTTCAGTTGTTTTATAGAATAGGCTACGTAAAAGTTACGCTAGTGTTTGTGACATGACATGTAATAATAGTTGTGTTATGTTTGCAATGAGGATGGTTACTGAGAGAGAAAAGACGAAAAGAGACATGGCAAGGAGAATAATAAATAATATGTAATAGAGTATGTGGGTGATTTTGGGTCTTATTAGGCAACAGCAAGATCCATCCTGGATTTTTTCTTTTGTCACTTTTCTTGTTAAAAACCATTATTTTCAAAATCACCACTGAGACAGATTTAATTAAAAGCTGCTATTGACATCCAACATCTAACAAGAAGAACTTATTTTAGTGACAACCCTGATTTTGAAAGAGAACTTGGAGTTTTCCTGTTTGACCTCAATACGTTAACTAGCTTGTTTTCTATGCTGGATTCATTAATCAACACTGAGCTGTGGTCATGACAGCTCGACTCCAACACGACCTCTGCTGAAATCAAACCTCAGCATGGTGAGACATTTGGAGAGTGAGCACAATACCACGACAGGATACTTCACAATGACTTTGCTATTTAAAATATCCCCTCTACATTATTAACTGCCTGGCTATAAGAGCATAACACAAGTAAAGACATATATTTGATCTTTTCTTTGTAGTTACCAAGATTATTATAGTTACCTAAAATTAAACTAAAAGCTAAAATTAGGTGTAAACATTTTAGTTAAATGAAATAAAAATAAAAAACTAGACTTACAACTGACTAAATAAATAAAATTAATATATACAGGACATGTCTTTGTCAATTTGGTTACGTTTGTCAACACAACAAGCATGAGACTAAGATACATGACTGTGAATCAATCATCTTCACAAAGTGTGTTTGTATTGTAATACCAATTCTGAACTTCTTACATCTTAACTTACTGAAACTAATAGAAACTAAACTAAAACATTAAACAATAAAAACTAACTGAAACTAGCAAAACCAACTCTGGAAACTAACTGAAACCAAACAGATTTGAAAACAAAAATTTAAAACTAAATAAAGATAAAAAAATAATTAAAAACACAAAACTATATTCACTCTGGTAGTTACAATGCTGTCCTACATTACTTTCCCTCAGGTTAAACATCTGTACTCCAAACTGTGACCATTGTTCGCTCTTTTAAATGTGTCATTAGAGATTTATTCTGTTCCTAAAAGAAGCATCTGTTCTTGTTTTTTATCGTCCAACAAAGTGGCGAGGCCAAGTGCTGAATTTGTAAAAGCCATAAACTTGTTTTAGTCGAGAAAAGCTAAGAGTGATGATTAGACCCTTTTCTTGTTTTTCTTCCCTCCTGTGGGTCGGCATTATCCCGGTGGAGTGAGGCACGGGGCGAGATGCCAGGAAGCCTTTGGGATGGAGGGCAGGGAAGGGAAGGGGGAGCCCGTGTGCTGGATCTGTGCCCAGACTGGCCCCAAAACCACTGGTCCTGCATCCCCAAGCTTAGCTAACATCCATGAGGTTGCAAGTTTGCGGCAGAGACTGACTTTATATAGAGAGAGACACAGAGAAGAAAGAAATGAAACAAGAGAAAACAAAGCAGAAAGAGATAAAAGTGAAAGTTTTATAATAACGAGAGTGTGAGAACAAATCAAATAGCGAAAGAGAAAGAGAGCAGCACTCGCACAGTCACGGCCCGGTGCAACAATTTATTTTTGTTGGTGCAAAAACAGATTTGACAGCCAACCGTCTTTGTCAGGGTTTTGGTTTCAAGCGCTGACATCTGCCAGCCTACGACTGCCAATTACTGCCCCTTCCTGGAGAAGTATACTCTCAGCAGGAACACAAGCATGAGACTCTGACAGGAAAGGTTGTTTTTACTCAGCGAGGGACTATATTATTAACCAATGTTCTGATTGTTGTTGTGGCACTTGTGGTTTTAATACATGAGGAGTTAAAGGCTGACAATGGAAAATGAAACAACCATAAAATCCGACAGCCTCAAATGACTTCTGTCTGACTTACTGGTCTTTTCTTAATCAATCAATGAAACTGTTTGTTAAACCAGTGTTACTTGCATGCTAAACTATGTTTGTAGCATAAAATTAGGTAAAAATATAAAAAGCAGGACAACGAAGGCTGAGATTAAAAGAAAGAAACAGGAGGAAAATTCAGCGCCCTGTGACAAAGGTAGTGTTCCTACATTCTTTCATTGATTAAGGGGAATCCGACCTGGTGGCAGGCGTTAAGAACAACTATATAGAAATAATCAATCTTCCCGCTGATGGTCTTGTTTGTTTATGTAGGTCATGTAGAGGCATCAGTATTAAACTGAGACTGTTTCATAACCAGTTTAAAACTCCTTGTAGTACATTTAAGTAAAAGTAGCAATACGTATATACACAAATTCTTCATTATAAGCAAAAATCCTGTACTCAAAGCCCTATTAAAGTAATAAAGTACAGAAGTAGTATCAGCAAGATACACTTATATATAAGTACTACTTCTGCAATAAAATGTCTCCTGTGGCTGATAAATTATAATGTATTATATTATTAGAATATCAAAGCACCAGCATGTAGGATTTAGTGGCATCTAGCGGTGTAGTTGCAGATTCATTCTTCTCCTTCAAGTGCGAAGGAGAAACATAGAAGATGCCCCACAGCATCTGTAGATAAAACCAGCTCATTCTAAGGTAACAAAAACACAAGGATTCATATATTCAGGGGATTATACGCTTATGAAAACATAGTTATGAATACTATATTCCATTTCAGCCAATAGATCCTCTTAAATGTTACACTGGACCTTTAACACTGATGCATCAATGTGTATGCAGTATTTTACTATTGGAGCTGGTAGAGGAGCTAATACTTTACATACAGTTATTTCTAATTCAGGTCGTCTTTTAAGATAAATCTGACAGGTTGTGGGATGATAAATGACGCAGGAAAGAAGAAAAAACAAAGTTATGCTGCAGAAATCTGTATTCATTTTTCAGTCTTTCCTTTAATCTTTGGGGGTTTTGTGAGTTTTACTTCTTTGGTATTCAAATAACACACAACAGAGGAGCTCAGAGGAGAAATGTCTGTTTGGTGGAGCTGCTAACAAATCACAAACATCCGAGACATGGAACTCCAACTAGATGCAGATTTTTTTGTAGGAGGTCACAAGCCAAAAAGGTTCAGAACCACTGGTTTAACCTTTTAAATGCAGTTTAAATTAAAATTAAAAACGTCTAATAAATAAATACAGTGAATAAAAAAGTAGCATACAGTGGAATTACTCAAGTATAAGCACCTGTAAACTGCACTTAAGTATAGTAGTTGAGTAGAGTTACTTTCCACCACTTACGCTTACACAAGCATGCAAACACACCAACACACTCTTGTACACACTCTGGCACAGACACAGGAGGAAGAATCAACTCTGACTCTGATTAGACACAACAACGTGTCCTCAGTGACTAAAACCTCAACATGTCTAACTCAGACATCAACTGTAAAAACATGACAGCTGTATCGGTTAATTACAGATTCACTCAGGGAAGGTAATGGTTTACCTCGGATGTCAGAATCAGGGCAGAGGGCGACCCCCCTGGTGCTCCAGCGCTGGCTCATAACAGAGTAACGCTTATTCACCTTTGACAAGTGCAATAAAGTGCAAAAATATCAGTGCAGTGATCTGAGAGTATCACAAAGTGTCATTTTCCAGACACTGAGAGGAAAAGACAAGAAGTCAATCATTACTACACATGACATACAGCTACAGTCACTAATGAATCTTGTCAAAACTGATTAGGATTAAATTAAGAAACACCCCTGAAGAGACACAACTCATATTGTATAATTACAAACCAAACATCAATTTTAACAGGACACTGTGTGAGCATCTCATACAGGGCTTTTTTTTTTTTTACTACGCAGCCCTTTACTATGAGACAGATTCCCTTCTCTTAGAAGACTTGCAAACGTGTACCTGAAACAGCAGCAGAACTATAACAGGCAGAGGCAACAGTACATTTACTCAAGTACTGGACTAACAGTGCAATTTTTATGTACTTTTCATGGGTATTTTAATCATATTCTACTTCACTACTTTATTTTCACTATCTACTTCTATTTCACTACATGTCAGAGAGAAAAAAAATTAGTTTTTACTTCACTACATTTAATTAACAGCTGCAGTCCTTTTTAAATAAAGTTTTTACATATAAAACACAAGATCAGTTTTCAAATTATGATCCATTGTTACAGATTAAACCAAAAGTATGGCCAATGACAACATTAAAGTACTGCTTACATCAATAATAATGATCCAATAATAT
>NW_023339873.1:5132203-5153808 GCF_004916995.1 Morone saxatilis
TTATTATTACTACTACTACTACTAACTTGAAGAAGCATATTCAAAGAATGCACTCCAGAAACATGTCCTTGGTGTATGTATATAAATAACGGTGTATGTTGTTTTATTTGATGTATTTACTGTTATTCTATAAATTGTATTTTCTTTTTCAGTGTATGTAGCATGAAGGGACGATTGTGAATGCTTTCCAGGCGCCTTTAATTGGGTGTTTTTATACTGTGTTATTGCTAGTTTTATGTAAGTAAACAATTTAAAAAAACTCCTGCTCAATCATTTTTCCATCACTCATGAAAAATTACAACATGTTCTGTGTCAGCAAACTTCAATATTACATTTTCTTAATCCATGTTGGGAAATCGTTGGGTTGTCCTTTTGACCCTTTCTGTATCTAAAACAGTCCTACAATAAATCCTATTCTAACTGTTTGACCTTGCTTCTGCTCTTTATGCTAAGCTAAGCTAACCAGCTGCTAACAGATATAAGAGTGGTATTCTAAGCTAACTGTTGGTGAATAAGCACATTAAAAATGGACAACTTTTCCTTTAAGACTCTGCAGCCCTTTTTTTTTGGTTGCTGCACAGTTCAGTCTAAATATCGGAGCACTGAGCACTAAAATGAGCATATTAGCATACAGTTGAGTATCTGCGGCCCCAGTGGGAGTTGACCCTTATCCACTGCAGTGTTAGTACCCTGACCCTTTACTCTCTGAGCTCTACAGGACAGGGCTGCTAACACCCTGATAACACCGTGTCAGAAAAACATGCAAGTTGTAGCAGATGAAAAAGCTGAGCTTTGCTGTGGTTGTCAGACAGAACAGTCGCACCACACACACACTCACACACACACACGCTATAATCAATCTGCCGTGGTTCTTTCCCATTATTCAGACGTGTGCCAGGGGCTCTCCAGCGCTCAGCTGCTCATGCAATATTCAGCTTTGGGATTTACCGGCTGGCTGGGGAGACGGTGTAGTGAAGTGACAGAGCAGAGCCTGGTAGGGGTGCGTGTGTATGTGTGTATGTGTGTGTGTGTTTGTGTGTGTGTGAGTGTGAGTGTGTGTGTGTGTATCGGTCACAAAGCTCAGGAACAACCAAGCCTAAAATAGATACGAGTTCAACCTGTATGACAAGAGAAGACAGCTAGGACAGGAAGAGTATAAGTCTGTGAATGAAATGTGTACTGAGGTGCAGTGTGTACACACACACACACACACACACACACACACACACACACACACACACTAACAAACACACACAGAGAGAGACACACTCATGCATGCACACACACAAACAAATCTTGTTTGATCAATCCAGAGGCTTTCGAACTGTGAGCCGCACCCATTAACTTCAATTATCACGTTTATCATCAATATCCAGGTAATTCAGTGATAGCTGTCTGCATCCATGGTTACACTGCAGACTGAAACTGCAAAGAGCTCATTTAGATTGCTTTTAATGGTGCTGTAAATACATATAGGCCACAGAAAATCTGACAGCTACAGCTTCACAGTAAAGCTGGTATTCCTTCATTTGGAGTTAAAACATTAAAAACTAGGGGTGTCAAGGTCAACAGAGGACATATGATAAAGGAACACACACACTATAGACCCGCACATGCAGTATAAAATGAAAGCACAAATACATATACCGATACACTCATACACATTCATCCCCTCTTTGAAGTGGCTGAGGTTCATACATAAACCGTCTGCCTCCATCGCTCATGAATAATAAACAGACAACTGGAGGCAAAGTCTAAACTCCGTCCTGAGCGGTGCCCTCGCTTCCTATAAACCACACTCATATTTGCTCAGTGAATCTGTGTCAGTAGATCATTAAGCTCTGAAGGCCAACGGAGTGGCAGGAGATAGATGCAGCTCTGCTTTCGTCTTTTCACACCTCTCCCTCCTTCACCACCACCACAACAACAAGCTCTCCTCATGAAAAGGAGGCTGTGGATTTTCCTTCACGGTGCCAAACATAGGAATGCCATTACTTGTTAGGTGGAGGAAATACAGAAGGAGAAAAGACACTTCATATTTTTATCTTTAAAGCACAAAGGGGAAAAATGTGAGCTGCGATTCAACCTTGGTATTTCCTAATTGGCTCTGGGGGAAACTCCATAAAAGGAATGTGAGTGAATGTGTGCACATGAAAGATAAAGTAACAGACATCCACATGTTTGATTTATGCTGAAATAAACACAAATAGTGTAGTGTGTTAATAACGTATTAATTCATGAGAAGAGGAAAAACTCAACTTGGCAAAATGTATGAAAATATAAAAGACACTTGGCATTTTTATAATATGCATGCACGATTAAGCGGAGGAGAAGAAGAAAACATCAGCTGCATTTTAAATATAGTATTCCGATATTTGGTTTGGAGTAAACAACCTGCAGTTGTGTGTCTGAGTATGAGAGAGAGAATTTAAATTTTTAATTTGCACAGTAGGATAATAATGAGCACAAAAAGAAATTGTGCAAGCTTCAAAAGGATTAACCCCTGGGGTCTAAAACATAAAAAGCATCTTGAAATGAAACTGCAAGAGGAAAGAAGAAAACAACAGCAGTGAGACGACAAAAATCTAAACTAAATTGGACTAGACAGGAGCTAAATGACAGTAAAACTCAACCAGGGAACAAAACAAAGCATTAATAACTAAATACATTAGCAGCAAGTAAAAATAAAAGGTGTCGTCTGCTGCACTGGTTGTCAAACGTCCTTGAGGTAAATCCCATTAAAACATACTCTTCCTCACAGTGACAGTTTATTTTTGGGGCTCTGTTTTCACTTCTTCCATCTGTGCTTTCAGCTGTATTGTTGCTAAGTTTGAACCACAAATCAATTTTCTTGATTTTTCGCTTGTCATTCAATATTGAAACTGAGTCCCTGCTCACAGTGAACAAACATCAGCGAGAAATATGGCCACATTAGTTGCTTTCTTCTTCTTCTTCTGCAAGGTTTTGACTTCACAGTTGCATTGAAAATAAGAATACTGAATATAAAATGTGGTTTATTTAACTTATTATGGTATAATTATTGTAGAAAGTATGCATGAACAAAACAATCTCACATATTCCCTGCAGTACTAACCCTATAGGGGTATATGTACCCCAATTTGAGACTGGTTTGCTGGTTCATTTAAGGACATTACATATCTTGCAGACAATTTTGCAGCAAGAAATAAACTAAAAGGGAAAGAGGGAGGGACAGAAATAGATGAAAAAGGACAGAAAAAGATTAAACAGGAAGAGAAGCTGACAGACATTCGGAAGAAGTTAAATACAGAGGGATAAACATGATGAACTGGATTGGGGGAAGGGAGCGGGGTGGGTGTCATGTTCTCCTGAGACCGGGAACATATAGACCCTGAGGATACAGACCATCCCTCCTCCGCTGAAACTCAACCATGAAATTCCTCACACACGCCTCCCCGACTCCCCTATGCCCTCCCGCCCCGGCCTGTGTCGTCCCTAACGTCACTTTGACAGCTCAATAATTGACTGCTTATCTTTTATTAATAGACGGAGCCATTAGGCCATGGAGACACGTCTGGGGTTCAATGTGCACTCGCTCCGAGACAAAGCACGGCCGGCCCTCAGATCAGACATCTCCTCTTTCTTTTTGTCTCATATTTTGGGCATCTGCTCAATGCTTCACTGTACCGCTGCTTCTTGATTAGCCTCATACACAACAGAAGTGTCCTCTGGTGTACTGATGCAAAGGCATCGGTATCATTACCAAGCAGAAAATGAAGGGATTCTTTTCCAAACACCTTCCCAAACAGTCTACTTTTAGGGAGAAATGTGCTTTAATCTTAATTTTTACAACTGGAGCATAAGAGTGGCTTCTGAAGTCTTCAAAGAGACTAAAGATACCAAACCAGATCAAACAGCTCCCTTATGATCAAGACTGAAATATCACATAACCTCGAGATAACAAATTCAATCTTTATTCGCCAAGATCCAAACTTGATTGCCTCACTGACGTTGCCTCAGTTTAGTCTGACAGAGCAGACAAAGATAGAAGAAAAGACAGCGATTGATCAAAAGCTCAAATTTTACTTTAATCAATCTCTGATACAGGCTGAAAGAGAAGATTCAAAGAGGTCACTGTGGGTGACACAGTATGGAAAGCCAGCGGGGACAGAAGGTGAGAGGATTTGTCGTGATTACACAAGATCATAAAACAATTATTTAATTAATCTGTTAAAAATTAAACATGATTGGGGGATGATTAAATCAGCTCAATGCAGCATTTAAAAGAAGTTTCTTATTAACATGGCATGATTATTTTGTTATAATGTGCAAATAACAATTATATTGAAGACAAAATAAAAGTTTAAAATATTGCGTGTCCTCTTATATAACATCTGACGTATGTACAGCCATTCTCGTATCTCTGGGTCACTGAAATTAGGCATAGTGGTGCCTTGAGCTAAATACTAACATCAACATGCTAACTAACCTGACTGTGGTTGGAAACTGTTTGAAAAAGGGCAGCCACTTTTAAAATGTTTTTGAGCAAAACAGTCACTTCTCATATACGGCGTCACGCACACCTAATGTTAAATCACACCCGTAGCTCATGCTGTAGCTGCCAGCCGTTCCTCAAAGGACACTGATTGGTATAAAACACTGTTGTTTTGCACACAGATTGAAGCATGGCAAGATGGATTCTCGTGAGTCTAATTATGTGAGTCCAGCTGCCTTGTAACGTCCCCCCAATAAATCAGTTAAAAAAATCAAACAATGGGTGCAGGTGTTCTGGGGTGTGTTCGATGCAGCCAGTGTGTGTGGTGTTGCCCTTAAGAGTCCACAGTCAGCAGCTCTGTGAGGCTTTGAGCTGCATGCCAACATGCCCACAATGACAGTGCTAACATGTTGATGTTTAGCAGGTATTATGTTTAACCTGTTCACCATCTTAATTTAGCCTGTCAGCAAACAAACATTTGCTAGTTAGCAGTAAAAACAAAGTATGTCATGGGAATGTCATTAGTCTTGGAGGTATTGACCTAATGAAGGTGAGGGATGGAAAGTAACAAAAGTTATAAGGATTCATGGCAATAGGAGGTGGACCGACTGGACCATAGACTCCTGCTGTTAGCTTGACCGAAAATAAAACAGTCTAGACATTATATTATAAAACAACTGTCAACAGTTAATATTACATAGCCCTTGTTTTCCAAAAATCCATATATTAAACTTTAAGATGAAAGCCTTTATTTATAGCCCACTGAAGCTCATCCTCAGTCTGTCCCCATCCCTGCTATATGTGTTTGTCTGATCAGCTTGAGAAAGTCTCTGTAGGACAAACGACTGAAAACACACAAAGCTGAAGGTCCTTGTTTGCTCGAATGCACCTTCAATAACTCTTATCTCTCCTGCAGGGCTTTTTATGGGAGGATGAGCCTCCTTCCACTGCTTTAGTGGGATTTCATTTAGCAGCTCTGGTGTCTGCAAAGACCATAAACCACCATCAGCCTCAGTTCCTGTTCACACAGACTGGGAGATGGTGAGGGATGCCGATATTGATCGTTGTGTTTTTTCACACCAGGGTTCAAAGGAAGTTAGCCTGCTTAATACTTATTAGATCTACAAATAAACTTAGCTTATTGACTTTTGCTGGTCAGTTGGGAAACTAGTCAATGTGGATCCAATGAATGTTTTTATTGTGCCAAGTAATGCATTATTTAGTAACACAAGCCTCTTGCCTATCGTTTGTCTCTTATCTCATTATTTTTTACTGTCTAATAATATCTCATCATTGAGATTAATTTGTGGTTTTGATGACAATTGATTGCCAGGATGAGCTGTAATGAGTTTGGTGATCGTCTGACTTTTTCTCTCGTGCCACCAACAGGTTAATGTTTTCACTGAAACATCTCAACATCTACTTGATGGACTGGAACAGATTTTGGTACAGACATTTATAGTTTCCAGAGGATGGAAAAACTGTTAGTAGATTGCCATGAAATTTGGTTCTCAGATTGATGTTCTCCTCAGTCATGGGTATTGTAATAACTTTAACCTCAACTGTGACCATCACCCTCTCTTCCTGTTTAATCTTATTCTGTCTCTTTTCATCTATTTCTGTCCCTCCCTCCTTCTCAAGTTCAAAGTTATTAGAATCCAAACATTTAATATTTTCAATACCTCATCTGTACTTGTGTTTAATTAGCAAATGCTAGCATAATAACATTACCTGATAAATATAAGCATGTTTTGTCATTGTGAGCATATTAGCATGTTGCTCAAAGCAATGCTGTGCCTCATTACAGCCTCACAGAACTGCTGACTGTGGACGTAAAGGCAACACACACCGGCTGCATCTAACACCTGCACTCAGTGTTTGGTTTTTTTAAATGATTTATTTGGGCCATTTTATGTCTTTATTAGATAGCGACAGTGGAGGGATGACAGGAAATGAGGAACAGAGATGCATTCGAACCTGGGATGTCAACCCCGCCACTACTGAAGCCCACACACTGGGAGATTTTGAGGGGCTTCCACTCTCCAGAAAATCAGCAGTTTTATCACATTCACTCTCAAGATTTGACACACGCTGATTACTATACCTTCACTACTTCTTCTGTCTGTATAATATATCTGATGTGTGTGCAGAAATTACATTGTAAATATGCATCCCTGTATAGCTTTTGGGAGCTCTGTGAACATTTGCCAATGCACTCAATAGCTTCTTCAATCTCTGGAATGTGTGTATGTATGAATAGTTCATATTTTCCACTAAGGAACAAATTTTTCTTCTCTCTGCAAAAGAATAAGACAAAGGTCGCTCTCTAGCCTTGGTTTTGTTGTTGTAGTTTGGTTTTTATCTGTATTACCCCAAAATATCCACATTACTCTCCTCTGATGATTGGACATAACTTCATCGGACACAGCTGAGTTATTTCTGAGGCTTACTGAAGACAGCAGAGTGTCCGTCCTCGACGGCACTCACAAATAACGGGCTATTGAATACTAAAGAGCCATCCACAAAGAAAAGAGCTTAATAATCAAATCTCCTCACTTCTGCCCTGTGCCAGATATCCTTGGCCATGCTATTTGAAAGGCAGAGTGAGGGGAGGAGAGGCAGAGAGAGAAAACACTGGAGTAGCTCTGACGTAGAGCTGCGTTCACTAATCCAGAAGAAGAAATCTTTCTATGTATAATGAATGAAATCCATTAAAAATGCAGGACAGGGGGATATGAATTCCATTTCCTCCATCAGCTCAGAGTAAGAGTGACCTAGAAACAATTAAAAACACAGTGGATACTGAAACCAATTTCAACTCCGTGGAGATTTGTGCATCTGTGGTTACACAAGAGTATTTTGCACATATGTGTGTTTACTAGAGAGAAAAAGAGAGGTGGATGTCATAAAAGAAAAACGAGGTAAGTATGTAGGTTATGAGTCGGCACTGAGGTCTGCGGTTAAACCAGCTGACGCAGGACAGAGGCGGGCAAAGAAACATCAAGCACCCGGCCGAGAGCCAAAGTCGTTGTTTTATGTTTCGCAGCCAAAGTGCGGAGAATCTAATCCACTAAAGAACACAAAATGATCCGTGCCCTCTGAGAGCCCCAGGGGGCAGCAGCAGAAACTGGAATACAAATGGGACCTTTGTGTGCGGCAATCTGCAGCACGCTGCTCCACTCAGCTCCACCCATGATGCCAGACTGCTGGACACCCACTTTAATCATCTTTAGGCTCAAAAAGCATGGCCTTTTCAGCTAGTCTGTGCCAAGTGTTCACGTCCAGGACTTTTAAAGTCATTATAAAGCAAGATGCTGATCGAGGTCAAACTGAAATATTCAAACTGTCATGATAAAAATACTGATAAACATTTGCATATGTTTGTATGAAATACTGGTTGGTTCAGCCAGTTCAGCTGTAAGTATGTAGACACCAAAAAGTCCTTGAGGAACACTGCACAATATTTTTTTTAACCTGGCTGAAGGGATTTGCTTCCATTCAGCCACTGGTGTTAGGAGATAAGGCCTGACTCTCAGTTCATCCTAAATGTGTTGGAGGTTGTTGAGGTCAGGGCTCTTTGCAGGCCAATCAAGGTCGTCCACAACAAACCAAAAAGAAAAACATTTCTTCTAAAATCTGCCTTTGCACACAAGAGCACTGTAATGTCGAAACAGGAAAGGGCCTTCCCCAAACTGCTGCCATAAACACACTGTTGTCTAAACTATTATTGTAATCACAGTGTAGTTCCCTTAATTGGAACTAAGGGAGCCTTGCCCAAACTATGAAAACATTTAGAAAACAGACCAAAAGTACACGACACTTTTGGCCATATTAACCCCTCTTATTTCTCAATAATTGCTCTACTTCTGCTTTTTATTTTTCTCTTAATCTTCAGTTTCTGTTGCTGGGAACAGTAAACACAAGTTAAAAAAAAAAAGCTGCTGTTCTGATTGGTTCATACAGCCTGTGATATATATTTGTCAAAATTAGGAACACACGTCCACATTTTGGATCAATGGACAGAGCTTCCACATCTGAGAAGTGATGCCAATGCAGAAGTTCTTCTGTTGTGGCATAATATTGTTATAAACACACAATACAACACAAATACTGACACATTCTGGCCAGTCATTACAGAGTAAGTATAGTGCCATATGGAAGAACTGATCTCATCAGTGCCGCTATGTAAATAGCTGATGTTTGTCAGACTATAGAACAACACTGTCAGTTCTTCATGCTATATGTTGTATAATAAAACTGGTCAGAGAAATACAGGCGGGAAGGGACAACTTTCCTATGTCAATCAACAGGGTTAAAAGGCAACTATTTTGATAACTGATTAATTGTTTCAGTCACTTCAAGCTAAATTAAATAAAAATGGCAGGATTTCCTCTTTAGTTTCAGCCCTACCATCTCCATCAGGCCTATAAATACATTTTCTAAAAGCTAGATCACCATGTGAAAACCAGCCACCCTCCTGAGTTTAATTTTGAGCCATGGTGTCCGAGTTAGAAATTTAGACTAAAGGTGGATTAAACAAACAGCCGGCACTTCAGATCCCATTACAGCAGGATCTGAAGTGTCCTAGATAATGATTTTCATGCAAGTCGAGAGTTTGTTATGAGGACTTATAATAGCAAATAAAATAAAGAAGTTGGCCTAGCTCTTTTGTCTGAGTAATTTTAGAGTAGTCTGGAAATCAACTGCGCAGTCACAACAGAGAAACTACATCTGCACATATCTCTCCGTTGTTTGGTTGAAGAGCCTTTAGGCCAGGATCTCTCATCGTTGATCTGACAGGTTTCTGCATTATAGAGCGGCTAAAAATGGCAGAGCACTCTGTCCATTTATAAAAGTGTTTATTAACTGAAGTGGCTGAAAGGGTCACATTTCAGCCACCTAGACTCATAACAGTTTTAATCTGACGAAGTCCTCATGAACTAAATGTCAGTCTGAATTTTGTGGCTCAAGTGGAGGTTGTGTTTAATGCAGTATGTTTTAAAGTAAAAGCCCATTTTAGAGGAATGCTCCAAAAAACAACAACTTTGATTTGAATGTTTCCTGTGCATGTTATTAAATTTTTACATGATAAATCTGAGCGATTTTGGCATATGTTTATTTGTAATATCTTTAAACATTTAAAAACAAGAGCAGAGGTTGGCCTTTATGTTAAAAGTAGGTTGCAACCTGCCCACCAAGGCAAAGCCATCAAATTGAACATAAACTAATACTGCAACATCGTCCACTTCTCCTCTGTCAGTCTATGTGCTTGTTATGGTCCAAAAAACTGACCAAAATATAATAAATACACAGTTCCCACTTGTTGTTAGCATGATGAGCTGATTACAGTTGTAGTTTGTGAGCAACTGGAAGCTAAATACACTAGTGACAATCAGAAGCTGTGTACTGAGACAAATGTTGACAACTGTGTTACTATTTTGAACATCCTGACCATAAATGTGGACAGCAGAAGAATGGATTATGCTGCAATGCACAAAGCAAAGGTTTGTCATGTTTTTTCTCCTCACCATAACTTCCTTTGCTACTGGGCTCCAGCTACTGTTCTGAACCAGTAGGGAGTGAAAATCCAATTCTCTGCTGTCCAACTATATGCTCAGTCGGTTCCAAACACAGAAACATTCATCAACATATAACAACATTTGGTTAAGCACACAGCTTCTGTTTGTCACGACTAATGTTAGCTGCTGACATTCATCATTTGGGACCAGTGGTAAGCTAATGGAGCTGCATGCAGCAAAGTGAAACAGTGAACCACACTATAGTGACAATGGAAGCGGCGTATTTATACCTATTTTGGCAACATGAGTTTACAAACATGCACGGTAGAGGGCTGGATTATGATGGATTATTTCTGTGGTTAGTTTAATGGTATTTTTCTTTTTCTGTGGAACAACTTCATTATTTAAATCCACTGTAAATGCTGTGAACCAATATCATCTATATATATAATCCACTGTCCATCTGTACGCCCAGCATATTCCAAACACAACAAGAAAATATAATGAAATATAGCTAAATACACAGCTTCTAATTGTTGGTAGCACATTTATCGGACCCAGAAGCATATCTATGTTTTCCAGGGTCCTGAGTTCTCTAACCCCCTATCCCTAAAACTGTAGAACATAGGACCCTGGGAACATGGACTCTTTGTCATGTTCCCATTATGTGCCATTTAAATGTGAGAACACAGGAATGACTTTGCCAAATCCATGGTAAGCAACAAGGATAAACAGCTAACTGCACCAGTAACAACTGGAAGCAGTGTATTGAGTCACATTTTATCAATAATATCAATATTCTGAACATACATGTGGATTACGGAGCAGTGGATTATGCTGCAATATTGGTTTGAGAAGTTTGTATTGTGAGTTTGGTACTTTTCATGGTGAAGCCAGGTATCTTTAGCATAACATATTTGTTGACAGTTGTGGTCCGCCACAAGGGCGCAACGTACAAACTTGTTTTCAGTGGCATATTATTTTAAAATCGTGTTTTTTAAGCTTTATTGCGACACGGTGAAGAGAAGATAACATTGTGGCGAGGGGATCTGAGTTACATGTGATAACCACAGCTGACCATTTCCGAACAACCGGCTCCATGTTTCTGACCAGTTTTTTACAGCTGCAGCTCCTGGTTTTTGGAGCGTAATATTTCTTTTATGGGGTCACACATCACACGGTAACCCATTTCATTTAGTGAGCCTGTCTATTCTCTTAAGCTGTAACCAAAAGCTTTTAATATCCGCTGTCTGCTAAAACAAATATGGATTAAAGAGACAGTGGAGCTCTGTTTTACAGAGAGGTCAGATGCAAAACATCATTCCTTTCTGGACTGTATTTGTATTGCTTTTGGCGAATTATACAAAGTTGACGGGCTTGAATGTGAGGTTTGTTTCTTTGACGAATCATTTGAATCACTATCAATAATATAATCTCTACATCTGTACTCTGTATTACAGCAGATTAGCCAGACCACACTGGCTTGCTCAGCATCTGGGAGGCCACAAAGGTTATGTTTACAGGCTTGTAAAGCAATGCTTATTTCTGACTGGCAGCGATAATGAATGCTCATTTCTACAGTCATCCAGGGGCAGAGATGAAAGGTTTTAGTTGCCGATGCCAACCTCAGGATTTTCACTGCGTCCATCTGTCCAGCCAATACATCAGGGAGAAGTCCGGTGGAAACATGGAAGAGGTCATATGACTCAGCCACCCAGGAGCAGGAAGCCAGACGTGGCACAGCAGCTTCCTTAATGACTACAATATGTTAAACCTTCTTAGCTCTCCTCTCGGCCGCAAGTTTTCTAAAAGGAACCTGACCTACATTTCTCCTCCATGCTCTGAAAGGTTCTTTAAGCCTCACTGAAGGGAGAACTGAAATAGCAACTCCCTCTTTTCACACCGCAAGAGGCGAGCCTAGAATCCAGAATACGGGGCCTCCGTGCAATTAACCAAAACTACGACAATGAAAACGTGTATTTGTTGGCGATTGTACCCAATGCACTGAGATTTATAGGGAACAAATTGTCAAGGAAGATACAACACACTCCAGCAAAATGTGCACAACATTAATAATCAACAACAAATACTGGATATACCGGATACTTTTGCCATTACCCCGGCAGAGTGCAAAGTAATACAAACACTGTTGCTATGGAAATCAGTGACTAATGTATTACAAGGATTTCCCTGGAAGTCAGTGTTTGGATACACAAATCAAAAACACAGCCACAGTGGCAATAGTCGAGAAACAATAACTCCACTCAGTGCAGGAATTCACATTTCCACAGGCCAGAATAATCAATATGAGAATGAGGGAACAAATCAAGATGTCAGGGAATAAATCAAAATGCGGCACTCTAAGTCACGATGAATAATAATGACAACTAAATGCCTCGAGTGCAAAGCGTAAATATAAAAAATGGCAGGATTACTACACCCAATTGAGGCTGATAATATAGCATCACTAGTGAGGCATAAAATTGAATTTTAACCAGACAACCAACCAGGAAAAAGTCCATGTTATTAAGTTTTGTGCAATGACGTGACATTAAAGATTAAAGGAGCATTTCTGAAATAAAAGACAGCATTTCACACATTCTTCGCCCATCAAAGATGGAAAATAAAAACATTAACCAAAGCTGTAAAAAGAGTTTAACTACATCCTCCTTCCACCCCAGCAAATTTTGAGAAATGTATCACAGACCTGCATATGACAGTAACTTTAGGGGGCGTGGCCTCGACACCGACCAGAGTGATTGACAGACTGACTACAGCGGTGTTGTAGGAACAGCGAGCTGGTAGTCAGAGCTAATGAGCAGCTGCTGTCAGACTCTCTGTGTTTCCATCGCAGACACTGGAGCTTTTAAAGTCACTGGAAGTACATTTGCGATGTGTGTGGTGTGTGGTACCTGTGTTGTAGCTAAGATAGCAGCTGTGTTGTGGCTAATCTAACAGCTCAGAGAGGCTAACTCTACGTGTGAAGGGACTGTCAGTACTTGGGATGACCATCAAGGAAAATAATGTCCGGTGGTGGTTCCACAGCCGTTTCAAAAGCACAAGTACAAATTATTGTGCCAAAATAGAAAAATATTAGGTAGAAGATTAGCAAAATCCAGCATAAACTCCTTTGAAGGATGTATCTTGATCAGTATACATTTGAATATCAGCGCAGTGGTTTCACAGACTCCCACTTAAAGCAGAGGCTGGGGGAAGTGGGCCGTGACGTAAAGTAGTCCCAAACGATCGACTCTATCTCAGCATTTGTCTTGCAAGGTTGAGAGTGATATAAAACAGAAGATCCATTCTCAACCCATGAAATGCCGATTTTCATAAATTTGGTAATAATGTTAATTTTAACGCCAGCATTGATGTGTTTCATCACAGCACAGTCATATGACGGGTTTAAGTGTGGAGTACCTCTTTAAAGAGCATAGAAGAATAGCTCTTAAAAACGTATTATTAAATATTCTCCTTGCATATATCACTGAACTACAAAGACACCTTGGAACATTTTATTCAGGGACGGATGATTCAAAGCGGGATGAGGCAGCACACACAGCTCTAGATATGTCACTTTTCCTTTTGACTACTAAGCCTCAACTGTTTGAGAGCTGCCCTGATATAATCTCATCTACATCTGGCACAAAGTTTTGACAAATCTCTCTGCCTTTTCAGCCGTTAACCTCATTTTCCTGCATTACCTGTGAAAGTGCTGGAACATGTGACAAAGTAAACAGGTCCCAGGATGCCCTGTGTAATCACAGAGCTGTTTCAATAATTTGAGCAATATTTTGAAATAAGGCCACCTCTGCAGCCAGCGATCACAGAAAACCCAGTTCTACATGATGACGTTCTTTAGAAATGTAATTCATCTATTAGCAGAATTGAGATGGAAATGAGATTTGTGGATTTAGGTTAATCAGTGAGGTTATGTCAGCGCTTCTATTGTTGATGGAAGCCATGAGCAGTGCATAACAATTGTTTTAAATTGAATGAAAGTAGGGCGTTAAAGTTCATTCTTGACCTTTTGAATAGTAAATTGCAGAAATAATCTTAATTTAAGGTCCATATATAAGCTTTTTTTCCCCCAGAACTTATTAAAAATAGTGGGCTGTAGAACCAAAAGATGCTAAAATGCTCCATGGTGCTGAGGACAGCTGCAGAGATGGGTAGTTCATCACTTCTGCAACACATTTCACAACACAATTAGTAATTTTTTTTCCATTTTGAATATAAAAATTTAGATTAGCAGCTTTAATCGAAGAAACGTAACATTTTTGAAAGTTTTCGACACACTTTATCAACCACGGCTCGCTGCATTTTAAGGTCCAAACAACAATCTTTCTCTCTGGATTTATCAGTCCCTGCGGATATTGTTTTTTACTGAGCCCTTTCTGTTGATGAATGAAACCTCACAGTTTGATATCGTACTTGTAAGCTGTTCTTATCGTGTGTCAGGTTCAACTGGATGCCATTTAGTCTGCTCCGTGTCACACTGAGGTCTATTTAGACTAAAAAGAGCCACTGAAGGAGGCGTCGTGCCCCCAGACTGAACATGTACATTGACATATAAATTGGCCAAGGTTGGTTTCGCTCTGCCGCATCAGAGCTGACATTTCCCACCGAGAAGCTAACGTGCTGCTGAATTGAAGAAGAAATGTCAGTCTCGACTCCAGTGGCACATGTGCTTGTCCCATTTTCCAATTAGCATGAATTTAATTTTGGCAGTTTATGCTAATAAAACTATATTCAGAGCTGTGAAATACTGCACAGTAATAGAGTTTTAACTCCTCAAACACAAAAGCTGAAGTTTTTCAGCAATTTTCACAACCTTTATTCACTCAAAGATCTATCTATCTTTCTATTTCGCTGTGCTGTTTCTGCTAATATGATACTGAATATATAAATGCATCCTTGACACCACACATCTAGATTAAACCAGGATATATGCGATAATCTTCTGTTTATGTCTAGACTTTATCGGCTGCATAATATCCGTCAGACTGCTGCATGCCTTGACTGGTGTCCCTGTCATGGCCAGTTCAAGTTCACTACCTAAACCCAATGTAAACAATCACATGTGTCAGTTTTTTTTTGTATTTCAGGTTTCTGTGCACACAGAAACTTACTGTACATAGACTCATATAGCAGCTTTTTTCATGTCCTAAACCTATTCTGCTAAAAAGGAAGTGGATCAGCTGAACAGATATTATCAACACCGGTTCCTTAAAATCAAATATTGTCTGCAGGGAAATAATAAGAGAACACAAATAGCAGGCAGTCGGGCATGGCGCTGGGCACTGAGGCATGAGGAGAGTCAGCTGGAGGCAGAATTTATCAGCCTGTAGGGTCACAAAGCTTCTCAAATGTGTGTGTGTGTGTGTGGAGGCGACTGCCCTTTCCCGTCCTACCCTGTCTGTCCTCCAGGATGCGCTGCATCAGCAAGATGGAGGAGGCTGGGTGTCTTACATAAGGTCCTCTGACTTAACATTTCAAAGAGTATGGCAGGGAGATTAACTGGACAAAGACATCTGTATGAAAACAAGACGGTACTGGAGTTGACAGCGAGCAACATGGTTTATGACTTTGTCAGTCTGCTGCAGCAGTCCACTACTTTAGTCCACACTGAAACATCTTAACAACTACTGGATGGATTGCCATGACATTTTATACAGTCTTCCTTGGTCCCAGTAGGTTGAATGACTGACTGACTTTGATAAGTGCACAAAAAAATCTGTCTGAAGCCACAAAACACCTCAGCCTTTTTGCCACAGATGAAACAACCGTAAGCCAGCAAAGCTGGTGGTGAAAGCAAATATGTGTCAGTCTGTCCAGGATGCCCCTTGAAGACTCCTTTTGTGCCTGGCTGGGCAATTATAAGGCAAAATACAAATTTTTCTAATATTTCATAAAATCTTTTATTTTACAACTATAACCCAGGTTTATCCTATACACATTATTTGTGTATGTCCATTGTCATTTATCAAGCCAGAGAGAGGGAAAGAGATAACAACAGATGAAATGTCTTAACATTAAGGAGATGGATTGGCACACAATTTTGTACATTCATGGCTCCCAGACGATGAATCCTTTGAACACTTTGTTTGATCCCCTGACTTTTCTTCTAGCGCCACCACTGTTTGACACTTTTGGTTTTGAGAAAAATATCCCACCAACTATTTAATGGATGGCCATGAAATTCAGCACAGACGTTCATGTTGCCCTCGGGATGAGTTGTAATAACTTTTCCTCCTCCACCGTCATCAGAATTTTAATGAAAATTAAAATTAAATACTTACTTAAATACTGACCAAATACCTAAACTAATGATATTCCCATCAGCTTCAGCTGTACTTTATGTTTAGCTAATTAGCAAATGTTAGCATGTTGACGTGCTCAACTAAGATAGTGACCATGGTAAACACCATACCAAAGCAGCCTCACAGAGCTGCTGGCATGGCTGTAGACTCTGAGTCTTGTCTAAACTTTCAAACATTGGTACAGAGCAGGCACTGGGTGCAGGACAACAAGAACAAGAAGGAGAACATAAAACAATGGGAGGCTTTAACTGCCTCTCATTCATCCTACTCTAAATTCCCGCAGTGTGAGCATCCCAGGCAGCCAGGGGACAAAAGAGCAAGTGTCTCGCTGCTGCTCAAAGCGACATCTCAGCACTCTCGCCTCCAACAGGCCCAAATATGACAGCCTACTGGGTCCAGCTGCCACTCGAGGGCCCGTTCAATCCCGGCTCTGTCTCGGAGACTGGCCCCATCTCTCGCAGCACTTAGCCTCACGCCTGTGGGCTGATGTGCAGAAATGCAACTGATGCCCACTTCAGAAATACCAAGCTGGAACATCTTGCCCTTAGCTCTTAAGAGCAGAGAGGCTTAGGTGCTAACATCGCCAGCGTGATTGATTTTACACGCAGGATGGAGGCCTGAAGTGGCTCTGTGAAGTGAAGACACGACCATCTTTAGGAATAATGGAACAAATTCAGACGCCCTGAGCGATGAAAAGGCGGCGCTCATTCAAATGCCTCTCACGATGAGGTAACAGAACATAAAAGTAGATTTCGCATTCACACTCAGGATGTCAGACAGACACTTAGGCAGGCTGCTGAGGAGTCTAATAAGGACAACCCTTGGTGTACCCTTCATGTACTTCATATCCTGACTTAACATTATGAGCAGCAGACCAGATCCTCATAAACTCTCTGTGCCGCCTAATAAAATGTGCACGACAACATTTGCATTTCAGCAGCCAGTTCTTCTGACATCTGGATCTCCAGACCACAGGCAATTATCATTCAACCACCCTCTAAGATAGGCGATTAACGGCCCTCCCTTACCTATGATAGGTGATTATTAAGCATCTCAGCGAGGAGCAGCACGTGTCCTGAAGTGACTCTTGGAAACGTGAGATCAGTGCAGAGGCAGCACTTCTATAAGCCTCCCAGCCTAATAGCCTTGGGCTTCAGAGACCTCCGAGCCACAGCGAACGGGATTCATGGAGACATGAAGAAATTACGGGATAAATTGATCAAATCAGGAGAAGAACACAGTGTACCAGCTCAAATTAAAATATGCTACTTGGCCCTACATGGATGTAAAGCAGTTTGCCTGAGTGGTAGAACAGATGAACCCATGCGGGGTCAACAGATACCAGCAACACATTAGGGCACACAACGTTTATCCTGCATACAGCATGGATGACATAAACTCTCATTTTGGCAAAAAATCCTATGGCTTACTGTTAGAATCCAAGTGTGTCTACGTTTAGGTTTAAACCTGGATCACAACAAGGATGGGAACATGTTACTAGGGCCCTACACTTTAAACCTGGAATATATTGGAACATATAAGATTCATTAGTTGCTGCACTATCCAGCTACATCTTGCTTTGCCTTTGAATGCAGCCTTAAATTCATATGTCAAACCTTTATTTATCCACGACCTAACAACTCTTAAAGGAATAGTGCAAGAAGATGGTTAGCTTAGCTTAGCATAAAGACAGGAAGCAGAGTGGTAAAAATCTGCCAACCAGCAACTCTAAAGCTCACACATTTATAACTCGTTTGTTTAATCCGTACAAAAAACCCAAGTGTAAAAACATCAAGTTGCAGTTGAAAAAGAGGTCATGTGCCAGACTATTTTTGGGCCTGGAGCAATGATTATGTGGAACGAATCTAACCGTCTCCTGGCTTCATATTTAATGAGCAGATATGAAAGTGGTATCAATCTTCTTCTCCAAATCTTGGCAAGAAAGCAAATAAGTGTATTTCCCTAAAAGTCCAAGTATTCTTTTACCACAGCAACACTTATCAAGGCTGCTGCTGGCACGAAATACTCTCAAATAATTAAATATGACTCAAGAAGAGTTACAGTATTTTTTTTCAACATTAACTAAGGAATCAGCATGATGAGGACGATGTGCTTTGGATCCATTTGGCTGCGTAGGGTCGTGTAAATCATAAACCTAAAACAGATTTTAGAATAAATTAAATGAGTGAAAACATTGACTGCGCACAATTTTTATCACTAACTTCAAGGGTTTTGCTATATTGTGCAAAACAATTCTCCTATGTGTCTCCTCGAGTTCTTCTCAGTTTTGATTAAAAAAATCAAATATTAAAGGTGCCCTGGGGAGTTTCCTTGTAAACAAACAAATGTTAAGTTTACATTCAGTGTTACTCAATTAAACACGTTGAGGTTTTGTTTGAGGGGTAACAGACATGTTGAGTGTATTTACTTCCTCATAAAACATTTGTAATGCTAAAAATGAGTTTTACCATTACAGTTCTAACAATGACTCTGAAAACATGTTTTATTATAATTAGATGTTCCCCACTGTGACTGTAACAAATTAAATGTTGCTAATGTTTTAAAAATTGCTGAAATCATCTCCAAACTGCTGACATAACGTATCCACCGCCTACCAGCTCAACTAATGAGAGGTTACGTAACGTAACGTATGTGGTATCCGGAGTTCCCGCTCTTTTAACCAAATCATTTTCCAGGATATTTTCCAGGAATTCTTTTCTATAGCACTTCCTTAAAAAAGGTCATATGAGCTGCGGTTTCAGGCAAATTGAAAATATTAATTTGGCCACAGCCCACAACTAACAGTTCAAATCAAGTAGAATTTATTTTGTTTTACAGAAAATTCATGTTCTAGAAAGATAAAGTACCATTAACACCACTGTGCATGTATTTATCAGCAACAGCAACTAGAAATGTGAACACTAATAGACCATATGCATGTAGATGAGAAAATATCACAACAAGTCAGTTCCATTCTGCATCTGGTCAACCTGGTTTGAAGTCTCATAGAGTTTCTCCTACAGACAGTTTCAAACAAACTACGCACCCAGGTTAATGCAGGGGATCCAAGTGAGGGGCTAAAATACAAACATTTTCAGGACAACATCAATTATTTACAGGATATTTGGTCATTTTTATCAATTTCCAGGTGCTTCCACGACAGTCCCAGGACCCTGTTTATGATTACAGGTTTGGGTACAAGAGCACAGTCGTACCTATACTGGTATCGATGCATCCCTAATTTTTCGCATCCAAAGCAGGAACCTACTTGTTAAAAACTCTATACCGTTTCAGAGGTCAGAAACTCCACAGGGAACCTTTAAGAGACGCCAACAGACAAACTGACCTCTGAAGATCGACAGCAGTCAGTTTGTTTAGCCACCTTGAGAGGCTGATATCACCGAATGAGACAGTTGATTTGACGTCTGGTTAACAAGCAGAGTTCCTCCTGTCGAAACTCTGAGAGACGACGGTCAATACAGAGCTGCAGTGATCTTGATTGGCAGTTTACTTCACACAGGAAGCAAGGTGACTACACTGAGCCTCCATTCACACAAACTCACACTAAACAAAGCAGACCTTCACGGTCAAGCAGATTCATATGACGACCTACACCATTCAGGGTCATGGGGGATTGAACCTGCGACTGTTTTAGTTACAGGAACCTTTTTATCTACTTGTCCACTCTGCTGAATAACATCACAGTTATGCTATTCCTGGAAGTGAATTAGTCTTATTTCAGCTAAAAGCCATGCAATGTAATACGCACTGAAGGTATTAACTTAAGAGGATAGAGTGGGGCTAAGGAGAGAGAGTCATCAGTTTAAAATAAATAAATAAAAACACACAAAAACACCCCCCACCAACTCCCATATTAATTACAGCTTCTCCACAGGCTGACAGCTGCTGACCCACAGCAGGTATTCGTCAAGTGAGATTTAAACCCAAAACTCCTGAAATAGCATTTCTGTCATTACATCATAGTAAAAAATGTGCACTTAGTTTGGTTCTTAAAAGGAAATTATATCCAGGAATATTTATCAGATTTCAACATGATGTCAAAAAGCTCAGATTACATCTCCAGAAACAGTCACAAAAAAGGCAAAAAATGATCTTCTTTTTCCAGTGAGGTTCTGGCTACAGTTTTACCGCTAAAGAAGAAGATCGCATGTGGCTGCAAGCTTATCAGCATCAACGAAACAAACAACGGCTGCACACCAACTCCAAACCACAAATTAATATATAAATGGACGATGTCTTTTGATCCTGGTTGGATCTTTGTTAGGTCAGAAATGTTTTAAAAGTAGATTAAAAACAGACAGTTGTTTATACTGCTGCCAAAAGAGCCCTCACATTTGTTTTTTAATGTGAACCAGTCAAAACCCATTAAATCCCACATTTAAAAATGAACGTGTGATTTGTGGCTAAGTAACCGGTGCCTCATATCAAACATAATTAATTCAACTTTTATGCAATAAGCTAGAGCGATTATTCTCATTATTTATTAACCAACTTGTTATTTTCTTATTCTATTCTATATAACTGACTAATTGTTTGGCCTGTAAAACCAGGGAAAATTGTGAAAAATGCCAGATGACATCTTCATACAGCTGTTTCTGTCTCACCAAGTCCAAAAACCCAAAGAAATTACATTTTCTGTCCTAAAATGACAAGAAAACAAGCAAGTCTTCCGATTTGTGAAGCTGTAACAAGAATACCTCTCACATTTTTGCTTTTTAACTTACTTAAAATAATTAATCAATTATCAAAATAGCTGCTGCGGATTAATTTTCTGTCAATTGACTACTCAGTTAATTGTTTCAGCTCCAGTATGAGCTGCTGGAGCTCTGTGAAGACACAATGAGTGATCATTTTAGTTGATAATGTGGCCTTAATTCAGGAGTTTGTTACTGTTCTTTCTGACATGCAGGTCACGTTTGATTTTATTTAGATTAACATCTGTTATAAAGTACATCGACACAATTTAACAATGCAAATAAAGACTGATGAAGAAAAAGATAGTAAGTGGACCATTTTAAGAATTAACTTCCATGCTTAACTTTTTACTCCAACACAGGCAGAACTCCTAAAAGTTGAGAAAGTTAACCAGCAACTGATCCGATAATCCAATAATCTCTTTATAAACTATTTCTAATATTCCAAACTTTTAATAATTCCAACTAATTTCCTACTTTTCTCTATTTTGTTCCACTGCAGAATGAATATCTTTGGGGTTTGGAGCATTTGTCTGATAAAACAAGTATTTTTAAGACGTCACCTTGAGCTCTG
>NW_023339873.1:5153831-5154538 GCF_004916995.1 Morone saxatilis
AATAACCCTTAGTTGCAGCCCTACCATGGTAAATCATAGCAAGTGGACCTGGAGTTTTAGGTCCAGTCCTATAATACTAATCTAAAGGAGGTAGAAGGAGCTTTCAGTGTGAACACAGCCTTTGAGTCTGGGGGGGTCACAGGAGCCAAATGGTCTCCATGGTGCAGCCTGGCACAATGATCTGGCATAAAGCTGGTTGGACAGCTGAGTGGATGATTATGAGCATTCAGGGGCTTTTTGCAACACACAGTATGGCTGCAGAATAAAACACCTTTATGGTCTGATATAACCGACACCGAGGCTGGAGCTGGAGTGTTTGTTTACGTGTTTGTGTTGGTGGCTGCCTGCCAAAGGGTGCTCACCAACCACCAACCAATACAGTGGTTTACCCACCTTTTTATTTACCACTACATCAAAAAACAAAGGCTGAATGAGCAGCATCCCGTTAGGCAGGGCCTGCATGGGCATCCACTTGGCATAATGATACAGCTCTCTGCTGGTAAGCCGCTGTGCAGCCGTAACGTTACCAATCTGATAAATGACAGTCTGCACAGTCTGGCGCAATGGGGACGCTTAAAAAGTTTAAAAGGACACCCATATGGCATGCGTGCAGTGCCTTACCTCGGGATGCAGTTCGGGGAGGATCCATCTATCTCCCATGTTGCAAACAGGTTCATGGGCACCGGTCTGTTGAGAGCCCCGCTCCC
>NW_023339873.1:5154638-5161883 GCF_004916995.1 Morone saxatilis
GAGAGGAGGGGAGGAGGAGAGGAGGGAAGGAGGGGAGGAGAGGCAGGCATGAGACAGCAGCAGCATGTTTACTGCTGCAGGGCTTCAACAAAATATTAATATAATTAGTAGTAGCTTTTGTGTGTCAGTGGTTTCCAATCTATTTTTTTCTCCTTTCATTAGTAACTAGAGTTAATTAGAGTTCTGTTTTATTTTAAAATGTATTTGAATATCAAAACAAGGCCGCAATTAAATCCTGTAAAGGTCCATCTTCCTCCACTGGTGGGAGAATATTTGTGCATTAGATCAGTGCCTGAAATGGGCCGATACTCACCAGTACTGAGCACCATCCCTCTGATTTTTGTCCACAGGAGTACCCTTACTTCTTTTTGAGTACCACCACTTCTGTTGAGCATGGCCGTACCCACCACTAAGGTGACCAAGGTATTTTCTTTCCAAATAATTAACTTTACTTTCATGCTTCGATGCCCCCAAACCCAAGTTCAGTTTGTGGACCTCATTATTTCTAAAACCCAGTGTACAGCAGTCCGAAATGTCCTTGTTAAAAGATTTAAGGTTAGGGTTGTTGTGTTTAGGGATAGGGTTGTACTGAATTAGGGTTCTTATTTTAACTAAAAGATGACTACATTTTCTCACATCACCTCCAATGCCCAAGGATGCCTACACGAGCTATCTAGCAAAAACATTATTATCGTAACATAAAGTAGTAGTAGCTTTTTTAAGACTGATAATAATACGTTTCTTACTGTCGGTTAGCTGTTATTGTACTATTGATTTCAAAATCATCTTCCCTCAAACATCCTACTACTACACGTTCACATAGGCTATTACCAAAAAAGGTTATTTTTGTATAATTCTCATATTAGCAGTAAAGAAAAGACTCCCACCAGTCTGAAATCTGATTAATTGGTATAATTAGACAAACCAAAATCTAGTAATAACTTACAGTAATAAAAATAGTCTCAATCAAGGCTTTTAAATAACTTTACATTTATCTTTATGGACAGATGGAAGCTTTTAATACATGATCAGCATATGATAATAATTGGAGTCCATTGAACTCAGTGTTATGAACTGGAAAAGAGGAGGAGCTGATTTATTGAAAATTGGCCTAACTATAAAAAAAGTAGCCCAGATTATCACAAGCCACCGTAAACATGCAAAGATAACAAAAAACAACAAAAAAACGAGTTCAACCAGGAAGAAAACCAGACAACGATGGTGCAAATGTGTCAGAACAGATCCTATTATAACAATCATTTGACATTATGATGTGAAACAGAGTAGATATTTCTCTTATGGTGACATTGATTTAATTTAAAGCTTCATTTGTGACTGTGCTCTCAGTCTGCTTCAGCTGGCATTAAACACCCTCCATACACTTTCCCAGGAAAAACGTCATTGAAGGTCTCCGCGCTGCATTTTGCCGACTTTTTTTTTTTTTTTTTTGGCAGGTGCAGGCGGTGCAGGTCTGGGCGGATCCGTGGACACAAACCATGTCGTCAGATTGATTCCCGATTGTCACTGCACAGTATTCAGAGACACCAGGAGCTCTGCTGCCAACTTAACCACCTTTACATGTCACATTACTGCTCCTTAAAGCTAAAAACCCTCAGAGAAGTGTTTGTTTTTCTGCCTTTTATATGCAGTTTATTTTATTTACTGCATGTTTTAATGTCACCTGAGGTTATTTGTTGTTGTTTTTAACAATAATTAAAATATCACCGACCAAACTACATAAAGAACACGTTTCTAATTATTAATTATTTTTTATTATTATATAATAATAATTTCATATTGATCACCATTATGCACAGCCATGTTTTCTCCCTCATATCCATCTGTTACCTTACTACAAGCAGGCACTGCCACCATGTGGTTGAAGCTGAACACGTTGGCGGTGCAGTGACCTTTATTTTTCTCCAGTACAGTTAAATATCTTGTGTTTCAGTAAGTTTTCGGGCAGGCTTGCAGACAAACATGTTTAACTCTACACCATCATTCACCATGGAGGTTGTTCAGGGACTGTGAGGGATGGCCACTTTAAGGATTAGTTTGTGCAAGTGGATAAGCTGTTATCAAATTAATCCATGGATAGCTTATCTGCAAGTGTTTTATCAATACCCTCTCCTCTCTTTTACTATTTGTTACCTATTGAGCAAATGGAAGAAGATTATACCAAATGTTGACGTTAACTTCACAGTGGAAAAACGTTTATAGAGAGCTGATTTACTTCTAAGGCTTTCTGATACTAGATCAGTACAGGATATTAAAATATCTATCATCGAAGACATCATGTAAAATAATTCTTTTCATATCCTGACTTGCCTTGTTTTATATTCTCTTGCAGTATAGCTCAGTTTTGATGGATAAGTCAATATATTTTATAAGTTTCACAAGTTCTGTGCTGGATTTGTAGCAGCTCTGTCATTTTGGCACGCAGCTTCTGTTGTGTGTCCTGTCTACAGAATATTTATACTTCACCAGGCTTTAAATTGAAAATGAGATGACTGTTTTACACATTCAAGTGTCACTTTAATTTCTCTCTAACAATAAATACAAAAATAGTTAAACGTCCCTTTAAGACAGGGAGCCAAAACTGAAATCATTGTAAAGATTCAGAATGATTCTAGGATGCCAGATTCCCGTAACTGACTGTATGCCATGCTCAGATAATGAAAAATTATTTGTGATCCTACATATTTAATGAGCATTTTAGCCCACAAAAAACAAGAAAAACAACCCATTACTTAATAATACAATCCGGTTACATGGTGTAGCATTATTTGTTTCACACTTGATTTGTATTATTTGAGCACTGACAGTCGAGCCTTTAATTTATGTACCCGAGTTTCACATTTGTGTTGTAATGACTGCAGGACAGAAATAATCTAGACAGATTTAACAGTTTGTGAAAGCTTTATTCGGTTAAATTGCAGAGACTTTATTCAATATGTATGAGTCTCTCGACCCACATTCACAAAATATTAAAAAAAAAAAAAAAAAAGTCACCATTCATTTCTGACATGTACTCAAAAATTAAAGACAGATGTCAAGTGAGTGTTTTTGTATAGGTATCAAATCACTAACTTATTTAGATGACTTTCTGCTGAAGAGACGACACTTGTGGTTCTGACCCACGACACACCACGCCAATGGCTGGAGATAATGGACATGAACGCAAAGAAATTAATCACAACACACGAGAAGTGTCCTGAATACACGCAGGCTGGGAAAAAAAAAAAGCCAGTCAAAATAATACCAGATTCCATAAGCATTACACAAGAAAGCTGAAATAAACCACCAACGGAGACGTTCGCATTTAAGTTCACATATCAGGGCAGTGAATGCATCACGTGACATCAGAAGCAGAATCACAGTTTTATGACAATGCCAAGAGTTCGCACTACAAACAAAACACATACTCGTCAACATTTTGGGGAATGAATACCATTCCCACCTAACCTTGAACTGCTCTGAACACTTCAACAAAGCACAGGGGAGTGGATGGAATCGTAACATGGCTGACAGCTAGGACAGGCTGCAAGACTGACGGGGTTTCATCACTGATCAAAATGTTTTCCCCGTCACTTGGTATTTCATCAAAATATGAAGGGGTTTAAAAAGGTGGACTTCTGTAAATCATGAGGGAAAAAAAAAAATCTTGGAAGCACATCTAACAAAAGACCCACATCAACAAGCAAAGTGGGCACATTAATGACTCAAGATCTTATTTCAAAAGAAGCCATGTAAAAGGCAATTTCCTCCCCTTCATTAAAAATCAAAAGCCACCATTCAGGCCTATGGTGAGCAACTATCAGTCTATTTTACGGCCTACGGGTAAACCAACCTCAGTGTTTGCTGTCTGCTGAGGCAGAGCGGGAACGCGAACGAGAACGAGAACGAGAACGAGAGCGAGAGCGAGAACGAGAGCGGGAGCGAGACTGTTTGTTCTGAGCGGGGGCGGGTGAACGCGAGCGAGACCTGGAGCGGGACTTTGAGCGGGACTTGGACCTGGAGGGGGATCTGGCAGCAGCCTTGCCCCCTCCTGACGACCTCCTCTCTGGGGTGCGACTGGCAGACCTGGAGCGGCTCCTGGAACGGTTGCGGCTCCTGGAACGACTCTTTGAGCGAGAGTAGCTTCGGGAACGGGAGCGACTCTTGCTGTGACTGTTGGAAGAAAAAAAAGATAATTTTAATATCAGGTTAAAAAGGAACAATTAGTTGAGAGGATTGATCGCACTCATCTCCATAGGCTCAAAAGGTGATTATCTGCTGGCTCAACCATCTCATTTTAAGCATTGAAACTTAAAATGGGGAAACAGCTCGCCTTGTTTAAAGTTTATAACAGATGTAAAAATGATTTACAGGTGTCTTCTTTCCACTGAGCCTACCTACCATTTCCCTGCTTCCAGTTTTTATGCTAAGCCAAGCCTCTGCTGGCTCTAGCTTCATACTTGAGATGAGAGGGCTTTTGATTTTCTCATTCAATTCTTCCAAAATGTTTAAGTATTCCTGTATCAAAACGCCCAGTTTACTGACGCTACAGGTTTCTACATCATTGGGTAATCCTTCACCTGCTACTATTTAGTGTAGTAAGTCCTGAAAACACAACTCACCTTCTGCTATCTTCAAAGATCTTCAGCTTGCGTCCATTCAGTTCTGTCCCATCAAGCTTGGCGATGGCGTTCTTCATGTCACTTCGAGATGCGAACTCAACCACTCTGTATTGAAACAGAAACTTTTATTAATTAGGCCCAAAATCTAAAAAACAAAAAGAGCGTTTGAGAGTTTTGAGAAGAGCAACTCACCCTTCATTTTTGTTGGGTCTGTGAGCGTCCACAAAGGTAACTTCACCTGCTTTTCTCATCAGGTCTTTCAGGTCCTGTTTCAAAGCATAATGTAGGATTAGTGACAAAGATCAAACCATGAGGTGCCAGTGAGAGCCTTTCAGACCTGGAGGGAGAGAAATGAGCAAGCAGCAAGACACCAGCACACACTGAAACTTGGGTTACCTAATGCTGACTTTTGTCACTCTGTGATAAGCTCCCATTTCAGTGGAGGACATATAAACAAAAGAGCCACTGAAAATGCTTTGTGTGGACGAGTGTTGCCTTTACTCAAACTGTTTTAAAGTCCCATTAAATGCTTTCATGAATTCGCTTTAAGTTGTTTTTAGCTCATGAGCAAAAAACTAATTTCAACTCCAAAATGAGACGCCTGAAAGGTAACACGGCAGTTAGGGTTTTCATGTATTTGAGGATAACTCTTGATGTTTTTCTGCATACAGGCTAATATTGGATTTTGTGTCTGAGTATGTGAGATAACCCTGTGTATTTATTGGTGGCTGGATGACAACAGTACTATGGGTAAGTGGACAACAATCTGACCTAGAGTTTCTGACTTATTTGGCTCAAAAGTCGTTTAAGTGTTTACACAGTAAAACTGCCCCCTTCCCATTTGAGACTGTAACTCTACACCCCCTTTACCACCCAACCCTGAACAAACCCAATCACATGAGTTTTATGCTACTTACCGCTCCAAACCCAGGAAGATATTATCATAGAGCCACTTGTCCAAATAGCAAATGGGAACCAATGCAGTGTTAAGCCCTTGAGAAACGACCTCGGCCTTGACTCAGCATCCGGCCTCCACAAGTAAGGAACCACCAGAGAGCAAGTAGGGGGAGGGGTGTACGCCCGACTCAACACCCCCCCCAGCTCCATCAGCAACAGAAAAAGACCCAAACGGGAGAGTGTAGGGGCCGTGGATTTGAGGGGGGTTACAGCAGTCGGGGATGCCAGCCCACAGAACCTCCAGACTGTGGCTACGGACCTCCTAAGGCTACCGTATCCTGCGCTAGACCACTTTCACCCGCTACGGGGCCCAGCCAAGACTTTAGACCGGCGGCAACTGCGTGTAAGGAGAGGCACCAAATGGACACTATTCAGAAAAACAACCAGGAGAGGGCGCTACACACTTCTGACATCTCCGTGGAGGGTGTGCATTCACCTCTGATATAAAAAGGAAACCATATCAGAGCAGCTGTTAAAAAAAAAACAGTTAATTGTTTTTGTTTTGAATGCCCATCAGCAACTAACATGTGCTTTGGTCTGGGGGGAAAAATGGAGATAAAGTAAAAAAAAAAGAAAAAAGAAACTGGGGGCTTTGTTTTGTAAAAGGCCAATTATCTATTTTTTGTGTAATCTGACTGGAGACAAATTGACCCGGCCTGATTAAATGAATGCTGCTGCTTTTAAATAACATGTAATAACAGGGTGATATATTGGGGTTTTTTTTTTTTTTTAAAGCCTGTGCTGTAAGATACATAAACATGTTCAGTAATCTCTTACCTGCCAGCTAATCCGTGAAGAGAGGTTCTCCACAATGAGCCTATGGTCAGTTCTCACAGGAGGTCCATACCTGTCCAGTCAGCAAAAAAGAATAAGAAAAAGACTTTAATACGACATTTTCTGTGAGAAAAGTGCGACGACAAATGCATCCAAATCAAACTGGAGCTCTGGACTCTTAAAAACGCTAAAGAGGTGTTTCTAAACATTCACCTGAAATTATTCTCACAGCAAGTTGTGCGTCATGTTCGCTGCTGCTGTTGTATTTACTTAAGCTTGTGTCAATATTTGAATTTGATTGAAAAGGCGGAACAACAGGTTCACGTTAATGACTTTTTTATGCTTATTTATTTTTGCCATGTCAAATTTTTGAACAATTTGTGTACTTGGATTAGCAGACTGACCAGGCTGGAGTAGTTCACATCAGTAACATCAATTTGACCTTAATCAATAAAATAAACTGTTCTCTGTATAGGCGAGACAGGTTACGTTTTTTGTGAGGTACTTAATCATTTAGTTCACTCACATGTCAAACTGAAGCCTGCTACTTTATTTGACTAGAAAACAGTCTCTCTCTGCACTTTCTCCATAATGTGTTTGACGTATGATAAGGCAACAATTTAAGAAATGTTTTAAATCAGACACAAGGTCACATCTGACTGTATGTGAACATCTACAAAGTCTGAAATATTCACATTACACTGTGGAAGAAGTCAGAAACCTCTTTGACTGTACTGGAAATCTCCTCTGACTGGAAAACAACATGTGTAGAAGCTTTAACTGACTAGTTAGCTACGGTTTCAGAAAGTCAGTGTAAAGCAAATGTACCTGGAGCCACTGCTGCGAGACGGGCGATATCCGCCACCTCCACCGCCGCCGCCGCCGCCACCACCAC
>NW_023339873.1:5161983-5166292 GCF_004916995.1 Morone saxatilis
TTTGAGATCGTTTGGCCCCAAAATCGTAGTCACGATCAAATTTCGATTAATTGAGCAGCCTTAGTATAAATGTTCATGAAGTGATGAAAACTGTGTCCCAGAGGATGGTGGACATTAGTTAACTTTACTAGGGTGGTAGTCAAACGCTGCATTGCTTTGGTTTAACGAGCCACCAGTCTGTGTGAACATACCAAGAGTATTGAGCTCAGAACAAAGGAACCATCTAAGATTACACCATCACCTTTCACTGCACAACTCTTTGCCGTTCAACTCGTACACAGCATCATCTGCATCTCTGTGGTCGTCAAACTCCTGAGAAGAGAAGAAACAAAAGGGTTATTTTAATACACTATATCTAGAGACAAAACAAAAACAGGAGAGAACACAAGACCTACAAAAAGTGGCCAGTCACTCACCACAAAGCCAAATCCGTTCTTCAGGTTAATTTCCCGAATGCGTCCATATCCCTTGAAGAACTTCTCCACATCTCGCTCTCTGGCGTGCGGGCTCAAGCGGCCGATGAAGACGCGACAACCACTCATTGTTTTCTGCTGAAATTGGAAAACAAAGTCGGTAAACATTAAACCAAAAGTGGAGTAAAAGGTTAGTCAGATTAATTAGTAACAGATCTTTTTACGGATGAGAAAAACAGTCAAGACGACGTCACCGCGTCTGAACGTCGCTTAAGAATCAAAAAAAATCTATAAAATGATCTATTTCCTGAACACTATGTAAATTAATTCTTGTTTGTGAAACCTTTTACTGTCTGTTCGGTTAACATTAAGCCACGGCTCGTCCGGGAACAACTCAAACTGAGCAAACAGGATCGCAGACACATGATAATCTAGTTCTGGTCGAACCAGTTTCAGTGTCGTTTACATTACTGTCTCCACAGAAGCTGAAACTAAACCCCCCAATATAAACACACCCAGCCCCCCAGTGCATTCATACAAAGGCCCTGAAGGAGTCCTGGCTGCATGAATGTGAAAGGGCTGCACAATTAATCTAATCTAAATATACGAATTGTAGATTTAACCTCTTTGAAAAGGGTAATTTGTGTTTAAAACAGCATTAAACTGAAGTGCTGTAGTTCTGTTCTTGTTCTCCAGATGTAAGAAACCATGTTTGTTTGATACAGGCCCACAAAAATGTCACATCATGAGTTTTTTTCCCCAAGAAAATAAAAAGGAGGAAACATTAAAAACACAATAAAATTAAAACAGCACTGCAAAGTACGGCCTCGAAAATAACCATTAAATTAATTATACACATTTTTTTAAAAGGGTAAATTAGCCCAGTAGTGTTTTTAATGCGTTTAAGTGTGTTAAAAGATATCTCGGGTTAAATTATAAACCGCTTGGGCCCAACTTTAGCCTGATAGCTTCACTACGAGAACACGCTTTACTAACACTACTAGGCTCAAACACACCTTAAAAACACTGGAAAATGCAGAAAGGGTACCCCCAAATACCCCGATTTCATCTGCTAAATGTTAACATTAATTCTTTTAAGTGGCTTTTTATTAAAAAACAAAAAACAATTGTATTTCTCGCTCGCGTCCATTTCGGCTGCAGCTCTGCCTCGAGGTCGACTTCGGCGAGCTAACGTTAGCCACCTTCCGTTAGCATCAAAACGGTCCAAACTGTGGAGGATAAAAGAGCTCGGTGCACTTTACACGATAACACAACGTTAATGGAGTCATATTCTTACCTAATGTTTATTTATTTATGGTTTTTTTCCCTCAGGGCGTCTCCGCTGTCGTTGTTTACCTCGCTGCTTCTCTGCAACTTTAACTGAGTCGTCTCGGCTTCACTCGACTTTATCAAAATGGCGAGCGAGTCTAAAGAGCGGGGAACAGGAAACGCCGCTTCGAGGTTGCCAGTTCGGGAGGGACGTTGCTGATTAACTGCCGCAGTTAATGCTTAACCCGGGTTTAGGGTTTACGACGTCTGCCCCTTTGTCCTTCGGATAAGTGTTGCGGTGCTTTTGCGAAGGTGACACAGTGAAGTGAAAACATGACACAAACAACCGTGTTTTTTGTTTAATTAAGAAAATAAGAGGAGTTTTTTTGGAAACGTCAAAAAGGGGGATGCAACACGGATGTGGCAACCCGCTTCAGATTACACAGTAAGAAGGGAGGCTGATTCTGTTGGCCAGGTTATATTACTGGGGAGTAAGGATTACTGTAATTAGTAAGTATTCATGGGGTAAAAGCGGTAACTGAAATCCATAAGAGTTAACAGGAAGATGTAATCAGATTCAAGTAACACAAGACGGGGGTTGATTCTGTTGCAGGTATTTACTGGGGAGTTTAACGGATTACATGTAATTTAGTAAGGTAATCAGGGTAGCAAAAAAGGTAAATGAAATCTAAGATTACAGGAAGACATGTAATCAGATTACACAGTAACCCTAAGAAGGAGGCTGTTCTGTTGCAGGTATATTAGCTGGGGAGTACGGATTATGTACTTTTAGTAAAGTAATCAGGATACAAACAGGTAATGAATCCATAAGAGTTAAGAGGAAAAGAATGTAATCAGATTACACAGTAACTAAGAAGGGAAAAGGTTGATTCTGTTGGCGAGGTTAATTAATGGGGATGTAACCCGGATTCTGTAATTTAGTAACAGATCGGATACAACCAGCAAGGTACTGATCCATAAGATTAGCAGGAGACATGTAAATCGATACACAGTAACCTAAGAAGGGGTTGTTCTGTGGCCAGGTATTTACTGGGGAGAAGATTAGCATGTAACTTTAGTAAATAATCAGGGTACAAAGCAGGTAATGAATCCATAAGAGTTACAGGAAAGACATGTATCAGATTACCAGTACCCCTACGAAGGGAGTTGATTCTGTTGCAGGTATATTAACGGGGAGTACGAGATTACATGTAATTTAGTAAAGTTAATCAGGATCAAAAACAGGTATGAAATCCATAAGATACAGGAGACATGTAATCAGATTACACAAGTAACCTAAGAAGGGAAGGCTGATTCTGGGTTGCCAGTATAATGAATGGGGAGTACGGATTACATGTAATTTTAGTTTAAACGTAATCAGGGTAAAAGCAGGTTAACTGAAATCATTAAGAGTACGGAAGAACATGTAATGACGATTACACAGTAAAAGGGAGGCTTGGTTTGTTGCCAGGTATACTATACTGGGGAGTACGGATTAACCATGTAATTTAGTAACCAGTAAATCAGGGTACAAAAGAAGGTAAAGATGAAATCCATAAAGAGTTCAGGAAGACATGTAAACTCAGTTCACAGTAACCCTAAGAAGGGAGGTATTATTTTTTCTGTTTGCCAGGTATCATAACTGGGAGTAACGGATTACATGGTAATTTAGTAAAGTAATCAGAGATAGAAAAACAGGTAACTGAAACCCATAAGAGTTACAGGAAGAACATGTAATCAGAATTACACAGTAACCTAAGAAGGAGGTTGATTCTGTTGCCAGGTAATATTACTGGGGAGTCGGAATTTACATGTAATTAGTAAAGTAATCAGGGTACAACAGGTAATGAAATTCCATAAGAGCTTACAGGAAGACATGAAAATCAGATTACATCAGTAAGCCCTAACGAAGGAGGTTGATTCTGTTTGCCAGGTATATCTAAACTGGGAGTAACGGATTAACATGTAACTGTAGCTCAAAGTAATCGAGGATACAAACAGGTTAACTGAAATCCATCAGAGTTACAGGGAAGAATGTAATCAGATTACACAGTAACGCCTAAGAAGGGAGGTTGATTCTGTTGCGAGGTATATTAACTGGAGTAAAGGATTGTGTTAATTTTAAAGTAATCAGGATACAAAAAAGCAGGTAACTGAAATCCATAAGAGTTACAGGAAGATGTACATCAGATTACACAGTAAAAGGAGGTGGTCTGTTTGCCAGGTATCATTAACTGGGGAGTAACGGTTACATGATAATTTAGTAAAGTAATCAGGATACAAAAAACAGGTATGAAATCCATTAAGAGTTGGAAGACATGTAAATAGAATTACACAGTAACGAGGAGGCTGGTCTCTGTTGGCAGGTATATTAACTGGGGAGGTAACGTTACATGTAATTTAGTAAGTAATCAGGGTACAAACAGGTACTGAATCCTAAGGTTTCAGGGAGACATGTAATCGATTACACAGTACCCTAAGAAGGGAGCTGATTCTGTTGGCAGGTATCATTCGGGGAGTAGGAATTTACATGTAATTTAGTAAAGTATCAGGATACAAAGCAGGTTCTGAACCATAAGAGTTACAGGCAAGACATGTATCAGATTACCACAGTACCTAAGAGGGAG
>NW_023339873.1:5166392-5183917 GCF_004916995.1 Morone saxatilis
CATTGTTCTGTTATTTATAGAATACAACTGCATAAATATTTCTTATTATTTATTTTCTCTTGTCTTTAATTGTTTTTTTGCTGTAAAAAAGAAAAGAAAGAGAAAAGGCACATTACTTTAATATTGTGATGTTTGGATTAGGTTACTTACTACATTCTTAATTAATAATTGTATTGGATTACATTTTTAAAGTATTTCTTTTTACTAGTATATTATATCTTGTGTTAAAATTGATAACTCTATATTGCTTTTATGCTAACATGAAGGCATAGTGATGCTGTCTGCTTTGGCAACATAATGTAATTTTCTATTTGATAAAGAATTATATTGATTTCTATATATTGCTCCTTTTATTAATGAAAAAACACTCATATTTTTTACATTTACTAAATTACTCCTGCCGAACTGGATATTGACCGAAACTGGATTTATTTATTTAGTCTTAAAAGATCAGATGATATATAATAATGATGCATAAATACTTGTTTAAAACTTGTGACTGAGATATGTCCAAAGTGGGACATTTTAGACTTAAAAAATAAACTTGTCTTTGCTCTTTGGAGGAGAAAAAACCTTGAAACACATCTTTTGCAGCATTTCTCTACTGCAGTTTCTTATTGGCCAGTATATACAGTGACAATTACACAGCTGATATTGGCCAATATATTGACCTGGGAATGCCTGTTTTTTTATTTTTTGTTGTTGTTTTTTGGCTTAAAAGTGAAGTGAAATACCTGACAACTCAAAGTACTTGCTAGAAATCAGATAACAATCCCCATATTGTCATAAAAAGTCCTGCTCACAGCCTGAAACACCCAGAGGTGCTAAAAGTACTGCAAAATCTTACAGTATATGTTGTTAAATGACCCACCCATACCCATAGTTTATGCTACAACACAAGAAGCAAAACATTTCTTTGTTATTCTGTCTCTTTATTCTAGTACTATATCATCATTCTTGAAATCATCTTGGGTTAGGAAAAGGAAATACAAGGTTAAGGTTGACACAGTACGATAGAAAAAAATACCTGTCTGGTCTGCTCTGTAGAAAGTGCCAAAGACTTTTGAGCATGGGATACTGATCACTGCACAGCTCCTGTCGACTCAAAATATACCAAAAATCTGAACACAATACACTTGGTGAAATGTAAGACTACATCAAAAATAAAAAAGAATATAGCTTATTTATAACACGAGGAAGAAGTCAAATTATTAATTTGCACTTTCGACCCCATTTATGAAGGTGTTGAGCAGGAATGAGATGACTGCCACTATTACAAGTCATGTGATTTCCTTCCTGAGAAAGGGTAGCTGTCCATAAACACACTACAGCAGGAGGGATGGGAAAAGATTCAAATCACACGTGGCCTGGTTTACTGAGCGTTTGCATTTTTTAAAAAAAACAAGCGGCATGAATTAAAATGAGGGAGCCGATGTTGGTCATCATCATTATCATCATCATAATTACCACCATCATCGGTATCCGAGGGGGGAAATAGTCATTAAGGGGGTTGTTTACCTGCATGTATGCTAAAACCACAATGACTACAAATAACTTTATGACATCATATTTTTCCTTTATGGGATTCTGATCTTCTACGACAAACCAAACTTCAGAAGGACTTCTTAAAAAGTTTTTTTTTACTATCATTAAAATGCTCTGTATCTATAAACATGTCACAGTTTAGTTCACAGTTGAAATAAATCAAACGTAAAAGTATGGTCTCAAAGGAATAGTTTGACATTCTGGGAAATACACTTACCTACTTTCCTGCTGAGAGTTAGATGTCTGTGGGATCAATATGAAGCTTCAGACAGTTGTTTAGTTTAGCTTTAAGAAACTGGGAAACAACTATCAAGGCTCTGTCCAAGGGTTAAAATAAAGAAGAGCCTACCAGCACCAATAAAGCGTACTAATTAAAATGTAAAATCTTGTTTTTTATGAATCATTATTTGTTATTAATCACACAAAAACATGTGTAAAAACAAGTTCCTGGAGTCTGTGCTGTTCTTATACACTTTGGTTTTTGTATAGACTAAACAAAACAATATATAATGAGCTTTCATGGGGCTTTTATGAAGATTTTACCACCTTTAAAGAGAGCCAGGCTAGCTGTTTCCCTGTTTCAGAGAAGCTAAACTAACTGGCTGTAGCTTCATGTTTAACGTGAGAGTATGGATCTTCTCATCTAACACTCAGCAAGAAACAAATAAGTGTATTTCCCGATATGTAGAAACTATTCCTTTAAGGATTACTGTAATTTATAGCAGAATACTGATTTTCTTTGTGAATGGCAGCTCTGTCTTTATCTGTTTAATGGTGAAAAAAGGTAATAAGACCAGTATCACCAAGCCTGGAAGTTATCGCACCGTTATAATATAAAGACCACTTGGATATAAAAGCGTAGACAAAAATCGTACTGGGTCACAAAGTCAATAATTGTCAGTGTAGCAGCTTGACTTTCTTTGTGTTTGTGTCTCTGAGCTGTTCACAGATAGCGACCGGGCTGCCAGAGGCTGTCTGAACAGCAACTATTTAAACTGAACAGTATTTGCCCATGATTGTTTACGACCGTCTATATATAGATCATTTCTTTTAGGAAAAGGAGGAAAAAATACTTGATGTGATCAGAATACTTGATGCGTCTCAGTTTACTTGGATGTCAAATTCTTTCAACATGCAAAAGTTTTACCAGTTCAGACTGACATCGGGGGAACAATCAACTCCTCTTTAACCAGGTTAACCCTCTAAAATGGCCAAAGTTAACTTCTTATGTTCCACACAAAGAAAGTGGAGTCAACGATATCAACTGAAGGCCACATTGAGGTTATTGAACGAGAACTTGTTGAAATTGAGCAGATTAGCAGTTTTCTGGTAATGTCATTATAAGTAGCCTCAGGTGTCTAGTTCTAGTTATTCTACAAAAGCAGCTCTGAAGGCAGGGCAGGGAACAAGGCTGACAAAGGTTTAAAAGTTCATGGAAAAGACGAGTAATAACATACTACAAACTTCAGATCTACAATCAGACAAGTGGTTGTTGTTGAGTCTGAGCCACGCTTTAGTGCTCAGGTCAAAGTTTGCCTTTGTCATCCTGTTGTCTGTAGAAAGGATGGGCAGGGTCTCTGTAGGTCTGAAGTCTCTGGCAGCAGCTCCTTTCAGGAAGAGGGAACTCTTCTTTTCCTGCCTCTTTACTCAGAGGACAAACAGTATGAGGTCAGGTGGTTGATCAAGCCTTCTAATGCCACTTGAGCCACTAGCAGAGGTGGCAGGAAGGTCCAGAGGTTAGTGTACGTGGGGCAGTTCACACCCTCGTGTGGCGACAGCTGTGGGAGGAGCCGGTGGCGGCCGCTCCGGACGGGGACGAAGGGTCCTCGTCACTGGACTCGTTCTGCTCCTCTTTGTGGAGGCCGAGGCTGATGTGGCTCTGCAGGGCGGCCGGGGTTAACCACTCCTTGGGTAGGCAGCTCTGCAGGAACGGGATGCAGGAGCTGAAGTACGCCAGTCTGTTGACCCAGCGAGGAATCTCCCGTCCACACAGCAACTGAGAAAAGTCCGAACATGTGATATCAGACATATTGTCTTTGTTTTATTTCTATACATGTGTGACACATTTGAAGGACAAGAACTTGACTAGAAGGACAACAGCAAGTTTAATCAGTAAGTATCATTATTTTGTGGATGATTTTATTTCCTATGCCTGTATATAGGGATACATATTTTTAAATATATAATAAAGGCAAATTTCATAAATGTAGTATTGTACATCCTTTTTTCAAATTTGTATTTGTTTATTTTTGCAAGGACAGTGCCCCATTAAAAGTACCAGAGTTACCTAACAGCTAATTTGCATCTGTTGTCCCAGGGCAGGCAGACAAAGAACGACTACAGAACAGTAGATACACTACATAAAACAGGACAATACATAAAAGTCCATCAGTGAGGGTCCATGAAGTTAAGGGTCTCAAAAAACATTGGGTCCTACATTTCCGATAATAAAACTAGACATTATGCTGTGCTACATGCTAACACTTTCACAATAACGACATTAAGCAGGTAAAATGTTTAACACGTTATACATCTCAGTTTAGCATGTTAGCAAGTACAGCTGAGGCTGATGGGAGGTTTTGCAGGTATTTGGTCGGAAACCAAAGTACTAGACAAACTAAAACCTGATAATAAGTGTTTATCATTCATCCTGAGGGGGATGTGAATGTCCCCATCCAATAGCTGTTGAGACCTTTTATCCTGCACCAAAGTGGTGGACTGATATTTGCCATCCCTAGAGCCATCCAGCTACCACGGCTAAAAATCTGAAGTGCTGAATCCCATGTTGAGAGAACAGAGCCATAGAAGACATTATACAACTGTTTCCACAGGCTGAGTAGTACTCCTCATGACGAATAACCTGCCCTTCATGTGTAAAAGTACCCCTTTAAGTGAACTTCTCTTGACATGTAACTTTTTTTATTTATAGTTGTAACTCTGCACTGTTCTGTGTCTTATAGTTTCTGAACAATACGAACAAGTAGGAACAAAAAAAACAACCATTTGGCAGTAAAAGCAGCATCTGACTGACCTCAGACAGCGAGGAAGAGAAGTGGTTGCAGTTTTTGTGCATTAGATGGTAGGCGTTGCCTTTGAACTCTTTACCAAGCTCCTCCATGATTTTATCTATGTCCTCCTCTGTGAAGTCTGTGGTGCCCAAAACAATGGCCTCCCTGTTTGCAAGCAGAAAGACATATATATCATCACACTTATCTCCACTGTTAACCTTAAGAACATCACAGTGTATTGTATGCTAAAATGAAGCGCACTCACTTGAATTTGAATGTCTCTCCCAGTTCAGCAGCATTGCCAGGGTTGATTTCAAAGATGCCACTGAAAGGGTATGGATGACCCCCGTATGCAAATTCTGTGTGGACAAAGATGCAAAACAAAGGTTAAGTTCTCAAGTGGAAGCACTAAACAACTGTAATTACTCAGAAACAAGCGATTAATCATTGACACACTGTGCTTAAATCATTAGGCCTGGCTAATTACAGGCCTACCCGCCCCCGTATTTACGTCAGTATAATGGAGAACAGTGATGAACGTAGAGGCACTGCATATTGTAGTTTCTGAATTTAATTTGAAGTTATACATTGTCACAACAAACAGACAGAGCTGTTTCAGACATATGTGAAAGCAATAAATATAGTGTTGTGGATAAATAAAAGTATTTTTTGTTAATAATATATTATTAACAAAATATGTTTTAAAATATACAAAATATCTGCTTCAACATATATGTTAAAGCAGATATTTGTGCCTTATACTAAGATGTATTAAGATTTCATTATACGGTGGGAAGTACATTTAGGCAAGTAGTGTAGTACACATTTGAGGTACCTTGACTATTTCCGTTTAATGGAACTTTATACTTCTTTCCACAGAGGGAAGTATTGTACTTTTTACTCCACTACATTTATTTAACAGCTTTAGTTACTAGTTACTTCTCAGATTAAGATTTTATATAGAAAACATGTGATCAGTTTATAAACTACAATGTACTGTTACAGATTAAATTACCCAACAGTAACCTATATCAAATATATATAATTTAAAATAATGAGCTCAACCTTGACCAGTTAGCACAGTAAAAGGCTACTTAATCCAGAATATACAGTATAACACTCACAGGAGCCATTTTTCTGCATTATAAGTACATTTTTGCTAATCACACTTACTTTTACTTACAGTATGAATGCAGGATTTAATTTGTAATGGAGTATTTTTGTATTGCAGTATTGCTATTATTACTTAAATAAAGGATCCAAATACTTTATCCACCACTGATTTGGTGGAGAATTGTAGTTATACTTTATGTTTAAATGTCAGTTGAAGGATCACACACTCCTCTTTGGGCAGTGGTATATATATAAATACAGTATAGTATAGTATATAAAAAGCATTATCAGCAAAACTTCCCTTTTCTAAAACCTGTAAAACTGTAGTACTTGGCCTCTCAAATTGCACATATTCAGTTCAAATGATGCAGAATGATTCACTAAATGTAAATTAGATTTATGACATTTTGAGTTTTTAGCCCTCAAAACATTTGGAGTTGGACGTTTTTACCGGACAGGAAATCCATTATGATTAAATTCATGTGGTCATTATGTAAAAATATGCTGCAAAAACAAAAATAATATGCTGAAATTCCATAAAAAGGAGTGATTCCTCGCCCTAGTAAGGAGCAAGTATTTTTACTGTCATCATATTCCACAGTGCACAAAACCAATATTTCTGGTTGCACAGATATAATGGAATTCCAAGTGATCTAGTTTCACGCTGGTTTCTGCCTCTCTTTTTTCAAAACACACACACACACAATACACATTGAGTCAGTGGTGACTCAACCCAGAGAAATGGGGTCATGTTATTAGGAAGCACAATTCCATATTCCATTTTTAAAACCAGACCAGATCTGTGTCTGCGAAAGCAGCCGTGCACAGACCTCATGATCAGACGGTGATGCACAGGTCCGAGTGAGGCCTGCTCTGACAAACTGTAATTTAATTTCACAGACATAAAGGAAGAGGAAGGAAAGGGGATTTACCTCTGCCATAAATCTCAATGCCTGAGTGGAAGACTCCAATGCCCAGATTGGAAGTGTATTCGTTGATCCAGTACTGCAGAGGAAGAGAGGACGAGAGAGTATAAAGAAGGATCAGTATCAAAAGTTACTTTGTGTTGTATCAGGGAAGAAACAATGCAGCAGCTCTACAGAAAATACTATTATACTGTAGCCTTAAATAGTACAATATGTACTGTATGTCTCAGAAAAAATACTTAATATACTTAACACCCAAAAACATTTACACCCAGAGAATGTTTCTGGGTGACACTGGTCTTATTACACTCTGGTTTTTGGACAGTTTAAACAAAGAAGATATAACGTGTAGTGAAATTTAGAGGTGCTGGAAGGCAGATTTTTTACCCTTGGACAAAGCTGGGCTACCTGGGCAACTCTTTCAATTGTTGGAGGAAAATTTACACATAAGAAAAGCTGCAGGTGATGTGAGCCACCCTGTCGACCCTTCACTGCAGACAATCAGGAGATCATTTAAGCTCCCCTCCTCCTACGCCCACTGACTCTCCCACCCCCATAGACACCCCTGAGGAAACATGCTAAGAGCTATCCACACTGCCCCAGATGTCCCCTATTAATAATAGAACAGGTTTCCGCTCAGACTGATAATAAAAGCATATCCACCATTTTCCTTTGTGTCAACAGACTCCTCTCACGTTTCTGGAGTGACTTTTACCCTGTAGTCAGTTATCAGCTTCAATTTACAAGGACAAGTCCTTCCACCTAGAAGTGAGACTTTCTCCTGAGTGCATAAACAAGTGGCAACAATAGTGGAGCTTTTTTCAATCACTATCTTGTCACACTTCTCTAATGATGTTGTTGCTGTTCTTGTGAAATCAAGCTGCATGCCAACACTGCTGCACAGATCCATGCAGTCTCCCCCTACAACATCCTGCCTATGCAGATACAGCATGCACCACTACACTCATCTACCAGTCACATTGATTTCACATTGAAGATGATCGATTCATCAACATCATCCCTCCTCGCGTGATTCACTCTCAGGCGGCGGATCTTGTTGCCTACTCGTACTTTTGTGTTTAATTCTCGGCAGAAGTATTTAAGGCTGACTCCGACTGTCACCACCCTCATGATCACTTTCTCCCTTATGATCACTTTCTCCCTCTTCCACAGCCCCTGCGTGACCTGTTAAGTCCCGGCACAGCAGAGCCACGCTGGAATTAAATCGGCCGTTTGAGCAGCTGTCTCTTCTGGCCCCACCGAGGTCCTCATCTGTGAGATGGCTCGAAGACACCAAGGGAGAGTTGAGAGTCCAAAACTGCACCTGGCTTTGTGTTCGTGTGATTATATATTTATTCATGTGTGTGAGTGTTTATTAAACCACAGACTCATTTTTTGTTTTCTAATTTGTACAATTTCTCCAAATATGGAGAAAGCTGATTCATGTCAGGAAAGTTAAAAGATGAGGACACTTGTTGACAAATGTGACTTCAAGTGAGCAAAAAGAATTCAACTTCAGTAAATAAAAATATTATATATATAAATATATATAATATAAAGTTTAATTCAAATTATTTTCATTATTTTGTGGGTGACACCCCCACAAACCCTCCTTTATAGCATTTATAAGCAGTACACACATGATTAGTACATTCATTATAACACCCTACATTGTAGTTTTAAATACATATAAGGACATTTCAAGTCATTATTCATGTATTTGACAACAATTATAACACCTCCCATGAAGCCTCTGTAGTTGGTGTTTAAACAGATAAATAACGCGTCTTTTCATTTGACATGAATATAAAATATTAAGTATTTATTTGTTATATATGTTAAAGTTATAATCCTTATATAGCCTACTTCAGCTTACCTCACTTTATGGTAGTTCTCATTGTCAGTGGCAGGGTCCACCATTCCCATTACAAGGTACCTTTAAACTTGTACATTAAGTACTTATTATAATGATATTTGTATATAATATCTCATGAAGATGCACTCAGTCTGTTTGCTGCTTATAAATAATAAACAGGGGGAAGTTGAAGTAAAGTGTTCCCAGTATGGATACACTCCACAATGTCACAAACATTTTACTGTAAATGGAGTAATTCTGTGGATTTACAGCAACATGTTGCATAACATTCACACAGCAGGCTGTTCAGCTGTACTGTGAAGACCAGGCTGTGGGCACATGAATGAATGAACACTGTTGTCCTTTACTGATGTGAGTGGGCTTGTGTAAGTGCGTGTGTTAGTGTTTCGTATGTGTGTGCATCATGTGAGCTGTAGGCACCGAGACAGAGGTCAGAGGGTTGAGGGACGCTCTTGTTTCATAGACATGAGGTTGGAAAATGAGACTTTTTCACAAACCAAATGCATTGATGCTGCTAATAATGGCTGAATTAGTAGAAAGAGCAGATTTTGGCCTCGTAACACAATGAATGTTTGCAGGGATGGTCATATACACTGGGCAGCTATACTGCACAGGCTCTTCCCCAATCTACACCATGGTTGTGACTGTGCTCACCAAACTCCATACAAAATCCTTTTAATTTAACATTTAACAGCTTTAGAAGTCCACAGGAGTGAAATGCACAATTGTTAACATTATAAAATGAGTGTGATATGATTAATGATTAGTGGGAACAATTTTAAGTTTCAGTGTAAAAAAGACTATTAAAATTGTCATTTTTTGGGGGTCTGTACCAAACAAACAAATTAACAAAATCAATTTTCTTAAATCTGGATAACAACATAAATAGGCCTGGGAATCACTACAGCACTACAGTATTTCATTATAATGCTGTTCTGACACATTGTACCTTTATCAAAAAAATTGCAGCGTCTTGAGATTTGATAACATTTCGATTAACCGTGCAGCCCTACTTCTGCTGCAGCCTCTTTTTTCATGTAATATTCGAGTCCAGCTGGACGCATTCCAACATTAAAATAGCTGTGAAGTGCACATGTGAAACAGGTGTATTAGTGGGCCTGCTATTTCTAGTGGTGCATTCACTTCCTCTGCTGGTGTCCGATTACAAACCTCCCACAATGAAACAATGAATAAGTTCTGGTTGAGATGGACTCTTACCATATCATACACGTTAAGGATGACAGGTTCATTGGCCATGGTTTAAACCTGAGCTGGAAAGGCAAACGTCCCCACCACGTCTCCACGTTTTATGGTTGTCAGGACCTCCACACCCCTCTGATGTCACAGGACCACACGGTGGACAGGAGGAGCAGCGGGCAGGCTTCTGCTGGAGGGATGGAGGCTGCTCATTTCCCCCCGCAGGGCAACTACTGCATGGACACAGCTCTGCAGGGTGGCCGGTGGAGGCGAGGGGAGGGAAAAAAGCTGGAAAAAATGCCCCAGAAGAACCAAAAACAGGACAATTTGAAGTTTAGCGAGATGTCACAGAGCCATTATGGTAAGCAGGGTTCAGGAAAGCATGATCAGATCCCAGCAGGGCAACAGCGAGGTGCAGCAGAAGGGGACGCGGCCCATCTCCCGGCTCCAAAATATATATATATATATATCCGCTGCAAGAGAAATCGATGCCGGCAGCAAAGGGGTGTAATTTGCGAAATTAACAGCTCAAAAATGTCACATCAGCCGCTTTAGAGCATGATCCATAGCGAGCATGAAGGCCCCTGCGAGTGGTGAAATCTGAAGCGGGCGTCCTCCTCCTCATCACGGGCGAAAAGGCGACAGCTAGGGCGGACCGATGGAGGCGGAGTGCGGGCCATTTTCACACGGAGGATGTTGGAGCAGCAGAGGACTCCTGAGCCATGGTGGTTAATTACAGCTGATGTGAGGAGGAGGAGGAGGAGGAGGAGGAGGGGGGAGTCAAGTTCACCAGCAGCATCCCCGGCCGGTGCTGCTTCTACTGCTGGCCCGCATCCAGCATCCTCTTTGTCGGCTAGTCGGCACAAACCTCCGCGACATGACTCCTTCTCCAACCACCAACCTCCAAAAACCCGCTCGATGAAAGTGTTTGTTGGTTCTTTTTATGAAGTAGCAGAGCAGCCGAGGTCCATCCGTGTGGTGCGGTTGTTTTCCAGCTCTGTGCCTCCCTGTCTGTCTCCCCCCCTGGTTTGGGACTGAAGCGTTAGATTACATCATATCTGCCTCCGAGGCAACATCCTCCAACAGCTGATGAGACGGAGCTGCTGGTGGGTGTACACAGGTTGTTACAAAAGATCAACCACTTTTCTTTTCTTTCTTCCAACCAGGTTTTATGTTGAAATATGTTTGATTCATTTTGTCATTTTGTGCAACAGGACAAGTCACTTTATTTATTTATTTTAGAGCCATTGGCGTCAATTAGGGTTGTTTTGTTGAATCAAAGTGGATTTTTGTGACTACGACTTAAATGGGTTAAATATAATATAATGCAACAATAGGTTACAACAGGTTTTTTATTTTGACATCAAATATTAAAAATAAAATAATAAAAATAATGCTAGTCTAGCTCAGTTGTCTGTTATTCAATTGTGTTTTCTCTTTGTATTACGCTAATAATAAGTAGTATTATGCACATATTAATGATTATCTGTATTTCACTGTATTCAAAAAAGGATCGTTTTTATCCACTTTTAATCTGAAGGTAATCCGACAACTTCCGGTGGTGTGTTGTTGTCATTAACTTTACAGATGAGTCCAAAATTCAGATTTTAAAGTATTAAATCAAATTTGTCAACAATTTGACTTATTGGTAAAATGATGAGAAGACACTCTTATTCATCTATATTTTTTAATTTAGTAAATCTTTATTTTGGCGAAGTAAATCAAGATTTTTAAGTAATTTAGATTTTAAAGTAATTTATTAATCTTTCCTACTTTTGACTTGATACCTCATAATTGTGTAGAATCTCTATTTTGACATGAGAATCTATAATTTTATATAATAATAATAAACTTTATTTAACAAATTTGTTTTTTAATCTCTACTAAATTTTCATGAGTAGTGGTATTTACTAGGGATACACAATCATCGAGGCTGATAAATTATCGGTCGATAATTTATTTTGAATTCTTTTGCAAAACGACAGATTTTTATTTGTTTGATGAACTTTAAGAGAAACAATAAACATTTGAAGAGTCAGAACTGTTGTTTTGTTAACATCAGTGATGTCAGTTAATTTTCTGGTTAGGAAAGAGATATAGAGAATAATAAATTATCTTATGTTTGCTCACATCTCAGCCTTTCTTACCATCTAGTGTGTAAAAACTACAGGTTGTGGACCAGAAAAATGTGAAATCATGTTATATTATTCAATTATTTCCTGCTGTTAAATGAAAAACAAAACAAAAACAGGCGAATTCAACATGAATTTTAATACAGTAGGTGTTTGGATGTAAAACACACAGTATTTGCATAATTTATTAGTGCTTCTGATCAACTTTTCTGGCATAACTGCACATATTCACAATCCCACTCAGCAGAGCGACTTGAAACGTATTTACAGACAACAAGAGTCACATACAGTCAGAGACAATTGCTTGATAGATGCACTGCAGACTGACAAATGTGGACAAATACACCCAGCAACAATTCACTTATTCATCTGCTCTATGGCCGTTACTGGAGGAGTTCCATGATTGTGGCTAGTGCAAAGAAAACAAACATTTTAAGTTGTTGACAACTTAAAAAAACAACACAACCCTCTCCTGTAAAGTCAACCATCTCAAGCTGCTTTTCATTTAAGCTGTTGATCCTTCACATAAATGAACAACTTGTGTCCTCTATCACAACATGCTTCATATTTCATGTATAAGACAAATCACGTAGCAGAAGGTGCGATGTGATTACGAGCACCGGCGTCAGCACTAAATCAGAAGAATGTCTTAAATGGCAGTGACACACAAACACAAACATGGCTCCGTCTCTCTGAGTCTTCAGCTGTGAATGAGCATCAATGAGCTGCTCACCACATGAGATTTATTTATATTTATTTAAGGAATGATTTGTTTGTATGATAGAGATTTAATGGCTCACCCTGAGTGACCATGTGACACACTGTAATAAACTCTTGTTGTTGTTAATGAAACTACTTGGTGATACTTTGAACTTTTAGTGTATTTTACTTTAAAGGGATGAGTCTGGTGACAATCTGCATTTTTCTTACTGTCAACAAATCCCATTAAAAGACCAAAACCAACAATGAATATTTTTACTAACAACTATTATCTGCTATACCTGATCCCTCTGTGTCAAACTAATAAAAACACATCAATGAGCCCTACTGTTTGCACTGGGTTACATGTTTCTTAATTACCACTATACCACTTCTCTGCTGGAAACACCGAATGTGTATTAATCCGCAGCTGAAAATAGTCCCTGACAAATAAACCATTTCCTCCTGTGTAAGTACTGTTTGCTAAAACCTACAGTGCCGAGCTGTTTCAGGAACTGAGAGGCATTTTTAGAAATAAAGTCTTGGGTGAGGGTGAAACAGGCTGAGGAAGTCGGACAGTATTGAGAGATGGACTAAGTCATTGTTGGTTTGAGCCGGTTTACGGGACGTGTTGACATTAAGAAAAGATATCGGCAGCCACATCCTTTAATTTAATGTATTAATGGACGTAGAGGGTCGATTTTCACTTTGATCACGATAAGGAGCAACGTACCACCGTCGCTTGGAATAGACACAAAAGGCACTCTAAAGTCCATTACACAATTTATCTCCTTAACTGCAGGCAGCAGGAAGCCGCTCCTCTCATGATTCTGTGCAACGGTGCAAAATGAAAATCAAACCCAGTCGTGTGAATTTTGAACACTGTAAAACTGAAAGTACAGTGGGTTCCTCTCATACCGCCCCCTCAGACAGATCTGCCATTCAGCGGAGGTACGGGGAGGCCTACGAGTGACTGCACACAACACTGTCTTTCAGTTTGTAAATGGACCCTGAAGCTCGAGTCAGTCTGATGTGACTCGCGGATTTAATCATTTTTCTGCCGACGTGTACGAGCAGCTTTGTTTGTTTCTGCCGGAGCTCAAGCCCAGCTCAGCTCACCAGCAGGAATGTCGTGTGTACATTCTTCTCCTCACGATCACAAAGTTACCTATTAAAAGTAATCTCTGTGGAAAGAGAGCATCCTTTTGCATAGGAAAGGGTGTCAAGAAGCTACCATTAATCACATTATACACATGAACATGGAGAAACTCATCAGTGACACCAACACGCACTAATCAGAAAAAAAAAATAATAACGTCTAATGTTTTTGAGTTTGTTCCCTCTTTGGCCTTTAGCAACGTTTTTGATCCTAAAAATAATATACAGACGCCGACTTAGTTAAAAGTGCTTCCTCAGGTGCCGCATGTAAAAGAACGCACAGATGGCTGCGGCTCCCGCTAAAGCAACCAGTACTCCCAGAGAAGACACAGAAGGTTCGTGCTTGGGTTGTGAGTCTGTGGGTCCGTTCATGTGATGGGCAAACTGCAAGACAGATAGAAAAAACACAAGAGTACATATGAGATAGTATTTGGAGTTATCACCTCTTCTGTGTGTTTTGGCAGCAAAACCATACAGTGCAAGAACCAACTGCAACACTAAACTCATAGGGACACTCTTGTATATACACAAATCCAGGGAAGTAACGGAAGTAAGCAAGTCGCCATTACTGCAGTGGCGTCTGTCTACGATATGCACACGTTTGAATGCAAGCCGTCCTAAGAAGTGTATAATTTTCTACTTTTCTCTTTACTTTCTTTGTAATGTTACTTTTTACAACAATGTCTAGTAACCTGTGAAGTTATCAGCCGCTCCAACAGTAGTGTTGGTAGTACAGTAAGTTCACGAAGAATGCCCGTCTGAATGTCTTTACTGAGGGATTTATTAAAATTGGGTGTGTTTTCTGTCATGTTGTGTATTATGTTTTTTTTATGTATACAAATTTGGAACTGGAGTAGATAGTAGTAGTAGTAGTAGTAGTAGTAATTGTTGCCAGAACCTCAATAAAAATATCAAGATTAAATACTAAAGCTGCACTGGAGGCGATATTTACGTAGAAATGCATCTGTTTACATCACAAATGTGGACAGAGTGCAGTCATCCACTCTGTTTGCTTAAATAACGCTCTGGTGTTAGACGCAGTTTCAGTTTCAAGGAATCTCCTGAGAGGTGATGAAATTACTTGATGTTACCATTCTGAAAGAAAAAGACTGGTTTCATACATAATGACTGTAATGGTCTAAAGGCCTAGGGATACTCAAAATGAACTAGTCTGTACGCAGTGTTATCAAACCACTTTGTGTTCAAATGGGCAGAATGACGCACACTTTTGGGCATTTATGTGTAGTTTTGTACACATGTGAACACAAAGAGTGCAACACTTAAAAGCCTAAGACTTGTAAAACAACTGGGATGTCTAATAGTGAAACCCAATCCTCAAAAGCAAAAGTGAGGCTGGACTCGCCAAACCAGCTGCCAACAAGTGTTTCATTCATTCCACCAAACTAAAGGAAGATTTATGGGTAAAGATACATTCTTCTGGTGGTACACACGAGTGAAGCACAAGTAGCATTAATGTCATCTGAAAGCTTATACAACCATTAAAAAATGATGTTTTAATGTTTTGACAGTCAAAGAGTCATAAAACTCTTTCATCTCTGTAGTCTTAGTGGTAAATATATTTGCTCAGAGTGTGGCAGCTGTGAACAAATATCAGGATTTCCTTTCTTGAGGAAATGTTGCTGCAGAGCGCCGTTGGTCGGAAGAAGCACAGTGGAATAAAAGGTGGAACTGGATGTTGCCCTGACATTACCTCTTATTCTGAACAGGACATAGTTCACTGGTGTTACCTTACATGGTTTCTCAGGGATTCCCAGGGTAGACCACCTCCGCGAACACCATAAAAGATAATTACACTTTTATAAAATGAAACATTCACCTTCAGGGAGTAAGAACAGAAGCGCTGTTTCACATCGTCAGCAATGTGTAGCTATTGTTTAGGCCGTTGTTCTCACAGGATGGAAGATAACATTTGGTTATTAATGGTTCGATGCTGCTTTGGATGGCTGCAGAGTGAGTTTGTCTTCAGCTTTACGATTTGTAACTTGTATACAGTCAGAGGGAGAGATAAAGCTATGAGCGCCCTTCATTTTCACAGTTAGAGACATCATGGGCATCGGCAATCAACACATACTTTTGTTGTATTTCTTTTACTACTGTGCTGTGATTTGTACTTTATTTGTGTTTTGTTGCCATATTTGTTTTAAATGTTACGTGTTCTCATGCTGCTTTTATGTTTTTGGTGAGCTAAAGACAAGTTCCCATGCTGGTGGACGGTAAAGTACTAGGAAGAGGTCATTTTAAAGGCCACCCACCTTTTTCAGGACACGGAGCTCTACGTCCTCCCCTGCTGTCCTGAACAACTCCACTGCATCTCTATGTGTCAGATTCTCGAGCTTCGTTCCGTTGATCTACACGACGCACATGGAACAAAAACAATGAGTGAGTGCTTTTTACATTCATCATCACCTTTAATCAAACTGACCTTTAGTAAGAGCTGCGGTTAATCATTAGTTTCACTTGAGAATCAGCTGACTTTTACTGGATTACAGTAATCAATTAATTCCTTAAAATATAAAATGTCAGGCTATAGAGAAAATTGGCCATTGTTGCACCAGCTGTGTAAGTTCTAGTTTGACACTAAAGGCTGAGTAACTACTAGTTAGTATGTAACTAAATCTGGGACATTAATTCAATCATATCAATAAATTAGGTCTCTACTGGATTACTGTGTTGCAAAATGGCTACAATTAATGAAAAAATGATGCTGCGTGGCAGAAAAAAAACTGCTGTTTTACCATTAGTGAGTATAATTCTGTGACATCTGTGATTTACACCCACCCTGGGGGCTGCAGCCACTTTTATTTTAGTAACTTAGTAATAATTTACGTTATAACTAGGCTAAGTTTGAAGTTACACACAGTACTAGAACACTTCATTATAATGCTGTTGTGTCACATATTTTACCTTTATTAAAAAACTGCAGCTTCTGTGACATTACATTAACGCACTCCCGTCTTCTGCAGTTTTTCTTTTCTTATCTTTATTTATTCATATTTTGAAAGTACTTCATTTTTCTGTGTGATTCTTGTGTGATTTGTATATTTGTATATTTGTATTTGTATATTTTATGCACCAAATGCACCAGGACACATCCCTCGTAGGTGTAAAAACCTACTTGGCAACAAATATAATTCTGATTCTGATTTTAATATTACGATTTTGAGAACATTTCCATTAATTGTGCAACTTTATTTCAGTTCTAACTTTAATATTCAGGTTAAATCAGGGCATAAATCAAATAATAACAAGTGCAACTTAATAGTGTGTTATGCAAAGTATTATAGAGATAATATAAATCACGATAATACCGAAAAATATACTTCCTAATTTTAAAATGGCACTAAAAACATACTTGAACTACTTTACATTTAGTTCAGAAACACTTTTATTTAGTGCATCACAGACCTCATCTCCCTGTTTTTCACTTTCTAATCTGTACCATTTCCACACATCTCATTTAAATATTTTATAGGGGATACAATGGACAAGCTGAGCCTTCAACCATGGTGACAGGACGTTGCCTCCACCTTGTTCAACACAAATCAGGTAATCAACACAGGGCTGTATGCCGGCGAGCTACACAGCTTTCTCAAGTCAAACCATGTAAAGATATCCACAGGGCGGCTGTGGCTCAGAGGCAGAGCGGGTCGTCCCCCAATCCAATCAGAAGGTTGTTGGTTCGATCCCCGGCTCCTCCTGCCACATGTCGAAGTATCCTTGAGCAAGATACTGAACCCCAAATTGCTCCCGATGCATCGGTGTGTGAATGTGTGTGAATGAATTAGTTTCTGTTCGATGGACTTTGCCATCACTGTGTGAATGTGTGTGAAAGGGTGAATGTGGCACGTAG